>NW_028319113.1:0-312500 GCF_062004578.1 Staurois parvus | reverse complement strand
GATGATTTCAGGATGAAGTCGTCCATATCAAACATACTGTGAGGTTGACTTTCATCTTCCTGCAAAACAACACAGATATGAGTGAGCAGCACATACAAGGGTCCACACCATGGCAGCAGCGCTCTCCATATATGTAAGTGGCAAAAGGTACACGTTATTTGTCATTAAAGCAGAACTGCAAAAAAAAACCTTCAATTCAGATAGTGTTAGAGGGTTAGAAGGCCTGTAAGACGTTTTTTTCCGCTGCGTCCCATTGCAGAGATTTCCCTTCATTTCCTGCTCCACAACCAAAACAAGTGGGAGGAAATTCCTGAAAATTAACCATTTGACTACAGGGCACGTATACCCCCTTCCTGCCCAGGCCAATTTCCAGCTTTCAGCGCTGTCATGCAACACTGTACCCATATGACATTTTTATCTTTTTTCAGACAAATAGAGCTTTCTTTTGGTGGTATTTACTTGCCGCTGGGTGTTTTATTTTTTGTGCTATAAACAAAAAAAAGAAAAAAAATTTTTGAGAAAAAACAATTTTTTTTTTCTTTGTTTCTATTATAAAATTTTGCAAACAGGTAATTTTTCTCCTTCACTGATATGTGTTGATGAGGCTGCACTGATAGGCAGCATTGACGGGCGCCGATAGGCAGCATTGGCGGGCGCCGATAGGCAGCATTGGCGGGCGCCGATAGGCAGCATTGGCGGGCGCCGATAGGCAGCATTGGCGGGCGCCGATAGGCAGCATTGATGAGCTGGCACTGATAGGCAGCATTGATGAGCTGGCACTGATAGGCAGCATTGATGAGCTGGCACTGATAGGCAGCAATGATGAGCTGGCACTGATAGGCAGCATTGATGAGCTGGCACTGATAGGCAGCAAGCATTGGCGGGCACTGATAGGCAGCATTGGCGGGCACTGATAGGCAGCATTGGCGGGCACTGATAGGCAGCATTGGCGGGCACTGATAGGCAGCATTGGCGGGCACTGATAGGCAGCATTGGCGGGCACTGATAGGCAGCATTGGCGGGCACTGATAGGCAGCATTGGCGGGCACTGATAGGCAGCATTGGCGGGCACTGATAGGCAGCATTGACGGGCACTGATAGGCAGCATTGACGGGCACTGATAGGCAGCATTGACGGGCAGCATTGATGAGCTGCCACTTATATGCAACACTGATGGGCACTGACTGGTGGCACAACTTGGCACCAATCATCAATGCCCTGATGATCAGTGCCGATCCCTCCTCTGACAACTGTCGGTTATCGGCAGTACTTTCCTCAAGCTGTGACAGTGTGAGGAAAGTACAGCAGATAACCAGCAACTGCATTTACCGGTTATCTGCTCTGTCATTGGACACGGCTGATCACGCGGTACAAGGTCACTATGATTGGCCTTTTACTACATCAAGTCCGTAGGACACAGCGATCACGGAAATTGCCGGGGGTGCGCGGGAGGGCACGTTCTGGGAGGTTATCATATGACGCCCTCCCAGAACTGGCCGGCTGCAGTGAAGCCGTCACTCGGCTATCTGTGGTCGGCAAGTGGTTAATGGGAACTCCCAGGTCACCAGAACTAGTGTCCCCATTGGAAAATGTCCTCTCTATTAATTATTTTATGGGGACAACCCAAAATTTGGAATTTTCTTTCACTTTCAATGATAACGGTAAACAGGACAAATATAGACGGCGAATCTTCCTAATGGAATGCCTTTAATTATACTTTACCTGTTTGCTCATCCAGGCGGGAAAGGAATACTAATTCTAATCCTTTCCAATTACATGAAGACCCCACCTTGTCACTCCAGAAAACAAATCCTAATTATTTCTCACGGAAACCCCTCTTGCTGTACAATGGGGGAGATTTACTAAACTGGAGCACTCAGAATCTTCTGCAGCTGTGCATGGTGGCCAATCAGCTTCTAACGTCAACTTGTTCAGTTAAAAGTGTTCCTAAACCCACACGAGTACAATCAGTCTGTATATGCAGTAAAGCATGCTTGTTACACTCACTGTGGCACCTAAGGGGTTAATCCTCTGCATTGTGTAAAAAGGCTGTTTGATCCTGACTTCTCTGATCCTCCCCTTCTTCCAGTGCCCCCCTCTTATCTCCTGATAAAACATATCGCGCGGAGTCACTCTGCACTTGCTCAGTTTGGTGTGCATTGCTAGAGAAGTTTTTTTTTTTCCTTGGGTGAATGCAGGGTCCGGGGAGAGCGGATATAGCGAATGCAGGGTCCGGGGAGAGCGGATATAGCGAATGCAGGGTCCGGGGAGAGCGGATATAGCGAATGCAGGGTCCGGGGAGAGCGGATATAGCGAATGCAGGGTCCGGGGAGAGCGGATATAGCGAATGCAGGGTCCGGGGAGAGCGGATATAGCGAATGCAGGGTCCGGGGAGAGCGGATATAGCGAATGCAGGGTCCGGGGAGAGCGGATATAGCGAATGCAGGGTCCGGGGAGAGCGGATATAGCGAATGCAGGGTCCGGGGAGAGCGGATATAGCGAATGCAGGGTCCGGGGAGAGCGGATATAGCGAATGCAGGGTCCGGGGAGAGCGGATATAGCGAATGCAGGGTCCGGGGAGAGCGGATATAGCGAATGCAGGGTCCGGGGAGAGCGGATATAGCGAATGCAGGGTCCGGGGAGAGCGGATATAGCGAATGCAGGGTCCGGGGAGAGCGGATATAGCGAATGCAGGGTCCGGGGAGAGCGGATATAGCGAATGCAGGGTCCGGGGAGAGCGGATATAGCGAATGCAGGGTCCGGGGAGAGCGGATATAGCGAATGCAGGGTCCGGGGAGAGCGGATATAGTGAATGCAGGGTCCGGGGAGAGCGGATATAGTGAATGCAGGGTCCGGGGAGACCGGATATAGTGAATGCAGGGTCCGGGGAGAGCGGATATAGTGAATGCAGGGTCCGGGGAGAGCGGATATAGTGAATGCAGGGTCCGGGGAGAGCGGATATAGTGAATGCAGGGTCCGGGGAGACCGGATATAGTGAATGCAGGGTCCGGGGAGACCAGATATAGTGAATGCAGGGTCCGGGAGACCAAAAATAGTGAATGCAGGGTCCGGGGTTTAGGAACACTATAACCTTTGCCAATAAAACCTGGAAGCGGGTTGGTTTCTCTACAGAGTTGCACCAGATTTTGCACCATGCAGTTTTAATAAATCAACCCCAATATATTTATATGGCAACCCCTGGCTGGTATCAGCTCTTTTAGCTCTACATACAACTTCTTAACCCCTTTGCTGCCAGGTCTGTACATCGGGATTGTGTCTAAAACGGACAGGCAAACCCCTGCCTGTCAGATAGAAGTAATCGGGTGGCTCGTCAGATTGCTTCCACAGCCCCCGGTAACTTACCCCCCTGCCATGTAGTCCAGCTCCGCTTGCCCATCTGCGGGTCCGGAACCAACATAGCAGATGCCGGCGAGTGGAGGGGAGAGAAGACAGCGGACATCAGAAAACATAATACTGTACTCACTGCCCCCCTCTGTAGTTATGAACATGCTTGGCTGCAAAACTGAGACATGCTGGGAGTAGGAGGTTGTAATCCTGGGCTGGCCTACAGATTTTTTTTCCCATCAGCTAATGTTCAATCCTCCTGAGGTGGCAGTATAAAAAACAAAAAAAAAAAAAAAAGGGGGGGGGGGGGGTTCACAGCACAAAAACCCAATTACTGGAGCCAAGAAAAGCAATAAAGCCCCACAAGATGTTCTAACCCTTCTCTGATCTATTCAAAATTTAAAAAAAAGAAAAAAGTTTGGGATGGATTTTAAAGCGCAACTACACTGTTCACAAAATGAAAAAAAAAAAGCTCCCACTGCTCTGCTGCCCAGCATCAGTCCTCTTGTAGATTCAATGATACTCAGACTAGTTAACCCCTCGCCTACCGGGCACTTATACCCCCTTCCTGCCCAGGCCAAGTTCCAGCTTTCAGTGCTGTTGCACTTTGAATGACAATTGCGCGGTCATGCAACACTGTACCCATATGAACTTTTTTTCATTTTTTTGTGACAGATAGAGCTTTATTTTGGTGGTATTTAATCCCTCTGGGATTTTTATTTTTTCTTTAACAAACCAAAAACCACTGAAAATTTTGGAAAAAAATGTTTTCTTAGTGTTTGTTATAAAATTTTGTAAATAAGTTATTTTTATCCTTCACTGATGTGCGCTAATGAGGCTGCACTGATGGGCACTGATAGGCTGCACTGATGGACACTGATAGGTGGCGATGAGGAGGCACTGGTAGGTGGCACTGATGGGCATTGACAGGCATCACTGATGAGCACGGAAAGGCAGCACTGATATATGGCAGTGATAGGCAGCACTGACGGACACTGATAGGTGGCACTGATGGGTGACACTCAAATGCAGCTCAGATGGGCACTGATATGTGGCAGTGATGGGCACTGAAATGTGGCACTGGCAGGTGGCATGGATGAGCACTGATGGACACTGACAGGTGGCACTGCTGGGGCTACACAGATTATCAGGGCACACTGATCATCAGTGCTCTGATGATCAGTGTACACGTCCCCTCTGAGGGATGCCGATTACCGGCTCTCCTCTCCTCTATCAGTGTGACAGCTCGTGGGGAGAGAAATGCTGATAACCGGCATTACCCTGTTTACATGTGATCAGCTGTGATTGGACACAGCTGATCACATGACTGAGCCAACAACTTTGGCTCTTTCCGTTGATCGGTGATCCGCTGTGTCCGAGGGACACAGCGCATCGCCGATCGGTGCGCTCCGGGAGCCACACACGTGCAGTTAGAATGGTAGGACGTCATATGACATCCTCCCAGAACGAGAGAACCGCCTTGCGCCCGTAATATTACTATATGGCGGGTGAGAGGCGGTTAATGTAAGGCCTCGTGCACATTGAACGTTATAAAAACACCAGTAGCGTTACCTGTAGAATTCCGCAGTTTTCAGCATTTGCGGTTTTTTAGCAAAACTATACTCCCCCAATAGCTTGAGGGCCAAAAACACCAGATAGCTGCGTTTTGCAGCGTTAGAGCGAATATATGTTTATGGACACATAGGATAACATGCTGGGGAGTTTACTGGCTGTAGAAAAACAAAACAAAAACGCCTGACGATCAAAACGGTAGCTGTAAAAACATCCAGGACGCATGAGGCCTAAAGGTGGTTTTTATTATATTAAAATAACAGGTTATACTTACCTGCTCTAGAGAAAATGTTTTGCACAGGGCAGCCCTGATCCTCGTCTTCTTGGGTCCCCCATTGGTGCTCCTGGCTCCCTCCCTCCGCTGAGTGCCCCCCAACAGCAAGAGGCTTACTCTGGGGGCACTCATGCATGCTTGCTCCTGAGCCCCGCTCTTTAGGTCTGCAAGACACACAGAATGGGGCTCAGCCACACCCCTGTTCCCTGTCACTGGCTGTGACTGACAGGTTAGGGAGCAGATGGCTCCTGTTGCTGTATCTGAGCCAATGAGGAGCAAGACAGCCTCAGCTCTCGCTGGATTAGGATCAGGTATGTATTTAGGGGGGCTTCAGGAGCAGCTGCATGCAGGTTTTTTACCTTCATGCATAGAATGCAGTAAAGTAAAAACCTTCTGCCTGTACAACCACTTTAAGGGGGGCAGGGTGGTTAAGCCATGCGCCTCAACTGATCCCCCCCACCGTTAGCTGGGAAGGCAGCATCTGTGGGGTGTACCTATGTTGTGGCTATGATTCTTCATTGCAGAAATGAATCCCCATCACATTTGGTGGGCACTACCGCCCACCAAACAATCCATTCAAGTGGAATGGGCACCCCCAGTGCAACTGCCCCATTACCTCGCACAACGTACATGGTTGCAGCGTGGCAGTGTCACACCTAAAGAGTTAACACAAGTGATACAACACCTCATTGCTCATTGAAGAGCGATTCGAACATTGATTGCTCTTCAGAGATCAACGATGGCATAAACGAGCCCTAAAGGAGGCCACACACGTACTCGGTTATTCGATGTGACGAAACTGATCATAATAAATAATTACACAATGGGGGGATTTACTAAAACTGGAGAGTGCAACATCTGGTGCAGCTCTGCAAAGAAACCAATCAGCTTTCAGATTTTGTCAAGTTATCTGAATGAGCCAAGTCAGATGCTAATTGGTTACCATGCACAGCTGCACCAGATTATGCACTCACCGGTTTTAGCAAATCTCCTCCAACTAGAGACCTTCCATTGGATCAACTTCAACACTAGCACGCTGATCGGTTGTGGTGGAATTTCACTCAGTGGTTTCTGATTAAATTGAATGACTATTTGCATGTGCATCACACAGCCAATCATAACACATCTATTATCTAGAGCAGGGGTGCCCAAACTTTATAAACAAAGGGCCAGTTTACTGTCCTTCAGACTTTAAAGGGGGCCGGACTGTAGAAAAGGTCCCAACGTCGGTAGGATTAAACCTTCCTTCTTCTGCAGTTACGCTTTGCTCCATCACAGCTTGCCCTCAGTGCCTACTGGACTATCCCTGCCCATTTGGAACGTCATACTACATACATGGATTGCTACACCATGCGCCTGTCATTCTCCTTGGGAGCCATGTAGTGCCTCAGTCCCAACGATGGACTTGCGAGTAAATAGATACCAAACATGTCATGCTTTAAAATTGTGCCCGCTCGTGGAATGGCATGAAACTGCGGTACCTAAAAATCTCCATGGACTTGTGAGTAACTAGATACCCAACATGTCATGCTTTAAAATTGCGTACGCTCAAGGAAGGACATGAAACTGCGGTACCTAAAAAGCTCCATGGGTGATGCTTTAAAAATTTCTACAGGTTAGCAGTGTAAAGTTACAGAGGAGGTCTAGTGTGAGAATTATTGCTCTTGCTTCAACGTTCATGGTGATATCACACGTGTGTGGTTTGAACACCATTTACATGTGGGCATGTGGGCATGGACTACGTATGCGTTCACCACTACATGCACAAGGGGGGACAGGGGAAAAGGAACAGTGAAAAAAAAAAAAACACATTAATCACTATTATTCTTATCACAAGAAATGCATGCATCCCTTGTGAAAGAAATAATTAGTGACAGGTCCTCTTTATGGAGTCAATAAGACCCCAAATCTCTCCTTTGTAATGTAAAGCATTAGATCAAAAAAGCATTGATTTAAAAAGAAAAAAAAAAATAATAATAATTGACCGGAACTGGAAGTGACATCGCTCCAGTCCTCCAAGGGTAAAGAGATGTGTGGCGGCCATCTTTCCTTCACCCATCTCTATGCCCGGTGCCGGGATCGATGGTTTCTCAAGTAAGACTTTACTACCGAGCAGCTTTGAGGGGCGGGGTTTTTTCGGCACCTGTATCGGTGCTTTTTTAATTTCAGCCAACAGCCGAAAGGGATGTTTTGGGCCAAAACGTTTCGGCCAGCGGAATTTCGGTGCATCCCTAGTATATATATGTCTATTGTTATCCTTTGTGATTACCTGTAAGTTTGTTTATCTCACAGATGCATTCCAAGCCCCTGAAGTAGCAACTCCAGTCTAGAAACATGTTGGCCCAAATGTAACAGTGGAACCCCCCATATTTTGAAGGAAGTGGGCTGACTATCATCGTTTAATGTCCATATCAGGAATTTGAATCTATATGTTTTGGGGGGATAACTGTAGTTTATGTGCAATGCAAAGTATAAAATTTAAAATTACTGAAAACATTTTTTAGATGATATATATGAATAAAGCAATATATGTTTTTTTATGTTTTGGTACCGTGTTTATGTGCCTAGAAAGTCCATAATTACTCCACACATATTCCAATCTCTGATTCGGGACGTATAAGGCACGATTATACCCACCTGGTTTGACCATCAGCCACCCGATGGTCGCCCAACCTTTTTAACCCAATTGTAGAAACAAACCATAATTGACCAAAACACATTAGGCACCAGATTGCAAATCGCAAAACCAACAAAAAGCCACTTCAAACCATACCTGTGACTGGATGTCATTCTCTCTGGAAGGTTCGGATGGTTTTGTGACTTTTGGTTGTGGAGGAAGCTGGATGGCTCCGCTCTTAGGTTTCCCGCCCTTTGGTTCACTAGTTTTGATATTTTCATCTCTCTTCTCCTCTTTGCTCGACATTCTCTCCAAACCAGCGTTCTTGCTCACCTTCTCGCCAGAACTGGGAAGCGGACCAGGAGCCGTGCTTTGAGCACTGCTCTGCTGTAAGGGTTTTGTCTTGGAGGATGCAGGGAACGTGATGTGAGCGGGGAGTTTGCGTGATGAATGAGGCCTTTTACTGGTAGCGAAAAATGCAGCTCCCACCGTGAGCTTGGGCCTCGGCTTCACTTTTAATCCCAAGATGGCGCTCTTCTGGGGACTGGGGGCACAGATCTCTGTGGTCACTGGTGAGGTGGTCTCCTTTGCTTCTACCTTCTTCTCCATTTTGGGAGATGAGACACCTCGACTAGGAGCCTTCTTTTTATGACTTGTCGGCTTTTTGGTTTTTGTGAACTTTGAAGACTCTTTCACCTTTGGACTCTTCGTTACATTCCTGGCTGAAGACGAGGAGACCACACCACCCTTGGACTTGGTTTCCTTAATCAGTTTTCTCTCCATCGGGCTCACGTACAAAGCACCTTTTTTATAGAAAGACTTGGCTGGCATCACGGCCTTCTGAGCAGAGGTGGGTGACTTGAGCGGTGGAAAGGCGTAGGCATCATTCTCCGAATCCTCCTCTGCTGGAGGAGAGACAACAAGCTTCCTGGCCACGCTGGACTTCACAGGAGAGGCCATAAAGTTCTCCTTCCCCTTGGGGTCTTCGATAGCCGTGTAGGCCGATGGGGGCGAGCGCTTCATGATGTTGCTCTTATTCGCGTTTCGGGGTTGTAGGGGAGTTAGAACGACACTGCAGTCCACCATTAACTTCTTGATAGGAGTCCCAAACGATGACCAATGTCTGATGACAAGAAACAAAAATCAATGATAGGATTTGTTGGTGGAACACTGGATCCAAAGTGCAACAGATCTATAACCCCCAAAATATATATGTATATAGGCAGCTCTCTGTCAACCATGGTATCCTTAGGGGTCCCCAGGGTAGTCTTAAAAAATGTGAAAAGGAGAGTGCCACAGGTCTAAGACACGTCTACTGAATCTTTATTAGCCCGGTTCATACTGATACAACTTATGACACAAAGTCGCATGAAAAGTCAAAACATATTGATTTTAACAGGTGCCCTCTTAACCACCTCCCATCCGGCTGTTGCGTTTATAAATGGCCTCCCCGCCCCCTGCTTGAGACCGCGCAGCACCGCGATCCGGTGCCCAATGTGTCCTCCGGACACAGTGGAACACCGATCGTTGTACGGGACATCTGTATGAGGTCCCGATCAGGTGATCGCTGATTGGCCCATCAGTGATCACATGCACAGTAGTAAGCAAGATGTCATTTCTGACATTGCTTACTACGTGTGAAATCTGTGAATGATCACAGAGATCACATGGTACAAGGCTATTCACAACAGCCTTGTATCATGTGACAGGCTGTGACCAATCACAGCTCTCACAGTATTTCTCAATGGCTGCAAGAATGCAGCTAGAGAGGAGAAATTATTGCTTTTCCAGCCTTTATGGGTGTAAAAGCAATCGGTGTAGTAAAAAAAAAAATCATCACCCCCCACAAGTAGTACAGTGTCACCATGGTGACACTGTACTCCTAGGGTGACAGTTTGTAAAAAAAAAAACAAATATAAATTTTACATTTTTTTTTGCATTATTTATTTTATTTTTTTATAATTGTTGGTTAAACTAATTTGGGTTATTTTTTTTTTTTGCTAAAAAGATAACGGAATACATTTTGGCTGAGATTTATGATGAAATATTATTTATTTGCAAAATTGTATAAGAAAACACTTTTTCAAAATTTTTGGACTTTTTCATTTACATAGCAAAAAAAATAAAAATCCCAGAGACAGTATGTTTAAAAAAAAAAATATAAAAAATAAAATAAAAATGTAAAAATTGTTTTAGAAAAATTATAATTTTTGGTTATAAACTAATTTGGGTTATTTTTTTTTTTTTTTTTACTAAAAAGATAACGGAATACATTTTGGCCAAGATTTATGATGAAATATTATTTATTTGCAAAATTTTATAAGAAAACACTTTTTTTTTACATTTTTGGACTTTTTCATTTACATAGCCAAAAAAAGATAAAAATCCCAGTGACAGTATGTTTAAAAAAAAATATATAAAAAATAAAATGAAAATGTAAAAATTTTTTTAGAAAAATTATAATTTTTGGTTATAAACTAATTTGGGTTTTTTTTTTTTTTAACTAAAAAGATAACGGAATACATTTTGGCCAAGATTTATGATGAAATATTATTTATTTGCAAAATTGTATAAGAAAAACTTTTTTTTCAAAATGTTTGGACTTTTTCATTTACATAGCAAAAAAAAAAAAAAAAAAAAAAAAGACATCCCAGTGGTGAATAAATACCACCAAAATAAAGTTTTATCTGTCTCAAAAAAAGCTAAAAAATTAATATTGGTACAGTGTTGCATGACCGCGCAATTGTCATTCAAAGTGTGATAGCGCTGAAAGCTGAAAATTGGCCTGGACAGGAAGGGGGTGAAAGTGTCCGGACAGGAAGTGGTTAAATCAATGCAACAAAAATAGCAGCAACTTAAAGCGGAGTTCTGGCCCTCGCCACCTCCCACAAAAAAAAATTTAAACGTCAGCAGCTACAAATACTGGCACTTACCTGTCTAGGGATCCAGCGGTGTCCTCACCCCGAGCCGATTCTTTAATCGGCTGTTGGGTGCTGGTGCCGCCATCTTGACCAAGTGGAACGGTCAACGAAAACCTGTGCGTTTCCCACACCACATTGCAATCGCACAGCATCCATGCAATCTTCTACAGGTGTCAATGTTAAATTAACACCCTGAAACAGATCACAAAACGCAGTGCAATTGCCAGAACTTGCATGGCAGTGAACACCCATGCCACATGAATCAAGTGTGGAAAAAAAAACCAAAAGGGTCCAGGACCATTTTGGTGCGGATATGATGTGATTTGAGTCATACAAAATGTATGGCACAAATCACACCGCACAGACATCTCACGTGATGTACACAGGAATGTGGTGCGAATCCTGTGCGAATCACATGCGGAGTCCCGCACTGCACAAGTGTGAACCTAGTCTAAAGATTGTAACTCAGCCACTTGTCCTCCAGAGGATTTACCCCCCTTCCGGACCAGGCCATTGCGTTACTTTAACTGACAATTGCGCGGTCATGCAACGTTGTACATAAATTAAGTTTATGTTCTTTTCCCCCACAAATAGAGCTTTCAGTGGTATTTGATCGCGAGCGCTCTTTTTATTTTTTGTGCTAAAAACAAAAAAAAAAAAGACCGACAATTTTGAAAAAAAATATTTTTGACATTTTGCTATTAAACATGTCCAATAAAAAAAAAAAACTAACTTTCGTCATAAATTTAGGCCAAAATGTATTCTGCGACATGTCTTTGCAAAAAAAAGAAAACCCAATATGTGTAAATGAATTGGTTTACGTGAAACCATATAGCGTCTGCAAATGGCGGTATAGGTGTTGGAATTTTATTTTTTTTTTTTTTTTACAGTAAAGGCGGTGATCAGCGATTTATTGTGGGACTGTGGCAGGCATTCTGACACTGAGGGGGGGGGGACTGACTAACTGCCACTGACATCCCCAGTGGCACTAATACAGTGATCAATGCTAATAAAAACCACTGACTGTACTAATGGCACTGGGCAGGAAGGGGTTAACATCTGGGGTGATCAAAGGGTTAACTGTGTGCTATTTTACATAGTGTGCTGTACTGTGTAGACAAGCTGCTTTGAATTGCAATACAAAGCAGCCTGTCCGTGATGACAGGGGAGAGATGTGTATTGTTTACATACAGACCTCTCCCGTCAGCTCCGCCGATCACAGAGTCCTGACTGAGAATCTGCAACCGGGACCCGGTGATAGACATGCCGAGGAGTTAATAGCGGCACCAGTAGGGAGCACCCCCTACCCGGAAATACAAAATCACGTATAAATACACGATTTTGCGCATCCCTGCTGCCCTGTAGCAGTACTTCTGCTATCGGGTGGTCAGGAAGTGGTTAAAAAAAAAAAAAAAAAAACAAGCATGTTATACTTGCCTGCTCTGTGCAATGGTTCAGCACCAATCCTTTTTAGGTCCCCCAATGGCGGTCCTGACTCCTCCCCCTGCCGAGTGCCCCCCATAGCAAGTTTCAAGGCTTCGGGGGCAATCAAGCAGGCTCGCTCTTGAGCTGTACTAACTTATTGGTTGACTGGCTGGGATTGACAGCAACAGGAGCCAATTACTCCTGGAGAGGGGGGCGGAGAGAGGCTGACTGGCTGTGATTGACAGCAGCAGGTGCCAATTACTCCTGGAGAGAGGGGGAGGAGAGAGGGAAGCTGACTGGCTGTGATTGACAGCAGCAGGAGCCAATTACTCCTGGAGAGAGGGGGAGAGGGGGGGGGGGAGGAGAGAGGGGAGGGAGGAGAGAGGAGGGGGAGAGGGAGGCTGACTGGCTGTGATTGACAGCAGCAGGAGCCAATTACTCCTGCTGCTATTTTAGCCAATAAGAGAGAGCAAACGAGACCGAGACCCAGGAGCCGCTGCTCTCATGCACATCAGTAGATCAGTATGGGGCTCAGGTAAGTAGCTTCACTAGAATTGTTAAATTTTGATTATTATTATATCCCCCACCACCTAGTAAAACACGCCCTACATACAGTCAACCCTATGATCACCTGTCATGTTAACCCCTTCCTGCCCAGTGCCATTAGTACAGTGTCAGTGCTTTTTTTTTTAGCACTGATCACTATATTGGTGTCACTGGGGATGTCAGTGACACCAAGTCAGTTCCCTCCAGTGTCAATGTCCGCCGCAGTCCCGCCATAAGTCGCTGATTGCCGCCATTACTAGTAAAAATGTAGAAAAAAAAATCCCAGTTTATATACCGCCATTTGTAGAAGCTATAACTTTCACGTAAAACCAATTTACAAGAATTGGGATTTTTTTTTAGCAAAGACATGTCAGAATACATTTTGGCCTAAATTTATGACGAAATTTGATTTTTTTATTGGACATGTTTAATAGCAAAAAGTCCAAAATAGTTTTTTTTCTCAAAATTGTTGGCTTTTTTTATATTAAAAAAAAAAAAAAAAAAATGCAGAGGTGATCAAATACCACCAGAAGAAAGCTCTATTTGTGGGAAAACAAAAAGGACGTAAATTTAATTTGGGTGCAGCGCTGTGCAATTCTCAGTTAAAGTAATGTAGCGCCATATCGCAAAAAATTACCTGGCTCAGGAAGGGGGGGGGGGGTTGGTTAAATCCTCATCCTCAGGAGGACAAGTGGTTAAGTAAAAAAAAAACAAAAAAACCCCACAACATGGAGTATAACGTGTGCAGATAGGTGTGAACGAGGCGTTGCATGCAGGCAGCCCATGTAAATGTATGGAGATGCAGTACACAGCTGCTTGTCATACGAAGTTTGGGATCGCTCACCCACCTGTCACATTAGGAAGGGTGGCCGTGTCCATGCAGCCTCTGCGTCCTCATACCCCAAGGTCGTATTCACACCACAACGTCCGTATTCACCGCGCTTTTCTGCATGTGTGTGCCTGCGTGTCTTTAGTGCATTGATTTCTGTTACTTATATAGCACCTTCAATTTAAGCAACGCTTTACATACATACATACATACATACATACATACGTGGTGAACCAAAATTAAAATTCTGGTGCCGAAACCGAAAATTCAAGATGCACTTGGCCAAAAACCGAAATGGACAATTGTTTAAAATTAATATATTTTTCAAACAAATTTGAAAAAAAAAAAACAAACACTTTACTCATTAAAAAACATATTCCCCAATTTTTTTTTTGTAAAATAAGAAAGATGAGGTTACGCCGAGTAAACGGATACCCAACGTCATGCTTTAAAATTGCGCACGCTTGTTGAATGGCGTCAAACTAGGGTACTATCCATGGGTGACGCTTCAAAAATGTCTACAGGTTAGTAATGTAAAGTTACCAAGGAGGTCTAGTGTGAGAATTATTGCTCTTGCTCCGACGTTTGTGGCGATAACTCGTGTGTGGTTTGAGCACCAATGCATGCATCCCATGTGATAGAAATTAGTGACAGGTCCTCTTTATGGAGAGATGTGGGGTCAATAAGACCCCACATCTCTCCTCTACAAAAAAATAATTTATCTACTGCTTTTAATAAAGAAAAAAAGCCTCGTTTACAAGGCGCTAGAACCGGAAGTGAGGTAATGATGCTTCTCCACGGGCATAGAGATGAGTGGAGGCCATCTTTCCTTCACTTATCTCTATGTCCAGCGCTGGGATCATTTGATGGTTTCTCAGGTAAGGCTGAGAACCACTGAGCGGCGGCAGCGAGGGGCGGGGTGATTTTTGGCACCTGTATCGGTGCTTATTTTCGTATCGGCCAAAGGCCAATAGGGGTGTTTTTGGGTGAAACATTTCAACCACCGAAATTTCAGTACATCTCATATATATCTAGATTTCTATCTATCCCTCCATCTCAGTGCATCCCATATCTCTCTATATTTTCATTCTCTCTCATAGATAGATAGATATGAGAAGGATAGATAGATAGATAGATAGATAGATAGATAGATAGATAGATAGATAGATAGATATGAGAAGGATAGATAGATAGATAGATAGATAGATATGAGAAGGATGGGCAGATACAAGATAGATAGATAGATAGATATGAGAAGGATAGATAGATAGATAGATAGATAGATAGATAGATAGATAGATAGATATGAGAAGGATAGATAGATAGATAGATAGATAGATAGATAGATAGATATGAGAAGGATAGATAGATAGATAGATATGAGAAGGATAGATAGATAGATAGATAGATAGATAGATAGATAGATAGATAGATAAATAGATGGATGGATAGATATGAGAAGGATAGATGGATGGATGGATAGATAGATAGATAGATTTTTTATCCATCCATCTATATTAGTACATTCACTAACCCTCAGGGAGCATACAATCTAAGGTCCCCAACTCCCATGCAGACATTTACATACTAGGGAGATAGGAGCCAATTAACCTTAACATGCGTTTTTGTGTGTTTGCAGTGAGAAAAAATGCACCATGCTCTACTTTCTTTTTTTTCCTGCACTGGTGTGAACTATGCCCATAGGATCGCCTTCATTTCGGACTGTCTATGCAGCTGGACCTGGGCGGGAAGGGGCACTGCGCCTGGTGTGAAAGGACCCTAAAGCAATGCTGTACACACATGTGCTTTAACAGGCAGACGCCTCCTTATGATAATAAAGTCTACAGAAGTTTGTATAGATTGTACAGTGTATGGCCAGCTTTAGTCTCCCTGTACATCAGTAGAAGCACATGTGCCCTGACTGCAAATCAAACATGCTGACCCTCCTGGACTGTCCATGGTGGAGATTTCCATCCTGAATGATGGTGCACAGTGCCTGACATGACAAGTCTGCAAACTTACCAGCCTGTGTGCCACCCACCATGTACCCTCGCACCCCCGCGTAGTGCCCCCTCCTGTGTAGCACCCCCTCCAGCACCCCCGTGTAGCGTCACCTCCAGCAACCCCCCACGTCGCGCCCCCTCCAGCACCCCCCATGTGTAGTGCCCCCTCCAGCACCCCCCATGTGTAGTGCCCCCTCCAGCACCCCCCATGTGTAGTGCCCCCTCCAGCACCCCCCATGTGTAGTGCCCCCTCCAGCACCCCCCATGTGTAGTGCCCCCTCCAGCACCCCCCATGTGTAGTGCCCCCTCCAGCACCTTCTCCCTTCTCTGCACTCACCAGCCTGAAGCATGGGAAGGAGGGAAGGGCCAACATGACTGTAAGGAGGATCTTCACCACAGGCATTCTGGGACTTGTAGTTTCACCTGCTATGTTCGGCACATGATTTTATGAGAGCTGTACTACAATTCCCAGAGTTCCCTGCAGCCTTCTCATGTGAGATCTACTGCCAGCCCCAGAAGCTCGGCACCAACTCTGACAGGTGGATGATGTGGATGCTGCAATAACAGCCAATCAGCACCTAAAGTACTGACCACCCCTAGCTTAATGTACTAAAGTAGAACAAGAAACAGAGCCGCATCATCTGCCACCAGAAGAGACAAATCTACAAAAGCTACATGAAGGCCTGCCCCCCCCCTTTTTTTTTTAGAGCGCATTCACACTTGTGCGACTTGTCATGTGACTCTGGGCTCCAAAGGCACATGACAAGTCGCACTCCGTGTTTCCCAATGAGAACCATTGATATACATGCGACTTCAAGTTGCAGCGACTTCAAAGTAGTTCCTGTACTACTTTGGTGTGACTAATGTGACTTGAGGGCCATAGACTTCAATGTAAACCCTCCAAAGTCACATCTGAATGTTGTACATGTGACTTGTGTGCAACTTTGTAAAGCACAAATAATCATCCTTGGTCAAAGCCAAAGTCACACTAATCCAAAGTCGCAATGAAAATGGCAAGTCGTAGTGTGAATGGAGCCTAAGGGCTCGTTCACACAAGTGGCAATGAACTGCGCTGGTCTGAACGGATGTAGGCAGAATGCAAGGACACGGCAAAAACTGTTGTTGTCTATGTGCCCTGTTCACACCAAACCTGGTACACCGAGGACATAGCAGCACATCACACTACAGTGCAAAGAGTTAAAGGAGAACTCTAGGCAAAACCTTTATTCCCCTCCATTGTGGATAGAGGAAGGGAGGGTTATAACCCCTGCCATCTGTGTCTGATTGCGGAGATTTCCCTTCACTTCCTGTCTCATAGTGTCCCCATTGGAAGATTTCAACTACTACTTTTCTGGGGACAACCCAAAATGTGGGATTCTTTTTTAACTTTCACTTTCGATGATAAATGGTAAACAGGGCAAATAGAGGGGGTGAATCTCCCTAACGGGGGGCACAGACAGCACTAAGGACCGACAGGGGGTCTAATCCTAATCCATCTTCACTCTGTCCAAAACTAAAAAAACAAGTTTTGCCTTTAGTTAAAGCGGAGATCAACCCAAAAGGGGAGGTTCCGCATTAAGCCTTTGTCCCCCGCTCCCCATTAAGGATTGACACCCCTTTGAGGAGCGGGGGGGGGGGGGGGAAGCAGGTACCCAAATTTGAGAGGTGCCTGCTCTCACTTCCGCCGCAATCGCCTCTCTCCCTGTAGTCTTCTGGGACACGCAACAGGTCCCAGAAGACTACAGGACCATTCACAAAGCACAGTGCTTCTCGCACATGCCCAGTGGGCACCCGGATGTGAAGCCGCAAGCTGTCACAGCCGGGTGCCCACACTGAAGATGCCAGCATCAGGGAGAGAAGACGGTCGGTGAAAACAGCGGTGGTGAGGACATCGCTGGATCGAGGGACAGATAAGTGACTGTATTTTAAAAGTCAGCAGCTACAATTTTTGTAGCTACTGACTTTTTTTTTTTTTTTTTTTGGTGGAACTCCACTTTAAACTGTCAGTTCAATAAAGTTTACAAAAAAAAAAAAAACCACAACATACACTACAATGCATCATAACATTGCATGCAACACACTCAGCAGGCTCACTCTAGACTGGCCATTGGCAATTTACATTCCCGTGTCAAAAAAGGGGAAACAAGGCATGTGCCTGGCTCTCTGCCCCTCCACAAAGCCTCATTCACAAGTGTATACCCCGCCAGCACAGGGTTTGGAGTCAGGATATCTGGCGTTAGTGCATCTTTTTAATTTCTTGTGAAATGGCAAACTTACTCCTTTAACCCATTGGCGCCGGCGCCTCCCGGCCCTTTAAGGGTTTCAGAAGCCGTGGCGGGGTTTTAGGGTCATGCGACTGCCGTGATTCGCCTTCACATGATCAGGAAAGGTGTCCAGTACTCACGGGAAGGTCCCGATCTCCTCTTTCGATCGGGACCTTTCCGTGAGTACCGGACATGTTTGCTGGCAGGGTGCGCGCTCTCAGCACGTTTTTTTTAATTGCACGCAAATGTGCGGCCGCTCGGCATCTAGGCCCAGACGCTGGGAGGCTGCACATTTGTGTGCGCCCGACGTCAAGAGGTTAACTTCCAGAGCCGATCTTGTACACATTTATAATATTGTTTTTGGCCTAAAGATTACTTAACAACCCCCCCCCCCCCCCCAAAAAAAAAAAAAAAAAAAGCAGACACCCTGGAGATTAATATGATGGTAGTTGCAGGTTTTTATATCACTCACAGGGGTGTGGAAATTTTTTTCAAAAACTACTTTTCCAGGGACTAATTCGGTGTGACAATTTACTTGGAATCTAGAAAGGTTTTCAAAACAAAAAGAGTTTTATGGCGACTTAAATGTGTAACATTTTTAGCATTGCGCTGTTTATCTCCCCCCCCACCCGCCTGTCTCCAGCACCACATCCGGGGACTAGCAGGGAGGGGAGAGACCTTGCAGTGTAATGAGCACTGATTAGCTGCTCCTTAGGAAAGGGGAGTGTCCAGCGTATCCTTTATCCCTTTCTTTGCCAGAGCCGTTTTTGCATTTTTTGTACAAGATTTAAAAAAAATGTATTTTATTTATTTCAGGTACTTATATAGCGCCGTCAATTTACGCAGCACTTTACATATATATTGTACATTCACATCAGTCCCTAACCCTCAAGGGGAGTACAATCTAAGGTCCCTAACTCACATTCATACATACACATACTAGGGACAATTTAGACAGGAGCCAATTAACCTACCAGCATGTCTTTGGAAACTGGGAGGAAACTGGAGTACCCAGAGGAAACCCACACAGGCACAGGGAGAACATGTAAACTCCAGGCAGGTGGTGCTGTGGTTGGGATTCGAACCAATGATCCTAGTACTGCCAGGTGGAAGTACTAACCATTTAGCCACTGTGCTGCCCATTTTAGGCCTGAAGATTACATAAAACCAAATATTATATATTTTTTTAAATCAGAGACCCTAGAGAATAAAAGTGGTAGTTCCAATTTTTTGTGTCACCTATTACTGCAAAATTTCAATACAAATACAAGCAAGTTAAATTTAGGGCACAGAAAAAAAAAAAAAAAAGCAATAAATCATCCTATTTCTTTGTAAAAAAATAAAAGATGAGCTTGCGGCGAGTAAATAGATATCCAACTTATCAAACCGTAAATTTGTGCGCACTCGTGAAATGGCGACAAATTTCAGTACCCTATATTTTCTATAGGTGATGCTTTTAAAGCATTTATAGGTCATCAGTATAGTGTATGGAGGAGGTCTCATGCTAGAATCATCCCTCTCATCCTGGCGTGCGTGGCGATATGTAACACGTGTATCGCAATCGACGTTTTCATGTGTAGGCGCCCCAGCGTGTGCTTTTACTTTTGTATCTGCATATATGTGGGGGTGGAGCAGGGCCTCTTTTTTTTGGGGGGGGGGATGTTACGTGCTTAGGTGCAACTTTCATTTTTTACAACTTTATTTTTTTTTTACAGGTTCTCTTTATTTAAACCCTGCATGTCTCCCCTGTACTACAATGAATGTAAAGCAGTGCACATCGCACCACATTACATTTAGTGAATCTCTCAACGGGACCAGGAAGTGACATCATAACGTCACTTCCGGGTTAGGACAAGAAGAGGAGGGAAGCGGACGTGTCCACCCTCCTCCCTCCACTCTAGCGGACGGTGGTGAGCTGGGCCCACAGATGGGCAAGCGGAGCCCGGGAGATAGTGGGCGGGGGGAGGTTCACACGATGGGGCTGCCGCCGATTGCTTCCACCTGACAGGTGAGCCCACTGCTTGCCCACAGCCGGGCGAAAGGTAGAACAAAACTTATTATTTATTAAAGGTAATGCACTAGATTTTATATTTTTTTACTTTGAGGTGCATATTGGATGGAATAGGAGTCAATCCTTCTATTGGATGAAAAAGTTGGAAAATTTGGGACCTTTTTTGGACACTGTTTGGACACCTTTTTTGATTTATTGGACTTTATTGTACACTTCATGTTTAAATTTATTTAATTTTATTTTATCTAATTTATTTATTATAATATATCACAAAAAGGTTATATATATGATATAGGTAGAACAAAGCTACCTGCCCATCGCCCGGAACTACATGTCCTGGGCGTCAGGCAATTGGAATTCAACATAAATAGTCAGCACTTCCTCCTGGCAGTACTAGGGTTGTCGGTTCAAATCCCAACCATGGCACCACCTGCCTGGAGTTGGCATGTTCTCCCTGTGCCTGCGTGGGTTTCCTCCGGGTACTCCGGTTTCCTACCACACTCCAAAGACATGCTGGTAGGTGAATTGGCTCCTGTTTAAATTGTCCCTAGTATGTGTATGTATGAATGTAAGTTAGGGACCTTAGATTGTACACCCCTTGAGGGTTAGGGACTGATGTGAATGTACAATATATATTTGTAAAGCACTGTGTAAATTGACAGCGATATATAAGTACCTGAAATAAAATAAACATCCCTGCACACACATTAGCACGACCATTTATTAACAAGCCTACAGGGCACTTATACCCACTTCCTGCCCAGGCCAATTTTCAGCTTTCAGCACTGTCACACTTGGAATGACAGTTGCACGATCATGCAACACTGTACTTGTATGAAATTTTTTTCTTTTTTGTGACAGATAGAACTTTCTTTTGGTGGTATTTAATCACCTCGGGGTTTTTTTTTTTTTGCTAAGCAAACCAAAAACAACTGAAAATTTTGAAAAAAAAAGTTTTTTCTTAGTTTTTGTTATAACATTTTGTAAATAAGTGATTTTTTCCTTCACTGATGTGCGCTAATGAGGCTGCAGTGATGGGCGCTGATAGGCTGCACTGATGGACACTGATAGGTGGCACTGATGGGCATTGACAGGTGGCACTGAAAGGCAGCACTCATATGGCACTGACTGGCATTGATAGGTGACACTGAAAGGAGGCTCAGATGTGCAATGATATGTGGCATTGATGTGCACTGGTAGGCACTGATATGTGGCATTGATGTGCACTGGTAGGCACTGATATGTGGCATTGATGTGGCACTGATGGGCACTGATATGTGACATTGATGTGGCACTGATGGGCACTGATATGTGACATTGATGTGGCACTGATATGTGACATTGATGAGCACTGACAGCTGGCATTGATGGACACTGACAGGTGGCACTGCTGGGGCTACACTGATCATCAGGGCACACTGATCATCAGTGCTCTGATGATCAGTGTACATGTCCCCTCCGAGAAATGCCGATTACCAGCTCTCCTCTGTCAGCGTGACAGCTTGTGCGGAGAGAAATGCCGATAACCGGCATTTCTTAATTTACATGCGATCAGCTGTGATTGGACACAGCTGATCACATGACCGAGCCGACATCTTCGGCTCTTTCTGTTGATCCGCTGTGTCCGAGGGACACAGCGCACCGCCGATCGCTGCTCTGTGCCCCTGGAGCCGCGCAGTTGGAGTGGGAGGTGGTTAAAGCAGAGCTGCACCCAAAAGGGGAAGCTCTGCTTTAAGGCTAGGTTCACAACTATGCAGTTTGCATTTGATCCGTTTCTGCAGTGCGTTTTTAGCACATGCATTTTTTTTTTACGTGTTTTGCATTTTTTTGTTGTTGCTAGGCAGATTTGAAATGCACAAATGCGGCAAAAACTCACTACATGCTTTTCTGCAGCATTTCCATTGAAGTCTATAGGACCAAAACGCAACTTTTTGCTTTAAAAAAAAAAAAAAGTCCCTGACCCTTTCCAAAAAACACACCGGGTGAAAACGCAGATACGTGAACCTGTCCCATAAGAAATCATGTTAAATGGACTGCAGTGCATTTCTGCAAAATGCTGCGGAAAACACTTAGGTGTGAACCTAGGGTTAGGCCTCCTCCCCCACTCCGCTTCACCAAATGACTTACAAGCAAATACCTGATTTTGACAGCTGCCCGCTCCCACTTCTGCTCTGACCACCTTAGCAATCTGACTGGAAGTTCTCCTCCCCGCAGTCTTCTGGGACATTGTTACAAGTCCCAGAAGACTGCAGGACCGTTCACAGTGTGCAGTGCGGCTTGTGCATGCGCAGTGGGCACCCGGCTGTGAAGCCGCAAGCTGTCACAGCCGGGTGCCCACAGGTGAGATGCCGGGGACAGAGAACCGAGTAAAGAAACAGCTCAGGTGAGCACATTGCTGGATCCTGGGACAGGTAAGTATCTGTTTATTAGAAGTCGGCAAACACAGATTTTGTAGCTGCTGACTTAAGAAAACGCAAAAATATCCAGAACTCCTCTTTAAGCAGAACATTAATTGAAGGACACATAATATCTTACCCAATTTTTTTGTAACATATAAAAGGATGAGGCTGCTTCAAGTACATAGATACCAAACATGTCAAGTCTTAAAATTGTTTCCCGAAAAAAAAAAAAAAAAAAAATACCCTTTTCTTTGTTTCGGTTATAAAATGTTGCAAATAGGTAATTTTTCTTCATCACTGATGAGCCTGTATTGATGATCAGTGCAAACATCCCATCACAGGGAAGCAGGTTATCAGCTCTCTTTTCCTCAGA
Source organism: Staurois parvus (assembly GCF_062004578.1). Lineage (NCBI taxonomy): Eukaryota > Metazoa > Chordata > Amphibia > Anura > Ranidae > Staurois > Staurois parvus. Next base: position 289,921 of record NW_028319113.1, on the reverse strand, counting down.
CAGTGACAGCACTGAGGAAAGGAAATGCCAATAACCATGTGACCAGCTGTGATTGGACACAGCTGATCACATGGTACAGAGCCATTGTCGTTGATCGGTGATGTACTGTGTCCGAGGGCACGGCTCACCACTGATTGCTGCGTGCCCCCGGGGGTGTGCATGCACAGCAAAAATAGAAGGATGTCCTCATTTGATGTCCTCCCAGAATGAACGGCCTATTGTAGAATGACGGCTGGGCGGGAGCCAGTTAAAGTATAACTAAAGGCAAACCTTTTTTTTTTTTACGTTTTGGATTGGAGAGGGATTAGCACCTCTGTCAGGTTTTATTGTTGTCTGCGTCTCTATTAAAGAGATTCTCCCTCTCCATTTGTGCAGTTTACCATCATCACTGAAAGTGAAAGTAAAAGAAAATCCCAATTTTGGGCTGTCCCCAGAACAGTAATAGAGGGGAAATCTTCCAATGGGGACAAAAGTTCTGGTGACCTGGGGGGCACCAAGAAATTCCCTTAATTTATAGGGATTTCCTCTCACTTCCTTGAGACAGGAAGTGAAGGGAAATCTTCCCAACAGGACACAGATGGCGAAAAAAAACAAAAATACACCTGACAGGGGTTCTAACTCTCTTACTCTATCCAAAAATGAAGAAAAAAACGTTTTAAAAACATACTTTAACTGCCTCCCACCCAGACGGGCAAGAGCTTTCTTGCTCTGGGAGGACATCACATGCCGTCCTCCCACCCTAGCTGCGCATGTGCGCCCTGGCGATCGGTGGTGCACAGTGTCCCTGGGACACAGTGGATCACCAATCGCGGTAAAGAGCCAGTGACGTAGGTTCTACCATGTGATCAGCTGTGCTCCCCCTCTCCCCCCGGTAACAGCATTACAGTTTTTTTGGGGGGATGGCAGAAAGTACTGATTTTTTATCAGCACCATCACCCACAACCCCTGCCTGGGTGAGGATGCTATCCTTTGCCTTGTCCCTCCAGTAGCCTCCTGGGACCTGTCACATCCGCAAAGCGCTGCAAGAGCACACGCATGCGCAATGGGGATCTGGCTGTAATTCCTCAGCAAGTCAAAGTCAGCCCTTGTATCCAAGATGATACGGAACAAAGGAATGCATTAATATTGTTTATAAAGTTTATATAAGGGAATGTATTAATAAAGTTTAAATAGGGGAATGTTTTAGCATCACCAATAAAGGAATGTATTAATATCACCAATAAAGTTTACATAAGGTAATGTATTATCACCCATAAAGTTTGTATATTGGATTAATATCACCCAAAAAGTTTATACATTGGATTAATATCACCCATAAAGTTTGTATATTGGATTAATATCACCCATAAAGTTTGTATATTGGATTAATATCACCCATAAAGTTTGTATATTGGATTAACTAGTTGCCGACCGCAGATAGCCGAATGACGGCTGCACTGCGGCCGGCCAGTTCTGGGTGGACGTCATATGACGTCCTCCCAGAACGCGCTCTCCTGCGCGCCCCAGGGGGCACGCACCCGGCGATCTCCGTGATCGCTGTGTCCTACGGACACAGCTGATCACGTGATGTGGTAAAAGGCCAATCACAGCGGCCTTTTACCACGTGATCAGCGGTGTCCAATGACACGCTGATCAGAAGAAAATGCAAGTGCCGGTTCTCGGCTGCACTTTCCTCACGCTGTCAGATCGTGAGGAAAGTACTGCCGAGAACCGGCAGTTGTCAGAGCGGGGATCGGCACCGATCATCAGAGCACTGATGATCAGTGCCCTGATGATCGGTGCCCAGCAGTGCCGCCCGCAAGTTCCGCCCACCTGTGCCCAGCAGTGCGCCCACTAGCTCCGCCCACCTGTGCCCAGCAGTGCGCCCACCTGTGCCCAGCAGTGCGCCCACCTGTGCCACTCTGCAGTGCCACCCACCTGTGCCCAGAAGTGCCACCCACCTGTGCCCAGAAGTGCCACCCACCTGTGCCCACCCACCAGTGCAGCCCACCAGTGCAGCCCAGCAGTGCTGCCAGTCAGTGCCACCAGTCAGTGCCCAGGGGTTGTGCCAGTCAGTGCCGTCTATCAGTACCCATCATCAGTGTCACCTATCAGTGCCGCATTAGTGCTGCCTATCCGTGACACCTCATTAGTGCTGTCTATCAGTGCCTCCTATCCGTGCACCTCATTAGTACTGCCTATCAGTGCTGCCTCATCAACGCACATCAGTGAAGGAGAAAAATTACCTGTTTGAAAAATTTTATAATAGAAACAAAGAAACTTTTTTTCAAATTTTTTACACTTTTTTTATTTTAGCGCAAAAAGTAAAGCGCCCAGTGGCGATTAAATACCACCAAAAGAAAGCTCTATTTGTGAGAAAAAAATGATCAAAATTTCATATGGGTACAATGTTGCATGACCGCGCAATTGTCAATCAAAGTGCGGCAGCGCTGAAAATTGGCCTGCTAAATAAGGGGGTATAAGTGCCCGGTAGGCAAGTGGTTAATATCTCCCATAAAAAGTTTATACATTGGATTAATATCACCCATAAAGTTTGTATATGAGAATGCATTAATAATATCACGTATTTTTATGAATGCACTAAAGGTTTGTATGGAGTTGTGTGCACGGCTGCTGACAGCTACTGTAACCCGCCATGTGAGCTACACCGCCACCTACGGTCACTCCGAGAACTACAACCCGCTAACATTACATAAATGGGTCACATGAGAACACAAACCACTGACAGCTACTGTGGTCTGCTCGGAGTACTACACCGCCACCTATGGTCAGCCTGAGAACTGCAGTCCATTACTATTACATAATGATGGCACTACTGACAGCAAATCTGGCACGTGTACAACACCGCCTCCTATGGTCACCCTGAGAACTGCAATGATACCGCGACTGACAGCTACTGTGGTCCGGACTGTGCACAGCACCGCCATCTATGGTCACCCTGAGAACTGCACTCCATTACATAATGACCATACGAGAACACAAAATTATATACGTCCTCAGAGCCGCCCCCGCCCCCCAGTGATCCTCAGGACACGCTGGGAGTTGTAGTCCCTGAACATGCTGCCGGTCCGATCCCCCAGTAGCAGCGGACACTATATGAATATATATATATATATATATACCGGAGATAATAATGTCCTTCCCTCACCCCATCTCTTACCCATCTCCATTGGCGGAGCTGTGCTTCCTCTTGCGGGGTGTCCGTGCGGCCATGGCGGGAAGAGATCGGTCGGAGCACACACACACTGAACACGACGACTACCAGAGATAATCTCCCGCCAGAGAGTTCAAACCCGACTACCCAGCATCCCCTGCGCTGCGAGGAGGAGAGAGCGCGCTCCCGGCAGAGGGAATCCCGCGCTGTGTGAGAGACGGGGGCGCGCACCCGACACTGGGGCCGCGCTGTGTGAGGAAAGACGGGGGCGCGCTCCCGACACTGGGGCCGCGCTGTGTGAGAACAGACGGGGGCGCGCTCCCGACACTGAGCCTGCGCTGTGTGAGAAGAGACAAGGGCGCGCTCCGCCCCCTGAGTGTTCTACTTTTTTTCTCTTCTGGCGGTTCCGCCCCTTGTGTGTTCTCCCACCTGAGCTCTCCGCCCCCAGTGTGTTAACCTCCGTTTGGCTCCGCCCCCCTGTGTGTTCTGCTTGGAGGTTCCTCCCATTGGATGTTTTACAGCCAGGTGGCTCCGCCCCCTGAGTGGTCTCCTGCCTTGCGGCTCCGCCTCCTGGGTGTTCTCCTGCCTTGAGGTTCCTCCCCTTGGACGTTTTCCCGCATTGCGGCTCCGCCCCTTATTGATTTCCCCGCCTAGCATGCTTCGCCCCTGTGTCTTCCAGCCAGGCGACTCCGCCCCCTGGGTGTTCTCCTCCCCGGGAGGTTCCTCCCTTTGGATATTTTCTCGCCTTGCGGTTCCGCCCCTTGTTGATTTCCCCGCCTAGCGTGCTTCCCCTTGTGTTCTCCAGCCTGGCGGCTCCGCTCTCTGGGTGTTCTCTAGCCTGTCGGCTCCGCCCCCTGGGTGTTTTCCTGTCTGACGGCTCCGCCCCCTGGGTGTTCTCCTGCCTGGCGGCTCCGCCCCCCGGGTGTTCTAGCTGCCCACCAGCATTGGAGACTATAGAGCACAGGCAGAGATGAGGGGGTTCATGGGGGTATATATAGAGGGGGGAGGACGCCGGAAGGTACTCCTTATTACCTTCTCCTCGTGTATAGATCACCCCAATTCCTGTATACACACCGATCAGCCATAACATTATGACCACCCACCTAATATTGGGTACGTCCCCCTCTGTTGCTAACAAGAGAGCCCCGACCTGTCCCAGAATGGACCTCATTAGCACCTGATCAGCTTTTGGTGTGATCTTTTATTTAAAAAAAGTGGAAGAAAACTGTGTCCCTGTAAATCCCACGTGACTTTTCATGCTGCTCCGGTGTGGTTACAAAAAAAAAAAATCCCGCTTGCTGCAGGTTTTAGTCCATTAAAAAAAAAAATGCATCCCTCCATTGAAATGAATGGAAACCGCATCAAAAACAAAAGTTTTTGGGAAGTTCTCAAGCCCGGGTTCACAGAATCGCACGACGAGGGAAATCGCATTATATTCAGTGGTGTCCTAATCGGCTCAGCACTGTTGCATTGGAGATGGTTCCTGGTGGACTTCAGTGCGACTTCAGCCCCATAGGGTTTTATGTTATCTCACAGAAGTCACATCAGCATAGAGAAGAAGCATTCCTATTCCACTTTAATGGATTCAGTGCTTTTTTTTTTAAACCTCGCCTCTCCTCCCTGGTCATCCTTCATGGATTTTGATATAGCTGCAATTTTGGAGCCTCCCTTCGATTTATCGAACCTCCCTACAATCAGTCGATCTTTTCTTTCTTTAAACGATCTATCAACCCATCAATCAAAGAAAGGATTGACTGATTAAAGGATCGTTGGATTGAATGAAGGATTGAAGGAAGGATCGACTGAAGGAAAGATCAATTGAAGTATTGATGGAAGGGAGGATTAATGGATTGAAAGAAGGATCAGTTGAAGAAAGGATCGATTGATCAAAGGAAGGATTGATGGGTCAAAAGAAGGATGGATCAAAGAAAAGATTGATGGATCGAAGGAAGGATCATTCGATCAAAGGAAGGATTGATGGATTGAAGGTAGGATCAGTTGAAGAAGGGATCGATTGACCAAAGGAAGGTTTGATCAAAGGATCGATGGGTTCAAGGAAAGATGGGTCAAAGAAAGGATTGATCAAAGGAAGGATCAATCAAAGGAAGGATTGGCGGATCGAAGGAACACTCAATCAAAGGATGGATTGAAGGAAGGATCAGTTGAAGGGATCGAATGATCAAAGGAAGGATTGATCAAAGGATGGATGGGTCGAAGGAAGGATGGATCCAAGAAAGGATCGATCAAAGGAAGGATCAATCAAAGGAAGGATCGATCAAAGGAAGGATCGATCAAAGGAAGGATCAATCAAAGGAAGGATCAATCAAAGGAAGAATTGATGGATCGAAGGAACGATTGAATAATCGAAGGAAGGATTACTCTGTCAAAGGAAGGATTGAAGGAAGAATCGATGGATTGAAGGAAGATCAACTGAAGGAAGGATCAATCAATCAAAGGAAAGATCAATGGATTGAAGGTAAGATCGATCAAAGGAATAATCGGTCGAAGGAAGGATTGATCAGTCAAAGGAAGGATCGAATGATTTTTCAAAGGAAGGATCAGTCGAAGGAAGGATTGATCAATCAAACAAAAGATTGAAGGATTGATCAAAGGAAGGATCGATTGATCAAAGGAAGGATTGATGGATTGAAGGAAGGATCACTCAATCAAAGGAGGAATTGAAGGAAGGATCGATGGATTTAAGGAAGGATCAGTTGAAGAAGGGATCGATTGATCAAAAGATCGATGGTTCAAAAGAAGAATGTAACGAAGACAGGATCGATCAAAGGAAGGATCAATCAAAGGAAGGATTGATGTAAGGATCGATGAATTGAAGTAAGATCAACTGAAAGAAGAATCGATCAATCAAAGGAAAGATCAATGGATTGAAGGTAAGATCGATCAAAGGAAGGTATGATCGAAGGAAGGATTGATCAATCAAAGGAAGGATCGAAGGATTGATCTGTCAAAGGAAGAATTGATCAATCAAACAAAAGATTGAAGGATTGATCAAAGGAAGGATCGATCGATCAAAGGAAGGATTGATCAAAGGAAGGATCAATGGGTTGAAGGAAGGATCAACACTGCTTCAGTGTGAACCTAGGTTTTAGGCAGCAAGGATTAGGGAGGAGAAGCGAGGGTTAAAAAAAACACTAATTTATCAAAGTCGAATAGGAATGTTTCTTACCTATGCTGATGCGACTTCTGTGAGATAACATAGAAGTCTATGGGGATGAAATTGCACTGAATTCAGAATACAATGTGATTTCCTGCAATTCTGTGAGCTCAGGCTTGAAAACTTCTAAAGCCGCATTGAAATCTTACCAAAGTCGCATCAATAGTCCACTGAAAATCGTATGAAAATCGCATTAGAACAGTAGGAAGTGATATGGGGAAAAAGGAATGCAAATGCAACAAAACATAAAAAAATGCATAACGCAGTAAATTTAATGCAATGTGGCAAAAATGCAGATGCGTTTCTCATACAGAGCAGTATGAAAGTAGTCTATGCTGTGGTATCTGGCCCCAAACCATCAGTACCAGATCCTTTTCAGTCCTGTAAGTTGACTTACTCCTCTGTGGATCGGACCTTCCGGGTCATCCCACAGATACTTGATTGAGAGCTGGAGAATTTGAAGGCCACGTTAACTCAAAACTTGTGCTCCTCAAATCATTCCTCAACCTTCACGGGGTTGGAGCAACTCCAACAATGCAGCTCTTTTGGGTTGTTCACGGTCTGCAGTGGTCAGGGCCGACCAAAAGTGGGCCAAGGGAAGGTGAACTGGAGACAGGGTCATGCGTGGCCAGTGTTCATTGATGAAAGTGAGGAGGAAAGGCTGACCTGTGTACTACAATCCGATAGAACTACTGGAGCTCAAATTGCTGAAAAAGTGAACGCTGGTCCTGATAGAAAAGTTTCAGGACACACAGAGCATCGCAATTTGTTGTATATAGGGCTGTGGTGCCACAGATGGGGCAGGGTGCCCATGCTGACCCGTGTCCACAGACAAAAGTGCCTACAATGGTCACGTGAGCATCAGAACTGGATCACGGAGCAATGGAAGAAGGCGGCCTGGTCTGATAAATTCAAGAATGGTTTGAGGAACACAACAAAAAATTTAGGGTGCTGGCTTGGCCTGCAAATTTTCCAGAACTGGACCACGGAGCAATGGAAGAAGGTGGCCTGGTCTGATAAATTCAAGAATGGTTTGTGGAACACAACAAAAAGTTTGAGGTGTTGGCTTGGCCTGCAAATTTTCCAAAACTAGACCACGGAACAATGGAAGAAGGTGTCCTGGTCTGATAAATTCAAGAATAGTTTGAGGAACACGACAAAAAGTTTGAGGTGTTGGCTTGGCCTGCAAATTTTCCAGAACTGGACCACGGAGCAATGGAAGAAGGCGGCCTGGTCTGATAAATTCAAAAATGGTTTGTGGAACACAACAAAAAGTTTGAGGTGTTGGCTTGGCCTGCAAATTTTCCACAACTAGATCACGGAGCATCGAAAGAAGGTGGCCTGGTCTGATAAATTCAAGCATGGTTTGAGGAACACAACAAAAACTTTAGGGTGCTGGCTTGGCCTGCAAATTTTCCAGAACTGGACCACGGAGCAATGGAAGAAGACGGCCTGGTCTGATAAATTCAAGAATGGTTTGTGGAACACAACAAAAAGTTTGAGGTGTTGGCTTGGCCTGCAAATTTTCCAGAACTAGACCACGGAGCAATGGAAGAAGGTGTCCTGGTCTGATAAATTCAAGAATGGTTTGAGGAACACAACAAAAAGTTTGAGGTGTTGGCTTGGCCTGCAAATTTTCCAGAACTGGACCATGGAGCAATGGAAGAAGGTGTCCTGGTCTGATGAATCATGTTTTCTCACTACCACATGGATGGCCAGTTAGGTGTGCATCACTTACCTGGGGAAGAAATTGCACTAGAATGCAGTATGGGAATAAAGCAAGTCAGCAAAGGAAGTGAGATGCTTTGGACAATATTCTGCTGGGAAACCTTGGGTTCTGCCATACATGCGGATGTTACTTTGGCACGTACAACCTACCTAAATGTTGTTGGTGACCAAGTACACGCCTTCATGGAGACGGTATTACCTGATGGCAGTGGCCTCTTTCAGCAGGATAATGCAAAAATGGTTCAAGAATGGTTTGAGGAATACGACTACAAATTTGAGGTATTGACTGGCCTCCAAATTCTCCAGATCTTAATCCAATCGAGCATCTGTGGGATGTGCTGGAAAAGAAAGTCCGATCAATGGAGGCCCCACCTCAAAACTTATCGGGCTTCAAGGATCTGCTACTGATGGCTTGGTGCCAGATACCACAGCATACCTTTAGAGGTCTAGTGATGTCCATGTTTGATGGGTTATGGTGGGCGGTCATAATGCAATGGCTGATCGGTGTGTAGGATAACGCATCTGTATATAAGATTGACATCTGAGTGTTGAGGTGCTCCACAACACTAGTGAATGTCAATGTGTTGCATATGTGCATTGGAGTGCTCTTTAGAACACACCGCATTAAGGCCTTGCTTTCATGGGTGGGTGAGGGGCAGTAAAAACTGGCAGCTGCAGTTTTACCACCCCCTCCAAGTGATGAGTCACAATTTTGGCCCCCAGCCATATTTGTACACACTAGTGGTGGACCGAAATGAAAATTCTGGTGCCAAAACCAAAAAGTCAGGATGCACTTGGCCAAAAACTGAAACTGGCAGTTTTAAAAAAAAAAAAGTAATGTTTTTGGTTTGAAGTCTATGGGAGTTAATTGTGTGCCTAACAATGTGTAATGCTTGTTGCATTTATAAATAGGAAAGGACCGCCGCTGCTGCCGACCAGAATTGGTGATTCACCTCCTCCCTCCTGCTGTATAAGAGCCAATGAGGTAGGCTCTACCAAGTGATCAGCTGTGTCCAGTCTCAGCTGATCACACTAAACAGGAAATGCCAGTTGTCAGCAGTCCTTTCCTCACACTGACAGCCCTGATTATTAGTGCAGCCCCATCAGTGCGGCCTTTCAGTGCCCATCAATGCTGCTGATCAGTGTCCATCGATGCCACATATCAGTGCCCATCAGAGCTGCCTTTCAGTGCCCATTAGTGATGCCTGTCAATGCCTATCAGTGCCACCTGTCAGTGCCTCCTCATCAGTGCAGTCTATGAGTACCTATCAGTGCCCATCACTGCCACCTGTCAGTGCCCAACAGTGTCGCCTATCAGTGCCCATCAGTGATGTCTGTCAGTGCCCATCAGTGTCGCCTATCGGTGCTTCCTCATCAGTGCAGTCTATCAGTGCCTGTCAGTGCTGCCTATCAGTGCCCATCAGTGCCACCTATCATTGCCAGTTAGTGCTGCCTATCAGTGCCACATATTTGTGCCCACCAGTGCTGCCTTTCAGTGCTCATCAATGAGGCCTGTCAGTACCCGTCAGTGCCACCTATCAGTGCCCATCAGTGCCGCCTATCAGTGCAAGTTAGTGCTGCCTGTCAGTGCCACCTATCAGTGCCAGTTAGTGCTGCCTATCAGTGCCCACCAGTGCTGCCTTTCGGTGCTCACCAATGATGCCTGTCAGTACCTATCAGTGCCACCTATCAGTGCCAGTTAGTGCTGCCTTTTAGTGTCCATCAGTGCCACCTATCAGTGCTAGTTAGTGTTGCCTATCAGTGCCACCTATCAATGCCAGTTAGGACTGCCTATCAGTGCCACATATCAGTGCCCACCAGTGCTGCCTTTCAGTGCTCATCAATGCTGCCTATCAGTACCCATCAGTGCAATCTATCAGTGCTGCCCATCAGTGCCCCTTATCAGTGCAGCCTCATCAGCACACACCAGCGAAGGAGGAAAATTACTTATTTACAAAATTTTATAACAGAAAATAAGAAAAAGTTTTGTTTTTTAAAAATGTTGTCTTGTTTAGTTTGTTTTAGCAATCAATAAAACCCCCCCGTGGTGATTAAAAAGAAATGTCTGAAAGAGATGATAAAAACTTGGTTTGGGTACAGTGTTGCATGACCGCACAATTATCATTCAAAGTGCGACAGGGCTGAAAGCTGGAAATTGGCCTGGGCAGGAAGGGGTGAATGTGCCCGGTAGGCAAGTGGTTAAACAATAAGGAGTGGCCTCGGCCTATATGTCTCCACCAAAGCACACAGTCTGATGCATTTCACCCCATCCCGCCCCACCCACCAGGACTTATTCATAGTGCGAGGTGAAATGCATCAGGCTGTGTAGTTTGGTGCAGAGTCATACAAAGCAGTGTGCAGGAGCTGACGGGAAAGATCTGTATTGTTTACATACAGAACTTTCCCCCGTCAGTGATACTCAGTGATTGCCGGCAGGGAATCTCTGGATCCAGTGATCAACAGCTAAAGCCACAAATGGCGGGGCGGGTAGGGAGCTCGTGCCCCCTACTCGGAAATGCAAAATCATGTATATATATGTAATTTTGCGCAGCCCTGCCGCCCTGTAGCAGTATATCTGCTATAAGGCGGCGTGCAAGCGGTTAAGAACATCTGACCATGCTTATATGCTTGTATTATGGCTCATGATGACAACTGCACCCCTTATATTTGTGTGGTTGTCACAAGGAGAGGAAGTGATGAAAAACCGCCAAAATGGGGTCACAGATTGAACAAGCAACCTGATACAGTATATAATACACACACACACATACACTATATTACCAAAAGTATTGGTCGGCCTGCCTTTACACGCACATGAACTTTAATGCCATCCCAGTTTTAGTCCGTAGGGTTCAATATTGAGTTGGCCCCGCCCTTTGCAGCTATAACAGCTTCAACTCTTCTGGGAAGGCCGTCCACAAGGTTTAGGAGGGTGTCTATGGGAAGGTTTGACCATTCTTCCAGAAGAGCATTTGTGAGGTCAGGCACTGATGTCGCATGAGAAGGCCTGGCTCATAGTCTCCACTCTAATTCATCCCAAAGGTGTTCTATCGGGTTGAGGTCAGAACTCTGTACAGGCCAGTCAAGTTCCTCCACCCCAAACTGGCTCTTCCATGTATTTATGGACCTTGCTTTGGCCATCCCCAAACTGTTCCCACAAAGTTGGGATCATTAAATTGTCCAAAATGTCTTGGTATGCTGATGTCTTAAGAGTTCCCTTCACTGGAACTAGGGGGCGAAGCCCAACCCCTGATAAACAACCCCACACCATAATCCCTCCTCCACCAAATATTACACTTGGCACAATGCAGTCAGGCAAATACTGTTCTCCTGGCAACCATCAAACCCAAACACATCCATCAGATTGCCAGACAGAGAACACGTCTCCACTGCTCTAGAGTCCAGTGGCGGCGTGCTTTACACCACTGCATCCGATTTGCATTGCACTTGGTGATGTAAGGCTTGGATGCAGCTGCCCGGCCATGGAAACCCATTCCATGGAGCTCTCTTCACACTGTTGTTGTGCTAATCTGAAAGCCACACCAAGTTTGGAGGTCTTTAGCTACTGACTTTGCAGAGAGTTGGCGATTTCTGCGCACTGTGCACTTCAGCATACGCTGACCCCACTCTGTCATTTTACGTGGCCTACCATGCCAGTGTTGGACCTGCCAATTCTGGTGTTGAATGGCAAATGCCACTCGAGCTCTATGGTGCTGGGCAGTGAGCACAATGCCCACTAGAGGATGTCGGGCCCTCGAGCCACCCTCATGAAGTCTGTTTCTGATTGTTTGGTCAGAGACATTCCCACCAGTGGAGGTCATTTTGTACGGCTCTGGCAGTGCTCATCCTGTTCCTCGTTGCACAAAGGAGCAGATACCGGTCCTGCTGATGGGTTAAGGACCTTCTATGGCATTGTCCAGCTTTCCAGCTGCCTGTCTCCTGGAATCTCCTCCATGCTCTTGAGACTGTGCTGGGAGACACAGCAAACCTTCTGGCAATGGCACATATTGATGGGCCATCCTGGAGGAGTTGGACTGCCTGTGCAACCTCTGTAGGGTCCAGGTATGGCCTCATGCTTCCAGTAGTAACACTGACCCTAGCCAAATACAAAACTAGTGAAAAACAGTCAGAAAGATAAGTAGGGAAACAAATGTCAGTGGCCTCCACCTGTAAAACCATTCCTGTTTTGGGGGTCGTCTCATTATTGCCCATCTAATGCACTTGTTGTTTTCATTAAGACCAAAGCAGCTGAAACTGATTACCAACCTCCTCTGCTACTTAACTGACCAGATCAATATCCCTGGAGTTTCACTGACTTGATGCTAGACTCTGATTACAAAGTCTTCCTTTCATTTTTTTGAGCAGTGTGTGCATATGCATATCTATCTATCTATCTATCTATCTATCTATCTATCTATCTATCTATCTATCTATCTATCTATCTATCTATCTATCTATCTATCTATCCATCCATCCATCCATCCATCCATCCATCCATCCATCCATCCATCCATCCATCCATCCATCCATCCATCCATCCATCCATCCATCCATCCATCTATCTATCTATCTATATCTATCTATCTATCTATCTATCTATCTATCTATCTTTCTATATCTATCTATCTATCTATCTATCTATCTATCTATCTATCTATCTATCTATCTATCTATCTATCTATCTATCTATCTATCCATCTATCCATCCATCCATCCATCCATCCATCCATCCATCTATCTATCTATCTATCTATCTACATGCACAGTGTGTATGGAAATGAAGACAGACAAAGTTTACAAAGATATAATACTGTGTCAGAAAAATAAAGCAGGATGCTGGATGCAATGACAACCAGACAAGATAAACACACCACCATACACCATAAAGTGGCCCATTTGTCCAATTTGGATAGTCAAATCTGAATCAGTGAGCATGAAGCTGCATTTGCATTCCATTGAATCATCCTGTACTGGCTGATGGGGGATGATGTTACAACCCACATGGAAGAAAAATATATTTTAAATATATTTTAAAAATATTCTTCCCAAATATATTGACATATATTTGAAATACTACAATTTTGGCCGTATTCAATATATTTCAAAATATATTTCAATATATTGAATGCGTTTTTTTATATATTACAAAATATATGAAAAATATTTTTACAATTATATATTTTTTAAAATATATTCTTATCATTTTTTTTAACATATAAAAAAAGTAATTTTAACATATATTTTTACATATATTTGTAAAAATGCATTCCAAAAATGTAGATTACATTTATTTCTAAAGACATACAGTATATTTGAAAATGTATTTTTAAAAATATTTCTCATATATTTTGTAATATATAAAAAGCGCATTTCAACATACAGTATATATATATCTATATATATATATACTGTATATATAGAAGATGGACAAAATTGTAGTATTTCAAATATATGTCAATATATTTGGGAAGAATATTTTTAAAATATATTTCAAATATATTTTTCTTCCATGTGGCACCGCTGATTTCCTGTTCACATTTCATGGAATACTTGACTTGGTTACCATGAAATGATTAAAATAGAACTGATGGCAAAACCTTTTTTTCCCAATTTGGAAACAGTTAGGCTTCATTCACACATACAACCAGGAGGCATAACATCCAAGATGTTGAGCTGCAGGAAATGATAAGAAATTCCTTTAAAGTGAAAGAATTCCTAGTTATTATCAGAACTAGTGTCCTTGTTGTAAGAGTTTACCCTCTATTCCTATTTTGGGGACAACCCAAAATTTGGCTATGGCCGGCAGCAGTGATCATTGAATTCAGATGGCGGGGAAACCTACAGTTGTCAGATCACAATAGCACAGGGCGGAATGTGTTGATGGAGAATTTGAGCGATTCATTTCCTTCAACTCTTAAAAGAAAGAAAAATGCTTAATGTATGGCCAGCCTTAGACTTACACAGGCGTGATGATGTCATCTAGAAGCTTCGCACTACGCATTCCGTCATTGAGACTTCTTCAGCAGTCTGTCTCTATACTTGTTCTGGGGACAACCCAAAATTTAGGATTTTTTTTGAACAGTCACCAAGAGGGTGACTTTCCCTAAAAGGACCACAGCAATTAAAACCTGACAAGGGTCCTAATCCTTCGCTACCGTAACCAAAACTTAAAAAAAAAAAGTTTTGCCATTAATGCAACTTTAAGGAGCTTATTAGGAAATTTCTATGGTGGCTGTTATTGCTAACTTGTTTTCTAACAATTGTTTTCTGTGTCCACACTGCAGAGGTGCAGTGCAGTGCGCTGCAATACAATGCAGGCATGCTTCATTTTGTTGCGGCACATAGAAGGCACCGTATTGAGCACTTCAAATAAAGTTGTCAAAAAAAGGGAACCAGGTGATGCGGTAAAACGCACATCACACAGCCCCCTGATGCACTTCACTGCAGCCCAAGACTGACTGCTGCCAGTAGCATTTAAGCATGCGGGCAGTGTGAAAAAGAAAATGGCTATTGGTTTGTCTACTTGTATATAGCACGTGTTAAACAATACACATCACATTCATATAGTGTCCAAATGACAAAGTGCTTCTCAAATGGATTATCAATACTCACAGCACCACCCAAAATTGAAGATGCACCACAATGTAAACTCCAACCCCAAATGAAACCCATGGGATTGGACCCCTGATGAAGTCTTAATGACGTAATGCGTAGGGTGTTGTTTCTAAGTGACGTCATCATGCCTGTGTAAGTTTAACCAGGGGTGTATTTACCACAAGGCAAACAAGGCAGTTGCCTAGGGCGGTATTTTTCAGGGGGGGCAGCAGCATGTTTCTGGGGGGCAGTGCTGTCCCCCGAAAGAAAGAAAGGAAGAAGGGACACACGCAGCATGGGGACCAGGTGGGATCTCAGAGAGGCTGTGGGCTGCTTGATGGTCTATGCAGAACCTGACTCTTGTTCCCGGGGATGTCTGGAGCTGTGAAGGTGAGTGTCTTATCTCTTTTCGAGGTGTGGGTGGGGGGTTGCCAGTGTATGGGGGGCAGTGGTAGTGGAAGGCTTTCTCGGGTGGGGCTGGGGGCTTGGTCAATGGGGGGAGGCACTTTTTGTGTTGCTTAGGAAAGCACGAAACTTAAATACACCATTGAGTTTAACAATACACTGTGGTGGGTGTATATTCAGTTTTGGGGTGGAGCCACATGCACTGACGTTCCACTTGGAGAAGCACTTTGTCATTTTAGACACTATACGAACGTGACACAATGCATTCCTAAAGTATTCAGACCCCCCCCCCCCTTTCACTTTTTTCAGTTTTGATACTACAGTTGATTAAATTAATTTATTCTCATTAATCTACACTCACAATGACAAAGTGAAAACAGAATTTTAGAAATGTCTGTGAATTTATTAAAAAGAAAAAACTGACATATCACATGTACTTAAGTACTCAGTACTTTGTTGAAGCATGTTTGGCAGCAATTACAGCTTCGAGTCTTTTTGGGTATGATACCACATGCTTTGCACACCTAGATTTTAGGATTTTCTGCCCTTCTTTGCAAATCCTCTCAAGCTCAGTCAGGTTGGATGGGGGCCATTGGTGGACAGCCATTTTCAGGTCTCTCCAGAGATGTTCATTAGGGTTGAAGTCAAGGTTCTGGCTGGGCTTCTCTAGAACAGTCACAGAATTGTCCCTAAGCCATTCCTCTGTTGGCTTGGCTGTGCACCTATGATCGTTGTCACGTTGGAAGGTGAGCCTTCAGTCTAGTCTGAGGTCTTGAGCGCCGTGGAGCAGCTTTTCATTATCTCCCAGTCCCTAGTGCTGAAAAACACCCCCACAGCATGATGCTGCCACCACCATGCTTCACTGTTGGGATGGTATTGGGCAGGTGATGAGCGGTTCCTGGTTTCCTCCAGACATAATGTTTAGAAACGAGGCCAGACGGTTCAATCTTGGTTTCATCAAACCAGAGAATCTTGTTCCTCACAGTCTTAGAGTCCTTCAGGTGTTTTTTTGCAAACTCCAAGCAGGCTTTCATGTGTTGTTCACTGAGAAGAAGCTTCCATCTAGCCACTCTGCCATAAAGTCCAGATCATTGGAGGGCTGCAGTGATGGTTGTGCTTCTGGAACTTTGTCCCATCTCCACATAGGATCTCTGGAGCTCAGTCAGAGTGGCCATCAGGTTTTTGGTCACTGAGAAGAAGCTTTCGTCTAGCCACTCTGCCATAAAGCCCAGATCATTGGAGGGCTGCACTGATAGTTGTCCTTCCGGGTTTTTGGTCACTGAGGAGAAACTTTCGTCTAGCCACTCTGCCATAAAGCCCAGCTCATTGGAGGGCTGCAGTAATAGTTGTCCTTCCAGAGCTCAGTCAGAGTGGCAATCGGGTTTTTGGTCACCAAGGAGAAACTTTCGTCTAACCACTCTGCCATAAAGCCCAGATCGTTGGAGGGCTGTAGTGAAAGTTGTCCTTCCGGAACTTTGTCCCATCTCCACATAGGATATCTGGAGCTCAGTCAGAGTGGCCATCGGGTTCTTGGTCACCTCTCTTACTAAGGACCTTCTCCCCCAATTGCTCAGTTTGGCTAGTTAACCAGCTCTTGGAAGAGTCTTGGTTGTGCCAAACATCTTCCATATGATAATTATGGAGGCCACTGTGCTCTTGGGAACCTTCAGTGCAGCAGAAATGTTTTTTGTAGTCTTCCATTGATCTGTGTCTTGCAATAATCTTGTCTCTGAGCTCTGCAGGAAGTTCCTTTGACCTCATTGCTTTTGCTCTGATGCAGTATGCATTGTCAGCTGTGAGGCCAATTATAGAGATGTGTGTGCCTTTCCAAATCATGTCCAATCCATTTGATTTACTACAGGTAGACTACAGTCAAGGTGTAGAAACATCTCAGCAACAATCAAGAGAAATGGGAGGCACCTGAGCTAAAAGTGTTGTTGCAAAGAGTCTGAATACTTGTGCCAATGTGATATTTCAGTTTTTCCTTTTTCATAAATTTGCAAACATTTCTAAAATTTTGTTTTCACTTTGTCATTATGCGGTAGAGTGTAGATTAATGAGAAAAAAATGAATTTAAATAAATGTAGTATCAGGCTGCAACATTAACAACATTGAAAAAAGTGAAGGGGGTCTGAATACTTTATGAATGCACTGTATTTGGGATGTTTGTTGTGTTTTTAGTTTTTTTTTGGGGGGGGGGGGGTAGAGTAATTGAGAATCATTTCAACTTTGAGTTGGATCAGCTGAAAAAATGATTGAAACGTTTCTATTGATGGATATACAGTTGTGTTCAAAAAGTTTGCATGCCCTTGGAGAATTGGTAATATACAGTATGTATCATTTTTAAAGGAAACACGAGTGAGTAGACAAAACCCATTTCTTTTATTTCTTATGGGATTCATATTTAATTGTAGGCCTTAACAGAATGGCCCAGTCATAAAACATGGCAACAAGTAAACCAATGAAATGCCCCCTGTTCAAAAGTCTGCACACCCGTAGTTCCTAATACTGTGTATTGCCCCCTTTAGCATCAATGACAGCATGTGGTATTTTCTAATAGTTGCCTATAAGGCCCCCGAATTTTTGCAGGTGGTAGAGCTGCCCATTCATCTTGGCAAAATGCCTCCTGGTCATGCAAAGTCTTTGGTCATCTTGCAAGAACCCCATGTTTGAGATCTCCCCAGAGTGGCTCGATTATATTAAGGCCAAGAGACTGTGATGGCCATTCCAGAACCATCACCGTTTTCTGCTGTAACCACTGGAGGGTCAACCTGGCCTTGTGCTTAGGGTCATTGTTGTGCTGGAAAGTCCAAGAGCGTCCCATGCTCAGCTTTCGTGCAGAAGAATGCAAATTGTCTACCAGTATTTTTGATAACAGCTGCATTCATCTTGCCATCAATTTTCACAAGATTCTCTGTGCCTTTAGAGCTCACATTCCCCCAAAATATCAGTGAGCCACCACCATGTTTCACAGTGCGGATGGTATTCTTGTCGCTTTAGACCTTGTTGACCCCTCTCCAAACATAGGGCTTATGATAGTGACCATAAAGCTCTATTTGGGTCTCATCACTGCGGATTAGTTTGCCAAAAGCTGTGAGTCGTGTCAAGGTGTTGTTGGTCATATTGCAACCGAGCCTTTTTGTGGCATTGGTGCAGTAAAGAATTCTTTCTGGCAACTCGACCATGCAGCTCATTTTTATTCAAGTATCATTGTATTTTGCTCCTTGAAACAACCACACCGTGTTTTTCCGGAGCAGACTTTATTTCTCCTGAGGTTACCTGTGGACCTTTCTTTGTATCCTGAACAATTCTTAAGGCAGTTGCAGCTGCAATTTTTCTTGGTCTACCTGACCTTGGCTTGGTATCAAGAGATCCCCACATTTTCCACTTCTTAAAAAGTGATTGAACAGTACTGACTGGCATATTCAAGGCTTTGGATATCTTTTTATATCCTTTTCCCTCTTTATAAAGTTCATTTACCTTACGCATGTCTTTTGACAGTTCTTTTCTGCTCCCCATGGCTCAGTATCTAGCCTGCTCAGTGCATCCATGTGAGAGCTAACAAACTCATTGACTATTTATACACTGACACTAATTGCAATTTAAAAAGCTACAGATGTGGGAAATTAACCTTTAATCGCCACTTTAACCTGTGTGTGTCACCTTGTGTGTCTGTACCAAGGCCAAACATTTCAGGGTACGGAAATGTTTGGCCATAATGCATTTTTTTCAACCATTAATAACTCAAACAGGTGTTTTGTGACCAGTGTGATTCTGGATAGAAAGGTTTAAAGTGTTACTAAACCCACAACAGTAAAATCAGTCTGTATATGCAGTGAAGCATGCTTGTAATATTCCTCCTCCTACAAGATTTAACCAGTGCTGTGCTGAACACTGATAGAAGTCACAAGACTGCTCTAACTGCTGATTAGAAAAGGTATTTAGCAGTTTATAGTTACTAAAATAATTGCATTTCCATGTTCTGTGTACTGTGGGAGACCAGATATAGTGAATGCAGGGTCCGGGGAGACCAGATATAGTGAATACAGGGTCCGGGGAGACCGGATATAGTGAGTGCAAGGTCCGAAGAGACCGGATATAGTGAATGCAGGGTCCGAAGAGACCGGATATAGTGGATGCAGGGTCCGGGGAGACCGGATATAGTGAATGCTGGGTCCGGGGAGACCAGATATAGTGAATGCAGGGTCCAGGGAGACCAGATATAGTGAATGCAGGGTCTGGGGAGACCAGATATAGTGAATGCAGGGTCCGGGGAGACCAGATATAGTGAATGCAGGATCCGGGGAGACCAGATATAGTGATTGCAGGGCCCAGAGAGACCAGATATAGTGAATGCAGGGTCCTGGGAGACCAGATATAGTGAATGCAGGGTCCTGGGAGACCAGATATAGTGAATGCAGGGTCCTGGGAGACCAGATATAGTAAATGCAGGGTCCTGGGAGACCAGATATAGTGAATGCAGGGTCCTGGGAGACCAGATATAGTGAATACAGGGTCCGGGGAGATCAGATATAGTTAATGCAGGGTCTGGGGAGACCAGATATAGTGAATGCAGGGTCCAGGGAGAGCGGATATAGTGAATGCAGGGTCCGGGGAGAGCAGATATAGTGAATGCAGGGTCCGGGGAGAGCGGATATAGTGAATACAGGGTCCTGGGAGACCAGATATAGTGACTGCAGGGTCCGGGGAGACCAGATATAGTGAATGCAGGGTCCGGGGAGACCAGATATAGTGAATGCAGGGTCCGGGGAGACCGGATATAGTGAATGCAGGGTCCTGGGAGACCAGATATAGTGAATACAGGGTCCGGGGAGACCAGATATAGTAAATGCAGGGTCCAGGGAGACCAGATATAGTGAATGCAGGGTCTGGGAAGACCGGATATAGTGAATGCAGGGTCCGGAGAGACCGGATATGGTGAATGCAGGGTCCTGGGAGACCAGATATAGTGACTGCAGGGTCCAGGGAGACCGGATATAGTGAGTGCAGGGTCCGGGGAGACCGGATATAGTGAATGCAGGGTCCGGGGAGACCAGATATAGTGAATGCAGGGTCCGGGGAGACCAGATATAGTGAATGCAGGGTCCGGGGAGACCGGATATAGTGAATGCAGGGTCCGGGGAGTCTGGATATAGTGAATGCAGGGTCCGGGGAGACCAGATATAGTGACTGCAGGGTCCAGGGAGACCAGATATAGTGAATGCAGGGTCCTGGGAGACCAGATATAGTGACTGCAGGGTCCAGGGAGAACGGATATAGTGAGTGCAGGGTCCTGGGAGACCGGATATAGTGAGTGCAGGGTCCGAAGAGACCGGATATAGTGAATGCAGGGTCCGGGGAGACCGGATATAGTGAATGCTGGGTCCGGGGAGACCAGATATAGTGAATGCAGGGTCCAGGGAGACCAGATATAGTGAATGCAGGGTCTGGGGAGACCAGATATAGTGAATGCAGGGTCCGGGGAGACCAGATATAGTGAATGCAGGATCCGGGGAGACCAGATATAGTGATTGCAGGGCCCAGAGAGACCAGATATAGTGAATGCAGGGTCCTGGGAGACCAGATATAGTGAATGCAGGGTCCTGGGAGACCAGATATAGTGAATGCAGGGTCCTGGGAGACCAGATATAGTAAATGCAGGGTCCTGGGAGACCAGATATAGTGAATGCAGGGTCCTGGGAGACCAGATATAGTGAATACAGGGTCCGGGGAGACCAGATATAGTTAATGCAGGGTCTGGGGAGACCAGATATAGTGAATGCAGGGTCCGGGGAGAGCGGATATAGTGAATGCAGGGTCCGGGGAGAGCAGATATAGTGAATGCAGGGTCCGGGGAGAGCGGATATAGTGAATACAGGGTCCTGGGAGACCAGATATAGTGACTGCAGGGTCCGGGGAGACCAGATATAGTGAATGCAGGGTCCGGGGAGACCAGATATAGTGAATGCAGGGTCCGGGGAGACCGGATATAGTGAATGCAGGGTCCTGGGAGACCAGATATAGTGAATACAGGGTCCGGGGAGACCAGATATAGTGAATGCAGGGTCCAGGGAGACCAGATATAGTGAATGCAGGGTCTGGGAAGACCGGATATAGTGAATGCAGGGTCCGGGGAGACCGGATATGGTGAATGCAGGGTCCTGGGAGACCAGATATAGTGACTGCAGGGTCCAGGGAGACCGGATATAGTGAGTGCAGGGTCCGGGGAGACCGGATATAGTGAATGCAGGGTCCGGGGAGACCAGATATAGTGAATGCAGGGTCCGGGGAGACCAGATATAGTGAATGCAGGGTCCGGGGAGACCGGATATAGTGAATGCAGGGTCCGGGGAGTCTGGATATAGTGAATGCAGGGTCCGGGGAGACCAGATATAGTGACTGCAGGGTCCAGGGAGACCAGATATAGTGAATGCAGGGTCCTGGGAGACCAGATATAGTGACTGCAGGGTCCAGGGAGAACGGATATAGTGAGTGCAGGGTCCGGGGAGACCGGATATAGTGAGTGCAGGGTCCGGGGAGACCGGATATAGTGAGTGCAGGGTCCGGGGGACCGGATATAGTGAATGCAGGGTCCGGGGAGAGCAGATATAGTGAATGCGGGGTCCGGGGAGACCGGATATAGTGAGTGCAGGGTCCGGGGGACCGGATATAGTGAATGCAGGGTCCGGGGAGACCAGATATAGTGAATGCAGGGTCCGGGGGGACCGGATATAGTGAATGCAGGGTCTGGGGAGACCAGATATAGAGAATGCAGGGTCCGGGGAGACCGGATATAGTGAATGCAGGGTCTGGGGAGACCAGATATAGAGAATGCAGGGTCCTGGGAGACCGGATATAGTGAATGCAGGGTCAGATAGTGTAAGGGAGGGTTAGAAGCCCTGTCAGACGGGGTTTTTTTTTCGCTGTGTCCCATTGCGGAGATTTCCCTTCATTTCCTGCTCCACAACCAAAACAGGAAGTGGGAGGAAATTCCTGAAAATTAACCATTTGACTACAGGGCACTTTCAACCCCTTCCTGCCCAGGCCAATTTTCAGCCTTCAGACTTTGAATGACAATTGCGCGGTCATGCAACACAGACCGAATATAGTGAATGCAGGGTCCGGGGATACCAGATATAGTGAATGCAGGGTCCGGGGAGAGCAGATATAGTGAATGCAGGGTCTGGGGAGAGCAGATATAGTGAATGCAGGGTCCGGGGAGACCAGATATAGTGAATGCAGGGTCCGGGGAGACCGGATATAGTGAATGCAGGGTCCGGGGAGAGCAGATATAGTGAATGCAGGGTCCGGGGAGACTGGATATAGTGAATGCAGGGTCCTGGGTTTAGTAACACTTTAAACCCAAAAGCCAACATTTATTATATTGCAGCTTACCAACTTTTAGATTTGATGCCTGCATTCATTTCCTTTTTTAGGCTTTCTTTCTTCTAATTTCATCTTGTGATCCATCCAGCAAGTATGTTGTCTTTTTCAACAGAGCAATCTCTCCTGCGAATGTATCAGTTACAGGGATGAGACAAACCATTTACCACTGGCGGGGGGGCTTATAATGATCAGCATTATTTATTCATGTAAAACCTTTATCTCAAAAGGGAAAAAAAACTGCTGCAACTGTTTATAAAGTGTAGCAGGAGATATTAATCCTGTCTCATGGCTGTGATCTGCTGACTGGCCTCTCCTGTGTAACCTGACACTTGCCCTGACACAGACAAAGCAGTGAGGGATTTCAGCCCCCCCTTTCTCCTCTCAGACTGTAAGAGAGAGAGAGCCAATTATGAGAGCCATTAAAGGAGCCAATGACAAGGACTCTTTCAAGCAGGAAGTGCAGCTGCAAAGCATTGTGGACGATGGAGTTTTGAACAGAAACGGCCTTATAGGCTAATATGGAGATAGAATTAAAAAAGAACCACGAAAGCCATCATGCTTAGAGAGAGCAGAGTGAAGGGGCCATCTTGGGTTTTCTCCTGAGGGAGAGGGAGATTGCATGTGGCAGGAGAGAGATTGGACCTGGCAAAGAAGTGCTGATGGGCAGTGCACTGCATGCTTGGTGATCTGCATCAGACAAAGGAACATCCAAACTGAGGGAAGTGGTCTACAGTACAGTGCCTACACTGACAGTGTGAAGTGCTCATCGTGAGGTGACCAGAGGAACCTGTCATTTCCAAGACGATCGTTTGGGCCTTTGTCACAGGATCTGGTGAGAGGGATTTCTCCCACTGTCAGATGACAGGAACATTGCACACATACAGAGACATCATACCTTGCTCATATTCACCAGGCACTGGGTTGTGTAGATGGCCCTGCTGAACAGACACCGTGTTCACTTTGCTATACAAATACTGCCACAGGATTACAATTACACTTTAAGTGTTTAAGGAGTTTAAGTGCACCAACGAAAGTGGCTAGCTGAAGATCCCAACATTCATCCAGTTACAAAGAGACTGAAGTTACTGGTGCCATACGTGCACGCGCATGCGTAGTCAGGCCTCTATATTGCATGGTGTGTGAGGGAATAGCTTTACCTTGAAAGTAGCTATTAAGCATCATTTGGGTACAGTGTTTTCCTATTGGGGTCATGGTGTCGGGGTTTAGAAGGGAGAAGTCTGACACAACAGGGAGTCATTCTTCTGCTCTCCTCCTGCTTGGACATCACGGGGCCAAATTTATGAAGAGGAGTTAAATCCACTTTGAGGTTGCCATTTAAGTGTTTGCCTCTGCTCTTGGGGTTATTCATGGTTGGAATCCCCTGAAAGCAGCCCGAGTGTAAAAGTGAGTTATATTGCTTTCCGTCACAGTATTTGTTGTTTTCTTGATTCTCCTAACATATACTGGTTGTTAATGTTTATTATTTCCCATAGAGGTCTACAGTAAAGCTGATCTCTGTGTTTTATTATAAAGTGTGTGCTTTTCATTGGTCCTTGCACTTACACTATTGCCAGGTGTGCCAGTGTGGGCTGAGACAGTTCTTGGGGTTGAAAGGAAGAGTGGCGGAGTGAACAAACTTAAGCAGCCCTTTCGGGGGTATCGCTACATGTGGGGGCTCGTCCGGGATTATTTGCTGCTCAATCACCCAACAACCACTCAAGCAGTGCCCTATACCAACTCCTAAGATGGACGTCGCAGCTGCGACCAAGTGGTGCAGCAGGGAAAATGCTTGCCCAGAACGGAGTGTAGTGGTCGAGTTCCCCAGAGAAATGGGGACCGAAGAACAGATTACCAAGATAGTGAATGCACTACCCACAGAGGGAAAGAAAACGTGGGTGATAGATGTGATACCCGCCTCAGACACCACCCTGGCATATGCCCTGCTAGAGTGGAAGAAGGGGATCCCTGACAGTTTCCAAGGAGCCAATATCCAAATAGAGGATGGGACAAGGCTCCAGTTACTTCAGTTGAATACCCCCGGGCCTAGTTGTGCAAAACCTGAGAGGGAAGAACCCCTGTCCCAGACACCTCTAGCCACCATAGGCCCGGAATTCCTCACTGCATTGGGGGACTTCATGTTAAAATGCCGCAAAGACCCCTCTCCATACACAGGGATGTATCGGGAGCTCCGATTCTTCTCGGGTAGGCAACCAATACCTACTGGGGAGGATGGCTTTGAAGAGTGGCTAGACCAAGCCATGCAAGCACTAAGTGAATGGGACATTCCTGAGGCCCACAAGAAACAGAGGATTACGGAGAGCCTAAGGGGCCCTGCATTGGAGGCCATTCGCAACCTAAAACTTAGCAAACAGGATTGCACTGCTCAGGGCTATCTAGATATTTTACAAGATGTATTTGGGCGCACTGAAAAGGCTTCAGACCTCATCTATCAGCTAGAGCATACCTACCAAAATGAAGGGGAGAAACTCTCCAGTTACATGGGACGTCTAGACAAGATAATACACCAAATTCTGCTAAAAAGGGGAATAGGCCCTGAAAGAGTAGATGAGGTTCGGGCGCAACAAGTCCTACGGGGAGCCAGGCCCCTAGACCCTATTGCCATTCTATTACGAACTCGGCGAGATGGTGGCCTCCTGAACTATCCAGACTTGATCCGGACTGTGAGAGAGGAGGAAGCCATGTTGGATGACAAAGAGAGACAGTCAGACTCTGTTGTAGGGGTCCGGGTAGTCAATGTGGGAGGTGACACCCCTGAAGTTGAACTCCTTAAGACTCAGGTGTCCCAATTAATGGAGATGGTGACCTTACTAATGGCGGGACCGTTGGGTTTAGCAAGAGAGACGAGAGCAGTTTCTGAAAACCTGTCAGGAGTTGCCCCAACGCAAGCAACTAGTCCCACCATTCAAATGACCTGCTTTAATTGTGGAGGGACCGGACATGTCAGGAGAGTCTGTCCGAGCCCCAGGAAGCCTGAAGCTAAGTGCCAAAAACCGGCGGAAAACTTCAGAGGGCCCTGGTGAAGGAGCAACCCAGGGACCCCACCACCACAGCTAGCTCCACTCAACCAAGTAAAAGGGGGGCGAGGAGAAAATCTGGTCCTATCCAGAAGGACCCCACCATCCCTTACAAACAGCCTAGGGAAGATGCCACTTCACCTCAGGGAGTCAGTGCACACCTCAAACCTGGGAGTCAACCACGGCTTAGGCCGAGCCAAAACTCCCCCAGGAGGAGAGTAAGGATAAGAACTGCAGAACAGAAGAAGACGACTACCTGTTCACCACTCCCTGAGAATTTAGTGGGACCCTCCCCTGTCGTCCCGATTCAGGTAGAAGGGATTTATACCAGGGCTCTTCTGGACACCGGAGCCCAAGTAACCCTTCTGTATCGAGATTTCTATGACAAGCATCTGAAGCATTTGCCCTTGCAGAAGCTGGAAGATCTGGAAATATGGGGCATAGGAACCCAGAAGTTTCCCTATGATGGTTACCTATCGGTCAGACTAACTTTTGATCCTTCCATGACAGGGAAGGCTGAGACTTTCGAAGCCTTAGCCATCATCTGTCCCCGGCCGCCTGGGGCCAATAGGAGTCCCCTAATCATAGGGACCAACACCAATCTTGTCAGAAGGCTGTTGGCGCCATTGGTCGAAGAGCCCAATGATCAACCCACTTCTGTACATCCCATGCTGAGGCAAGCATATCAGCGCCTGGTACAAGAAAGGAGAACCCCAGCGGAAAGAATAGGGAAGATATGGCGCCTGGATCAACATGAGAAGGTGCTACAACCCGGAGAGGTGGCGTGTTTACAGGCATCAGTAAAATTGACCTGGAAGCAGCCAGGCCCCTTCATTGTCCTTGAGGCTGGTGGCTGTGAAGAGAACACAGGAGTGGAGATCCTCCCGGAGGTAGTGTCAACAAAAGCGCTACGGAGGAGCCACGGAAAGGTTTCGGTCAGTGTTCATAACCCAACTGCTGCCCCAGTGAAAATCCCAGCTCGGGTGCTGTTAGGACATGTGGATCCTGCAACTCCAATCTTGCCCACTGAGCTAGGGGACGGAAGAGAGAAAGAAATCCCTGTCGATGCGTTTTACCCAAGGAACACCCCTCTTTCCCCGGAATGGAGAGAGAGAGCGAAGAATCAACTCCTAGGGTGGCGGGCTGCATTCTCCAGAAGTGAGTTCGATGTGGGGTGTGCAGAGAGTGCCCATCATCGGATCCGGCTTCGAGAAGACGCTCCATTCAGGGAAAGGGTTCGACGAGTTCCATTGGGAGATTTGGAAGACCTGCGTGAGCAACTGGCAGAGTTGAAGAGGACAGGCATCATCAGAGAGTCCCGAAGCCCATACGCCTCTCCGATAGTGGTGGTCCGGAAGAAGAACGGATCTTTAAGATTGTGCATCGACTACCGGACGCTAAACCGAAGAACTGTTCCTGATCAGTATACCACCCCCAGGATAGAGGATGCTTTGCAAAGCCTATCAGGGGCAAAGTGGTTCAGTGTGCTGGACCTGAAGAATGGGTATTACCAGATCCCCATGCACCCAGAAGACCGAGAAAAGACCGCGTTCATAACCCCAATAGGGTTCTTTGAATTTGACCGGATGCCTCAAGGCTTGTGCAACTCTCCAGCTACCTTTCAAAGGCTGATGGAGAAGACGGTGGGTGACATGAATTTAATTGAAGTACTGGTATACTTGGACGACATCATTGTGTTCGGGAAGACCCTAGAGGAACATGAGGAGAGATTGGAGAAGGTACTCAAGAGACTTCATGATGAGGGACTGAAGTTGTCTTTGGAGAAGTGCCAGTTTTACCAACCCTCGGTCAATTACCTGGGTCATATCGTATCTGCCGATGGAGTGGCCACTGACCCCAAGAAGCTGGAAGCTGTTACTTCGTGGCCGAGGCCCACAAATGTCACAGAGCTCAGATCTTTCCTGGGGTTTTGCTCCTATTATCGCAGATTCGTCCAGGGCTTCGCTCGGATAGCCCGTCCACTCAATGAACTGCTGTCAGGGATCCCCTCGATCCCCGCCGCGTTGGTCCCGGCGCAGGCGCAGTATGCCGCCCGGCGCAGGGACTCGAGCACTGGTTCCGGGCCGGCCGCGGCGTTCGAGTTCGCGCATGCGCAGTAGAAGCCGCGGCCGCCCGCTGGGCACCAATGGCAGCGCAGGGCGGGATATTTAAACGACCCTGAGCTGTCATTCAGTGCCTTCTGGTCTTTCCTGCATTCTGAATCCTGTGAACCTGTACCCTGTAAGTTATTGACCCGGATTGAACCTGACCTTGCTGTTTTCGCCTGTTCTGACCCTTGCTTTGCCTGACCTCTCTCCTGAATGCCCCCTATTGGATTTGACCTGCTGTTGCTGACTTGGCGTGTGACCCGACCATTCTATGCCCGCTGCCTTGTACCTTGCCGCCCCCTCTGTTACCAACCCGGCCCGTCTGATCCTGCTCATCCATCCATCCATCCCGTGCAGTGGGGTCTTCTGACCTCCTCACATCAGACTCTTCCCCGTGGGAGCCCCTTGCGCATACTACTACCACTGACGGACGCACCCGGTAGTCACGACCTGGTCTCAGGGAGCTCCAAGTCCATCCCCACCATCAGGGGCCCTGGTGAACAAGCACCCTGGGACTTAGACTCCGTGCGCTGGGGACGCCTATTCAGTGGAGTGCTAGTAGTACCGCCGGGCGGTCCCTTACAGTACCAGAAGGCCATGACTGAGTCTAGAGGAGGTCCCTCGCCGCTGGAGGAGATCTGCAGGCACCTATCCAATTTGACACAGGCCGTATCGGCCCTGCAGGATAGATGTCAGCAGATTGAAACTCAATTCCAGGCCTGCACTATATCCGTTCCTGCCCCACAGGCCGCGGTCCCCACACCTCCAGCAGCCCCTGTGCTGGTGTCTGGGGCACTCGCACCACTCCCGGCGGCCGACCCCCGAGTACCCTTACCAGAACGTTTCCACGGGGACCGCACACGGTTCAGAGCATTCCGCGAGTCCTGCCTCCTCTATTTTGAGCTACAACCCCGAACCTTCGTGACTGAATCCGTGAAGGTGGGGTTCGTCATATCCCTCCTGCAGGGTGAACCCCAAGACTGGGCCCATCGATTACGGGGAAAAAATGACCCTCACCTTGGTTCGGTTGACAGTTTTTTTGATGCTATGGCCATCCTTTATGATGACCCGCAGCGGGCAGCTTCTGCTGAAGCTACTCTGTACACACTCCGGCAAGGCCGCCGAGCGGCGGAGGAGTACGCATCTGAATTTAGGCGGTGGATGGGGGATACTCGCTGGAACGAGTTCGCACTCCTGCATCAGTTCCGTGTTGGCCTATCAGACGGCCTGAAAGACGAGCTCGCCCGGGTGGAGGTACCTGAGACTTTAGAGGACCTAATAGCACTGACCATTAAAATTGACCGTAGACTGCGGGAACGCAGGTTTGAGAGGTCCGGCCAGGGTCATGGAAATCCCTGGGGATCATTTCAGGGTCCCAGTCAAACACCTAGGCCAGTCATCCAAAACCGGCCACCTGGAGACAACCCCGAACCCATGCAGCTCGGCCTGGCACGGCCTAAACTATCCCCAGAGGAACATCTGCGCAGACGATCCCAGAACCTGTGCCTCTATTGTGGAGAAGCTGGTCATATGGCGCGTTCCTGCCCGCAGAAACTGAGTAAGTGCACCTCTTCTTCCTTATCCCTTGGCAATGTTGGTCCATCCCAATACTTAGTGGTGCCCCTTTCCTTTCAGCTTCCAGAAAGGACCGTGGAAGTATCGGCCATAATTGACTCTGGGGCATGCAGCTGCTTCGTGGATATTAATTTTGCTCACCAGCAGGGTATTCCCCTTCAATTGAAACAAAAGGGGTTCAATATTTATTTGGCCGACGGTTCCCGAATAAAATCGGGGGTAGTGAACCAGGAAACCCCCTCCATCACCACTGTCATTGCCGGCCAGCACCAGGAACTCCTCCGCCTGGATGCTATAGCTTCACCCCTCTTCCCAGTCATTCTGGGGCTCCCATGGTTACGGGCCCATAACCCCCAGATTGACTGGGAAACCGGAGTAATCACGTTCCCTTCCCCATACTGTCGGATATACTGCCGCACTTCGGGCCCAGGGACCCCCCAAATCCTCCTGTGCTCTGAGGTGGAAGCTGAATTAAAACAAGTAATCCCTGCGGCCTACCATGGGTTTCTAGATGTGTTCAGCAAACGGGGAGCTGATACTCTACCCCCCCACCGCCCTTATGACTGCCCCATTGACCTGTTACCCGGCTCAGAAATTCCTTTTGGGCGAATCTTCCCCCTTTCAGAGCCCGAATTGGGGGCCCTAAAGGAATATATCGAGGACAGCCTCCAGAAGGGGTTCATCCGCCACTCCACTTCACCGGCGGGGGCGGGAATCTTCTTTGTTGAAAAGAAGGACAAAACCTTAAGGCCATGTATCGATTACAGGGAATTGAACAGGGTCACGATAAAAAAACCGTTACCCACTACCGTTAGTACCTGAACTATTCCAAAGTTTAAAGTCAGCAGTAGTTTTTACCAAGCTGGATCTGAGGGGGGCGTACAACTTGATTCGCATAAGGGAGGGGGACGAGTGGAAGACGGCCTTCCGCACCCGCTTCGGTCATTTTGAATATCTGGTCATGCCGTTCGGGTTGTGTAATGCTCCGGCCACGTTTCAACATTTTGTAAATGATATTTTTAGAGATTTTCTGGATGTCTTTGTGATCGTTTATTTAGACGACATTCTGATTTTTTCCCCGTCTCTGGGGGAACACAGAATACATGTAGCAAAAGTATTGGGGCGGCTGCGGCAGCATGGGTTGTACGCCAAGGCAGAAAAATGTTGTTTTGAACAATCCAGCATTGCCTTCTTGGGCCTGATTATCTCCACCGCGGGGGTCGCGATGGATCCCCAGAAGGTCGCTGCAATACTGGATTGGCCTGAACCCACAGACAGGAAAGGCGTCCAGCGATTCATCGGCTTTGCAAATTTTTACCGGAAGTTCATCAAGAACTTCTCGGGTCTGGTCTCCCCCATTACTCAGCTAACCAAGCTGGGGACCCGATTCAGATGGACACCAGAAGCGCAGGAAGCTTTCGATGCCTTAAAGAAGCTGTTCACTTCGGCACCCATTTTGGGTCACCCAGACGCCGCTCTGCCCTACATCTTGGAGGTAGATGCATCGGAGAATGCGGTAGGCTCCATCCTCTCCCAACGAAAAGGCACCAAGGAACTGCTCCACCCGGTAGCGTTCTTCTCACGGAAACTGACCCCAGCGGAGAGGAACTATGATATCGGTGACCGTGAGCTACTAGCGATCAAAACGGCGTTAGAGGAATGGAGGTACCTGCTGGAAGGTGCGGTGCACCCCATCTTAATATTTACTGACCATAAGAACTTAGAGTATCTGAGAACTGCCAAGCGTCTACGCCCGCGACAGGCGAGATGGGCACTATTCTTTTCAAGATTCAACTTCCATATTACGTACCGGCCGGGATCAAAGAACACTAAGCCAGATGCGTTATCACGGATGTACGAAGACGCCAAGGAGACCCCAGTACCTGACACCATCCTATCCTCGGGTAACTTCTTGGTCCTTCAGTCGGACCTTCGTTCCAGGCTAATGGAGGCGTCCACAAACTTCTCTACCCCAGGCGGAGGGCCACTCCAGAACAAGGGGGGACTCCTATGGAGGGAAGATCGAATTGTGGTGCCGGAAGAAGCTCGAACCCTGGTCTTGGGGCATTGCCACGACCACCCAATGGCGGGGCACTTTGGCCCAGAAAAGACCCTGGAACTTCTCCGACGCTCATTCTGGTGGCCAGACATGGCTAAAGATTGTAAGGGCTATGTCAGGTCCTGTGTCACCTGCCAGAAGAACAAGCCCTCAAGAAACAAGGTTTGGGGTCTGCTGCGACCCTTACCTATTCCTGAACGGCCTTGGCAAAAGATCTCACTAGACTTTATAGTCGAGCTTCCGCCATCCCGAGACCACACGGCAATCCTGGTAGTCGTGGACCGCTTGTCCAAGATGGCCCACTTCATCCCGTTGAAGAAGACCCCCTCGGCGGCCGAGACCGCGCGAGTCTTCATTCGTGAGGTAGTCAGGTTGCATGGGGTCCCCGAAGACATTGTCTCGGACCGAGGGGTCCAGTTCACGTCCAGATTCTGGAGAGCACTGTGCAAAGCCCTGGACATCAAATTATCTCTCTCTTCTGCGTTCCACCCTCAAACTAACGGTCAAACCGAAAGGACCAATCAGACCTTAGAGCAATATTTGAGATGCTATACCTCATTTACTCAAGATGACTGGCTGCCACTTCTTCCTTTAGCGGAATTTGCGTATAACAACGCCCGCCACTCAGCAACAGGGCAGTCCCCGTTCTTCGCCAACTATGGCTTTCACCCAGTCTTCCTCCCGGATTTGGTGTCGGAATGCCCAGTACCAGCAACACGAGATGTGGTAACGTTCTTCGCTGCGAACAATGAGAAGCTTCAAGTGGCCATCAGTCGGGCCCAGGAAGACTACAGGAAAGCATTCAACAGGAAACGGAGAGGAGATCTGGTATTGCGGCCTGGGGAGAAGGTTTGGCTGGCGACGTCCAATCTAAAGATGCTTTGCCCATCGAAGAAATTGGGACCCAAATTTATAGGCCCCTTCTGCATTAAACGGATGGTTAACGAAGTAGCCTATGAACTCGCCCTCCCTGACACGCTCAAGATCCACCCGGTCTTTCATGTGTCCCTTCTGAAGCCTGTGGTCCCAGATGCCTTCCCTGACCGGGAATCTAGACCCCCGGAAGCGGTAACGGTCGAAGGAGAAGAAGAATTTGAGGTTGAAACAATCCTGAAGTGTCGAAGGAGGGGAGGCCAGACCCAATTCCTTATCAAATGGAAGGGCTATGGTCCTGAGGACAATTCTTGGGAACCAGCCCATAATGTCCATGCACCCAGACTTGTCCGGAGGTTCTTTCGCGATCACCCGTGGTGGAGAGATCGGATGGGCATCCGGAGGTTGCCCGTAGGGGGGGGGCAATGTCAGGGATCCCCTCGATCCCCGCCGCGTTGGTCCCGGCGCAGGCGCAGTATGCCGCCCGGCGCAGGGACTCGAGCACTGGTTCCGGGCCGGCCGCGGCGTTCGAGTTCGCGCATGCGCAGTAGAAGCCGCGGCCGCCCGCTGGGCACCAATGGCAGCGCAGGGCGGGATATTTAAACGACCCTGAGCTGTCATTCAGTGCCTTCTGGTCTTTCCTGCATTCTGAATCCTGTGAACCTGTACCCTGTAAGTTATTGACCCGGATTGAACCTGACCTTGCTGTTTTCGCCTGTTCTGACCCTTGCTTTGCCTGACCTCTCTCCTGAATGCCCCCTATTGGATTTGACCTGCTGTTGCTGACTTGGCGTGTGACCCGACCATTCTATGCCCGCTGCCTTGTACCTTGCCGCCCCCTCTGTTACCAACCCGGCCCGTCTGATCCTGCTCATCCATCCATCCATCCCGTGCAGTGGGGTCTTCTGACCTCCTCACATCAGACTCTTCCCCGTGGGAGCCCCTTGCGCATACTACTACCACTGACGGACGCACCCGGTAGTCACGACCTGGTCTCAGGGAGCTCCAAGTCCATCCCCACCATCAGGGGCCCTGGTGAACAAGCACCCTGGGACTTAGACTCCGTGCGCTGGGGACGCCTATTCAGTGGAGTGCTAGTAGTACCGCCGGGCGGTCCCTTACAACTGCTCAGAAACGAAGAAGACAATGATGATGCAGATCTTTCTAGACCTGCGAAGCCAGCAGTGGGACCCAGGAGGCCTAGGGAATCTATTCAAGGACAATGGACAACCCAGTGTGAAGAGGCCTTTGAACGGCTGAAAAAGAGTCTAACCACCGCTCCAATCCTGGCCTATGCAGACCCAACCAAGCCGTACGAATTGCATGTGGATGCAAGTAGAGATGGGTTAGGGGGAGTCCTCTATCAAGAACAGAAAGGATGCTTGCGACCTGTCGCCTATGTGAGTCGGGGTTTGGCGTCCGCTGAGAAGAACTACCCCACCCACAAGCTTGAATTCTTGGCCTTGAAGTGGGCAGTAGTGGACAAACTTCGAGATTACCTATATGGAGCAGAGTTCGTGATAAAAACAGATAATAACCCCCTCACATACATTCTCACTACAGCTAAGCTGGATGCTACTGGCCACAGGTGGTTAGCTGCCTTATCGGAGTTCACTTTCAGCCTCAGTTATCGGCCAGGGATTGGGAATAGGGATGCAGATGCCTTATCCCGAAGACCTCACTGTTCCAAGGATTCCCCAGAAGAGTGGACTCAGGTGCCCTCTGAAGGGGTACGAGCCTTATGCCAAGGAGTGGAACACCGAACAAGAGGTGGGTCCAGGGCAGAAGACATTGGGATTTCGGCATCTGGCGTTCCCAGGTGTTATTGCAATGTCACCCAGGTTGGGGGTGAAGGCCTGCCCAAGCTTTCCAGGAAGGATCTGCGAAGAGATCAGTTGGAAGACCCCCTCTGCGGCCTAGTATTGAAGGCTTTAGAAAGCAAAAGCCCTGATTTGCTTCTTACATCGTCAAGGGAGGCAAGGCGGCTACATCATGAGTGGGATCGGCTACAGTTACGCCACGGAGTGGTCTACCGAAGGGGCCCCTCTGATGATCCTGAAGAGAAATGGCAGCTATTTTTGCCTGAAAAACACAGAGAAACGGTGCTGACTGCTCTCCATGATGACCATGGCCATCTGGGACCAGAAAGAACCTTTTGTTTGGTAAGAGACCGCTTCTACTGGCCCTGCATGCGGACAGAAGTTGAAAGTTACTGTCACTCCTGCATCCGATGTATTCAGAGGAAGACTCTGCCTCAACGAGTTGCCCCAATGGGCCACCTTCAAAGTCAGGGACCCATGGAGTTGGTGTGCATTGACTTCCTGTGCCTGGAGTCGGATCAGAGTGGACAGGGAAATATCCTGGTAGTGACTGACCATTTTACCAGGTATGCCCAGGCTTTTCCTGCTAGAGATCAGTTAGCATCAACTGTGGCAAAGATTTTAGTAGAAAGGTTCTTTGTGCATTACGGACTACCACAACGTATCCACTCAGACCAAGGGAGAGATTTCGAGAGCAATCTCATCAAGAGACTCTTGAGTCTACTAGGCATCCAAAAGTCGAGGACTACTCCATACCATCCTCAGGGAGATCCTCAGCCAGAGAGATTCAATCGTACCCTCCTGAATATGCTCGGGACTTTGACTTCAGTGCAAAAGCAACACTGGAGTAAGCACGTAGCAGCCATCGTACATGCCTACAATAGCACTGCCAACGACGCTACAGGATACTCTCCTTACCGGCTGATGTTCGGCCGGGAAGCCCGACTGCCAGTAGACTTGGCTTTTGGAACCTCTGTAGACCATACCTCTGCAGCTTCCCATAGAGGATATGTGGACCGCCTAAGGAAAAGCCTGAAGATTGCTTATGAGAAGGCTCAAGCCACCTCAGACGCCAGGGGACAGAGAAACAAAGAGAACTTTGATCTCAGAGTGCGAGTACAGGACTTACAATCTGGAGACAGAGTCTTACTGAGAAATCTGGGCATCCCTGGAAAACACAAGTTGGCGGATAGGTGGCGATCAGAGCCCTATGTCATCTGCAAACAATTGCCTGGATTGCCAGTTTACCAGATTCGACCGGAAAAGGGTGTTGGCCCACTCAAAACCTGGCACCGCAACCACCTTTTGCCTTTGTCAGATGCAGTCCGTCTACCATCACAATCTGATGCACAGTCTACCCCCTCAACTTCTCAGAGGACTAGACCTGTGACCAGGTCTCAACCCACACCACCTCCTGCAGATGAAGAGGACAGTGAGAGTGAGGAGGTAGGGACAGATTTGCTGTGGCCATCTGACATTTTCGAACCCACCATTCCTTCTTTCACTGGAGTGACTGACGTAGTTCCTCTTAGGCCAGAGGCTCCTGAATTTGTGCCTCAGGCCCAACCTGCAGAAGACTTGCAAGAGCCTGAGCCTTCTCCACCCGAGTTAGAACCTGAAGACTGGTGGTCCATTGTTGATGAGGGAGAAGACGTGGAGGAAGCTGAACTGGGAGAGACAGAGAGCGTCGAGCAAGAAGCGAGGGTTGATGAGTCAGTAGTGTCAGAACCAACATCGGGAGAAACGCCAGAACCATTGCTAGAGCCCAGGGAACAGAGAGAGCGTAGAGTTATTCAACCCCCAAAAAGACTGACATATGATGTGTTGGGTGAAAACTCTGAAGAAGTAGTACATGCTTCTCAAAGGACTCTCGTGACGCCTGGTTCTCCTACAGCAGTTTCGGTAGAGAACAGCCCCAACTCACCCCCTGGCACATCTGGTTGGGCCATTCCCATTAGTGTGGCCTATGGGCAGGACAACCCTCACTTTGCTACATGGTGGGAGGTTCCTCTGCCAGATTCTTATGCAAGTGTGAATAATTTAATTTCCTGTGTGTACTAATTTGTTTTCTCCGCGTGTATATATCAAGCATGTACCAGGTCAAGGATTGTTACTGCCTTTGGAGGACCAAAGGTTCTTTGGTGGGGGGAGTGTGTAGCAGGAGATATTAATCCTGTCTCATGGCTGTGATCTGCTGACTGGCCTCTCCTGTGTAACCTGACACTTGCCCTGACACAGACAAAGCAGTGAGGGATTTCAGCCCCCCCTTTCTCCTCTCAGACTGTAAGAGAGAGAGAGCCAATTATGAGAGCCATTAAAGGAGCCAATGACAAGGACTCTTTCAAGCAGGAAGTGCAGCTGCAAAGCATTGTGGACGATGGAGTTTTGAACAGAAACGGCCTTATAGGCTAATATGGAGATAGAATTAAAAAAGAACCACGAAAGCCATCATGCTTAGAGAGAGCAGAGTGAAGGGGCCATCTTGGGTTTTCTCCTGAGGGAGAGGGAGATTGCATGTGGCAGGAGAGAGATTGGACCTGGCAAAGAAGTGCTGATGGGCAGTGCACTGCATGCTTGGTGATCTGCATCAGACAAAGGAACATCCAAACTGAGGGAAGTGGTCTACAGTACAGTGCCTACACTGACAGTGTGAAGTGCTCATCGTGAGGTGACCAGAGGAACCTGTCATTTCCAAGACGATCGTTTGGGCCTTTGTCACAGGATCTGGTGAGAGGGATTTCTCCCACTGTCAGATGACAGGAACATTGCACACATACAGAGACATCATACCTTGCTCATATTCACCAGGCACTGGGTTGTGTAGATGGCCCTGCTGAACAGACACCGTGTTCACTTTGCTATACAAATACTGCCACAGGATTACAATTACACTTTAAGTGTTTAAGGAGTTTAAGTGCACCAACGAAAGTGGCTAGCTGAAGATCCCAACATTCATCCAGTTACAAAGAGACTGAAGTTACTGGTGCCATACGTGCACGCGCATGCGTAGTCAGGCCTCTATATTGCATGGTGTGTGAGGGAATAGCTTTACCTTGAAAGTAGCTATTAAGCATCATTTGGGTACAGTGTTTTCCTATTGGGGTCATGGTGTCGGGGTTTAGAAGGGAGAAGTCTGACACAACAGGGAGTCATTCTTCTGCTCTCCTCCTGCTTGGACATCACGGGGCCAAATTTATGAAGAGGAGTTAAATCCACTTTGAGGTTGCCATTTAAGTGTTTGCCTCTGCTCTTGGGGTTATTCATGGTTGGAATCCCCTGAAAGCAGCCCGAGTGTAAAAGTGAGTTATATTGCTTTCCGTCACAGTATTTGTTGTTTTCTTGATTCTCCTAACATATACTGGTTGTTAATGTTTATTATTTCCCATAGAGGTCTACAGTAAAGCTGATCTCTGTGTTTTATTATAAAGTGTGTGCTTTTCATTGGTCCTTGCACTTACACTATTGCCAGGTGTGCCAGTGTGGGCTGAGACAGTTCTTGGGGTTGAAAGGAAGAGTGGCGGAGTGAACAAACTTAAGCAGCCCTTTCGGGGGTATCGCTACAAAAGTGTTAGCTGGAGTTTGGATTCAATTTGTTAGTGTATCTAAATGTGCTAGTCCATCTAACACTCACCTCCCCCCAGACTAACAATGCTGCTGTCCACATGTGCCCCCTGTGCTCCTTCATCCAGAGTGGGAGCACTGTAGTACAGGAGGTGTGTTACTGGCCAAAGCAGCAGGTGAAAACAGAGGGGAAAAAAGCCTAAAAAAAAGAAAACAAATGCAGCCGCCACTTCTAACAATTGGTATATGGAAATATATAAAAATTTTTATTTGGGGTTTAATACTGCTTTAAAGTTGACAATTCAGAGGTTGCACAAAGTCAGAAAAAAATAATTTCTTACAACTATGTACCCTCACCAGGCTCCCCCCAACTCCAAAAAAAAGTTTAAAAAATTATATATATATCACATACAAAGGTAAGACAACCCTCTCCGAACAGATGGTAAAAATTCATTTAAAATGACACGTCACTTGTATCTGAGAGATTTTCATATTAGGCAAACATATATTCTCTGAACAGGACGTGAACTTAGGTTCAAACCGGGGGCCCCATGAGTTGTCAGTCCGCTCCTGGTTCAAACATAAAAGGATTAAAGTAAAAAAAAAAAATACTATGTAGTGCCTCAACATCTGGCCCCAGCACAGCAAGGGTTAACTGATCATTCATGCTCCATGCACACGGGGCGTTTTGATAACGCTGGGAGCGTTAGCTGTGTAAAGTCATGTTAAAAATGTGAGTTTTTCAGCTTTTTTTTAGCATTTTTTTGTTTAGCGGAGTTTTGCTGCGCTTTGCAGTGTTTTCACGTGTTTTGCCACGTTTGCATTTTTTAGCTTTTTTACAAAAAAATATTTTTTTGGTCAAAAAAATCCAAAAACGCCAGTTTGTGGTGTTTTACCACATTTTACCGCGTTTTACTGTGTTTTTTAGCATTAGAGTGCTTTTACAGCTAAAAAACTCCTCTAGAACCCCACTAGTTCTGTTTTTTTTTCCAGCTAAAAAATGTCCCAGCCAAGAAACGTTGATTCCAGCCTATGTGTGCATGGACCCATAGGATAACATGCTGGGGAGTTTACTGGATGTAGAAAAAAAACGTCAAAAGCCAAAAAACAGCTGCTGTAAAAATGTCCAGTGTGCATGAGGACTTATTTATTTCAGGTACTTATATAGCACTGTCAGATTACACAGTGCTTAACACACATACATTGTACATTCACATCAGTCCCTAACCCTCAAGGGGTGAACAATCTAAGGTCCCTAACTTACATTCATACATACACAGGGGCAGATTGACCATTTGGAAACTTGGGCATTGCCTGAGGGCCTGGGGTCAGTAGGGGGCCCCATGGGATGCCCCTGGTACCTTTTTCATAGGCTTTTTTGAGTTTGGGCAAGGACACAAGGGCCCAATGATCCCCTATTGCCTGGGGGCCCCATGAGTTGTCAGTCCACCCCTGTACATACACATATTAGGGCCAATTTAGACAGGATCCAATTCACCTACCAGCATGTCTTTGGAAGGAAACCCATGCCAGCACAGGGAGAACATGCAAACTTCTATGCTGGAGGCGCCACGGTCAGGAATCAAACCCATAACCCATTTACTGCAACGCAGACGTGCTAACCACTAAGCCACTGTGCCGCCCACTTATGCCCTCTACACATGATAATAAAATTGTACGAACAATTGTGCGGAACCACTGATTGAACGTTTTTTTCTTCGTTGATGAGCAGGATGTTTTAATTGATAATGATATTGTGAACTGAAAAATCCGGTTGAACAACAATGAAAAATGTTGTTGTTTCGCATACGAACGACCGATTTTCTATGCGGTGGTATGACGGTCATATGAAAAAAATCTATCAAGCGCTATCACGCATGAGCGGAAACAGAAGATGACCCGGATGTTTATGTCCAAGGAATCTTCCTAAACACGAACTAAAAATCCAAATGTTAAAAGTAGATTGGCCTAATGAGAAAATGAAACCAGAATTCTGCAGATTATATTTTATGTATCACTATTTATGCGTATAGATAATGTAATAAACAATATTATACTCATTGCTGGTAATTGTTGTATATATCGATTGTTCTGGCTGGAAGGGCGTGGCTACAAGGTCACACGCACACCGCATCACTTCCACTTGTACGAAAGATGTCGTATTGTCCGACGAACGATTTTTTTAAATTGTTAATGTGGGCCACGAATTCGACCAATGAACAAACGCCTCTCGGTTGTCGGTTGACTGATCCGTCGATTTTCTAATCGTGTATTCCCACCTTTAGGCAGCTCATAGATGAGTCCTTCCCGCTGAGTGATTGTATTCTGATGGCCAGAAGGTGGTTATGCTCGCACTTTAAACAGAGCAATCCTCCTGGGTCAGCACACCGAAGGGGGAAGTAAAAAATGGTTTATTGGCGATCCTGGCTCCATCCAATCCCAAGCAGAACAGTAGCTAAATGGTTAGTACTTCCACCTGGCAATAGTAGGGTTGCTGGTTCAAATACCAACCATAGCACCACCTGCCTGGAGTTTGCATGTTCTCCCTGCGCCTGTGTGCATTTCCTCCCACACTCCAAAGACATGCTGGTAGGTTAATTGGCTCCTGTCTAAATTGTCCTAGTATATGAATATGAGTTAGGGACTTTAGATTGTTCACCCCTTGAGAGATAGGGACTGATGTGAATGTACAATATATGTAGAGCTCTGTTGGGCACCAGATTGTGGTGCTGCATTCCCCCAGGGAGCACGCACAAGTGGGGAGGACATTTATAAACAACCACCCGCCCCTGCACTGCTCCTGTCCAGCCATTTATATACAGTTGTGTCCAAAATTATTCAACCCCCACTGAAATTGAGTGTTTTGGCCAGTTTGACATTGCTTTTGATCATTCAGTCATCTTGCTTACATTTACATTAAAGAGGCACTTGTAGGTCAGACAAATATAACATAACAGTTATAATGAAATAACCACAAATGTCTTTTCTGTGCTCACAGCATTATCAGTTTTATTCAACCCCCAAGTGACATTCAATCTTAGTACTTAGTACAGCATCCTTTTACAGTTATAACAGCTTTTAAACGTGAAGCATAGCTTGACACAAGTGTCTTGCAGCGATCTACGGGTATCTTCGCCCATTCTTCATGGGCAAAGGCCTCCAGTTCAGTCACATTCTTAGGCTTGCGCACTGCAACTGCTTTCTTTAAGTCCCACCAGAGGTTCTCAATCGGATTTAAGTCTGGTGACTGCGATGGCCACTCCAAAATGTTCCAGCCTTTCCTCTGCAACCATGCTCTAGTGGACTTGGAGGTATGCTTGGGATCATTGTCCTGTTGAAAGGTCCAACGTCTCCCAAGCCTCAGGTGTGTGACGGACTGCATCACGTTTCCATCCAATATCTCCTGGTACTGAAGAGAATTCATGGTACCTTGCACACGCTGAAGCTTCCCTGTACCTGCAGAAGCAAAACAGCCCCAAAGCATGATTGACCCTCCACCATGCTTCACAGTAGGCAAGGTGTTCTTTTCATCATAGGCCTTGTTCTTCCTCCTCCAAACATAGCGTTGATCCATGGGCCCAAACAGTTCTAATTTTGTTTCATCAGTCCACAGAACACTATCCCACAACTTTTGTGGTTTGTCCACATGGCTTTTGGCATACTGCAGTCGACTCTTCTTATTCTTTGGAGACAGCAAGGGGGTACGCCTGGGAGTTCTGGCACGGAGGCCTTCATTACGCAGTGTGCGTCTTATTGTCTGGGCTGAAACTTCTGTACCCACATCTGACAAATCTTTTCTCAGTTCCTCAGCAGTCACACGGGGACTTCTCTCCACTCTACGCTTCAGGTAGCGCACAGCAGTCGAAGTCAGCATCTTCTTTCTGCCACGACCAGGTAGCGTTTCAACAGTGCCCTTTGCCTTGAATTTGCGAATGATGCTTCCTAAGGTGTCTCTTGGTATGTTTAACATCTTTGCAATCTTCTTATAGCCATTGCCCTTCCTGTGAAGAGAAATCACCTCTTCTCTTGTCTTCCTGGACCATTCTCTTGCCTTCACCATGTTTGTAACCACACCAGTAAATGTCTAGAAGGAGCTGAGTATCACAGTCATTTTAAAGCTGCCTAATTGGTGCTTATTATGCTTGATTGCTGCTCGGTGACATCCACAGGTGTTTTCAATACCTGATGGAAAGCACCTGTATGAACCTCTGTTCTTCAGAGTGGTAGTCTTTAAGGGGTTGAATAATTGTGGCAATGAAGAAACCACATAAGAACCATTTACTACTGTATTACATAAACAATTGATGTCATTTTAGTTGCATTTGGGTAGTTACAACGTCCTTGTAGGATTTGATTCTGAATACAATTCCAAATGTACACTATAGTCCCTAAACCCCTTTACAGCATTGGGGGTTGAATAATTTTGGACACAACTGTACATGGGCCGGATGGGAAGTGGTTAAAGGTAATGCACTAGGCCCGTGCGCCCTCTTTTTGTTTCTTCATATACAGTTCTTTTTGGATTTCCCTGGTCCATTGAAGGCAGCAAAGCTTGCATTCCTTCTATACTTCATGTGGGGATACATTGTGGAGTCCACTGTCCAGCGAAGGAGTTCAGGCATTCGGTTGCTTTTTTTCTTCCTAATGGGAATTGGTAGTACAGGTGGCCTGAATGGTAAGAATTGACCACTGGCCATCGCCGCCTGCACCAACTACTTTGATTTGCCTTTGATCCCAGGACATGGGCTGGGACACAGCATTGGCAGGACAAAGAAATAAGATGCGGGACTGTTCCTGCAAACCTGGGACAGTTGAAATGCATGCTACAATGACAAAAAGCAGCTTTTTAACCACCTCCCACCCGCCATATAATAAAATGAAGGTAGTTCTCTCCTTCTGGGAGGATGTCATATGATGTCCTCCCATTCTTACTGCGCATGCACGGCTCCGGGAGCGCACAGCGTGGCGATTGGCGGTGCGCTGTGTCCTTTGGACACAGCGGATCACCGATCCACGGAAAGAGCCGAAGATATTGGCTCGGTCATGTGATCAACTGTGTCCAATCACAGTTGATCACATGTAAACAGGGAAATGCCGGTTATCGGCATTTCTCTCCTCTCGAGCTGTCACACTGACAGAGGAGAGGAGAGCTGGTAATCGGCTTTCCGCGGAGCGGACATGTACACTGATCATCAGGGCACTGATGATCAGTGTAGCCCCAGCAGTGCCACCTGTCAGTGTCCATCAGTGCCTTGTGTCAGTGCTCATCAGTGCCTCATGCCAGTGCCCATCAGTGCCACATCAATGCCACATATCAGTGCCCATCTGAGCTGCCTTTCAGTGTCACCCATCAGTGCTAGTCAGTGCCACCTATCAATGCCCATCAGTGCCACCTATCAGTGCTGCCAATCAGTGCCACCTATCAGTGCCACCTATCAGTGCCAGTCAGTGCCGCCTATCAGTGCCAGTCAGTGCCGCCTATCAGTGCCGCCTATCAGTGCCATGTATCAGTGCTGCCTTTCAGTGCCCATCAGTGATGCCTGTCAATGCCCATCAGTGCCACCTACCAGTGCCTCCTCATCAGTGCCCATCAGTGCCACCTATCAGTGTCCATCAGTGCAGCCTATCAGTGCCCATCACTGCAGCCTCATTAGCACACATCAGTGAAGGAGAAAAATCACTTATTTACAAAATTTTATAACAAAAACTAAGAAAAAACTTTTTTTTTTCAAAATTTTTGGTGGTTTTTGGTTTGTTTAAGAAAAAATTAAAAACCCCAAGGTGATTAAATACCACCAAAAGAAAGCTCTGTCACAAACAAATGATAAAAATGTCATATGGGTACAGTGTTGCATGACCGCGCAATTGTCATTCAAAGTGCGACAGCGCTGCAAGCTGGAAATTGGCCTGGGCAGGAAGGGGGTGTAAGCGCCCTGTAGGTGAGGGGTTAGTTATCTAGCTGCTGTATACTGTGACAAGTAATGTCTTCATGTAGACTTGTAAAGTTCCTGATGGGTCTGCTTTAAACAGCACAGTTATGGTACATTCTTGAATACAACGATGGATTTCTACAAATTTTACATCTATAGCAAACAAATGGAGTTTTAACATAATTTCTAAATGTATAAATTCATTCAGTCCGCCTAAACTTGACGTGCACACTTTGATTTTTTTTTTGTTATTTCAGCACCGGCTAATGTATTGCCAACAAGCAGCTTGTTATGAAAGCCACACTAGACTCTGGAGCACCTTAGAGGCAAATTTAGGTTTTTGCATTGCAAGTCAGCCAGATACAGAAAATGTACGACAAGCCTAGTTTGTTTAGGAAACGAGAGAGCTTTGTAGCCACAAACTGTGATCAGGATACATTGCATGGTTCTCTGCCATTATTTCCCTGTGTCCCTGCTACAAAGACAACAACTTAGAAAACACCATAAATCCAAAGTTGTAGCAAAGGAGGCTCAAATATGAAAAGTTTATTTATCTGTTTATGGTGGTGGTGTTAAAGCAGACCTGTACTCAAATGTTAACGTAAAGTTGTGTTAAATCTCTTTCAGGAATAGATAAATAAAGATATGATCTAAAAATTAAAATACAATATATGACCAAAAAATGGACACCTGACCTTTGACATAAGTCTACTGAACATCCCGTTCCATAACATGGTGTTGTGTCCTCCTCCCTCCGCAGCTTATACTATTCTGGGAAGGCTTTCCACAAGAATATGGAGTGTATCTGTGGGAAATCATGCCCATTCAGCCAGAACATTTGTGAGGTCAGGTTCTGATTTTGGATGAGAAGACCTGACTCACGGTCGGCATCCTAATTGATTCCAAGGATGTTCAGTAGGGTTGAAGTCAGGCACTGATGTTGGATGAGAAGATCTGACTCGCTATTGGTGTTCCAAATCATCCCAAAGGTGGTCAGTAAGGCTCTTTTCAGGCCACTGGAGTTCCTCCACTATAAACTCATGAAACCATGTCTTTAGGGAGTTGGCTTTATGCACAGGGTCCAGTCATAGTGCAACA
The DNA here is from genome assembly GCF_062004578.1 of Staurois parvus. Lineage (NCBI taxonomy): Eukaryota > Metazoa > Chordata > Amphibia > Anura > Ranidae > Staurois > Staurois parvus. Next base: position 245,420 of record NW_028319113.1, on the reverse strand, counting down.
GAAATGGGCCTTCCCAAAATTTTTGCTGCAATATTGTAAGCATCTCTCTATCCATTCAGTCATATCCAACCCTTGGCAATTGCATGGACTGTCACTTGTAAGCAACTTTTTCCATGAATTCTCTTAGCAATTATTTTACAGGGTAGGTTGCCAGGTCTTTCCCCAACCCCTACCATGCAGGAGATCCCATGTGGCCAGGGATGAAACTAGGGCAATTTGGACAGGAGCCAATTAACCTACCAACATGTCTTTGGAGTGTGTAAGGAAACTGGAGTACCCAGAGGAAACCCATACAAGCACAGGGAGAATATGCAAACTCCATGCAGGAGGCACCATGGTTGGTAATTGAACCCATGACCCATTTACTGCATGGCAGATGTGCTAACCACTAAGCCACTGTGCCGCACATTGTAAGCATACAGTTGTATAAAATGTTTTTGTATGCTGTAGCATTATCAGTACTCTTCACTGGAAACAGATTAATTCACTAGTAATTTGTAGGGGGGTGTAAGGCAATGCTGGACTCAAAAAAACCATCAACCCTAGTCCAGCCAGGCAGAAGTGCTAACCATTTAGCCAATGTGCTGCCCTTTATATAGAGACATATGAGATGGGGTTATTAACCTATTGATGATTTCCTGCCCTACCTGTTTTCATTGTCAGAAGAGATTGGTGGGGCGTTCACAAGTGGTTCAGGTTATTTTATTGGGGACAGGTTTTGGGCATTGTGAAACTGCACATGTAAGTAATTCAATAATATAATCAAACCAAAAACACTGAGATTTGAAATATAGCGCCAAGTTCATACATCACTGAGCAAAGTCGCAAAATCGTTTTCAGTGTCTGATGATGAATTTCCCCACGGAAATATGTTGTTTTTTTATTATAGGCCTGTAATTCTTAGGAATAACTCACTGAAATCTGTACGAACAAGAGTAGTAAACATCCCGGATATGATAAAATTTGAAACACGAAATCATAAATTATAATTTAATAAATAATCATAAAAAATAATAATATAATAATAATACATTTAATTCAATAATATAATCAAACCAAAAACACTGAAATTTGAAATACAGAGGCAAATTCGCACATCGCTGAGCAAAGTCGCAAAACCGTTTTCAGTGACTGATGACGAATTTCCCCATAAATCATTATCACTCAATTCTGCAAGTGGTTCTGATTTACTATCGCTGTTTTAAAACCGCTTTTGACCTAAAGGGACGCTTTTTGGACGCCATGAACTTTTCTAAGTTTCCAGGCAGAAAGAACATTCAAAATGCAAGCAGGGCGCAGGACAAAGTAGTAGGGACAAAATGTATGTGAAATGCATTGAAATAGCAATGACAGCAAAAATGACATTTTTAAAAAAATTCAAATTTCTTGCCGGTTCCGGCGCCTGTACGTCCCGACGTCACAGGGACCGGAACACAGAAGCCGGATGCCGGCATCGACCGGAGGAGATGGACGGGGACGCTGCAGGGGACACATCGCGGGGGCGCAGGACAAGGTAAGTGCTGCAGGGACCCCCAGAGAACGCCGCATGGTAAGCCCGAGTGTAGCTCGGGAACACCGCTAAGGAGGTTAAAAGGTTTTTTAAAATTCTGATTACTGTTTGCTACTGACCCCCTTTCTCCAGCTTGAGCTGTTGTAATGGAATTTATGATGCTGTTCTTTGCGTCTGAAACTGACTTGTGAATTGTGGAGAAATTAGGGAGTTCTGTAAGAATCCCTCATATCTCCCCTCAGTTTGGGGTTCTGTAAGGAAAATCACATCAACTATGGAGAACTTACACCCGCAGTTTTCTCATGTTGAGACTTCCAAAATATAAAATATACAACACAAAAAATGGTGACAAAAGAATTGCAACCGTCTAGCACTGGCTCCAGAGGAGCTGCTGAATTGTTTTATGATTTCTCTGCACACCTCAGTCACCCAGCACTTTCTGACACACCTTGAGGTATTTAAAAATAAATTTGCTAGGCCAAGCCTAGCCTGAAAGAAGAGAGGATTAGCAAGTGTACTTATATAAACAATCAATAGGGCAATAACTTTACTATGAGAGATGCGGATACACCTGCAGTATTCTGACTAACAGTAATTAACAGAACTGAACTGCATTTACATAGCAAGAGTATATAGAGACAGATCTAACTTGCTACAACAGTCGGCATTTCGTGCCACTCTTCCAGTGAATGATGAAAAAAATGCTGGTCTGCAAAGTTAGGGCCCGGAAAGAAAGCACGACGGTTCCCAGCAGACAACAGGTTAACTTGTACAATCTTACTAGACCCAGGGCACCCTCTTCTGGGATCTTGACATGTGCTTTTATTCAGTTCAAGTCCTCAGATAATAATGAGAATTGCTGTGATCTCTCTCTTTTAACCCCATTGAGACAGTTCTTTTTTCTTCATTGCAAGCGGTGGGAGTGCTCTCTAGTACAATCAGATCACACCGGGCATCTAAATCACATCTCATACCCTTCCAGGGAGAAAGTTCCCAGTCACTGAGGCAAGGTTCTGTCCGATGAGATACTCTTGCGAAACATGTTGAGTAACTACAGAGTAACCACCAAGTGATTACCAATATCAACATCTGATTTATGTCTTTTGATACCCTTACCGAGATACGGTACTTTTGTGTCAATTTTAATAGTTTTTGATGAGTTTTGTAATCAGCATAGAATGCTCCACCCCCTATGGGGGTCTTGCATTCTTAGCGGAATAATACGTATGTAATTGCTATGCAATGGTCTACATTTCTAAAATAAAGTGATTTTAATGATATCGTTGTTTCAGTGCCTCTAAAGTCCGTAATAGGCCTTTTTAATTCTCTTTAGTTCATCCTACTGATAATGAGAATTGCTGTGATCTCTCTTTTTTAATCCTGCTGAGACAGTTCTTTCTTCATTGCAAGCGGTGGGAGTGCTCTCTAGTACAGTCAGATCACACCAGGCATCTAAATCACATCTCATACCCTTCCAGGGAGAAAGTTCCCAGTCACTGAGGCAAGGTTCTGTCCGATGAGATACTCTTGCGAAACATGTTGAGTAACTACAGAGTAACCACCAAGTGATTACCAATATCAACATTTGATTTATGTCTTTTGATACCCTTACCGAGATACGGTACTTTTGTGTCAATTTTAATAGTTTTTGATGAGTTTTGTAATCAGCATAGAATGCTCCACCCCCTATGGGGGTCTTGCATTCTTAGCGGAATAATACGTATGTAATTGCTATGTAATGGTCTACATTTCTAAAATAAAGTGATTTTAATGATATCGTTGTTTCAGTGCCTCTAAAGTCCGTAATAGGCCTTTTTAATTCTCTTTAGTTCATCCTACTGATAATGAGAATTGCTGTGATCTCTCTTTTTTAATCCTGCTGAGACAGTTCTTTCTTCATTGCAAGCGGTGGGAGTGCTCTCTAGTACAGTCAGATCACACCAGGCATCTAAATCACATCTCATACCCTTCCAGGGAGAAAGTTCCCAGTCACTGAGGCAAGGTTCTGTCCGATGAGATACTCTCGCGAAACATGTTGAGTAACTACAGAGTAACTACCAAGTGATTACCAATATTGACATCTGATTTATGTCTTTTGATACCCTTACCGAGATACGGTACTTTTGTGTCAATTTTAATAGTTTTTGATGAGTTTTGTAATCAGCATAGAATGCTCCACCCCCTATGGGGGTCTTGCATTCATAGCGGGATAATATGTATGTAATTGCTATGTAATAGTCTACATTTCTACAATAAAGTGATTTTAAAGATATCTTTGTTTAAGTGCCTCTAAAGTCCGTAATTGGCCTTTTTAATTTTCTTTAGTTCATCCTACTAATAATGAGAATTGCTGTGATCTCTCTCTTTTAATCCTGCGGAGACAGTTCTTCTTTTTTCTTCATTGCAAGCGGTGGGAGTGCTCTCTAGTACAGTCAGATCACACCGGGCATCTTAATCACATCTCATACCCTTCCAGGGAGAAAGTTCCCAGTCTCTGAGGCAAGGTTCTGCCCGATGAGCAGGCTGTTTGCTTCTCTCACACCTTACCCAATTGTCATCAGCTATGGAAGACTTCAGTTCAGCCAGCAACCCAGATATTCCCAACACCTCCTTGCTTTATTACTGTCTCTTCTTTTCCTCTCCGCAACCTGCAAACACACCCCCCTTCCTTTGTTGCATCAGCCAATCACCGTCCAACAGGATCAATCCAGACCCAGCCAAGATGGCACCCCCTGCACTGCACTGAAGACACTCCATAGACAAACATTGCAAAGGGGTCTCCTTAAAGATGTCTACTGAACGTCTGTTTTAATAAATATTCAGTTTAAAACTGTCAACACTGTAGAGGAATACTACAGCAGCAACGCAGGAAGACATTCCACAGCAGTTATCAGCTACAGTCTAGGTTACACATGCCATCAAGGCAGTGTCAATATATATTAGTTAATTCACATAAACTGTATAGTGCGTTCATTACCATATAGTATTAACTTTATCCATATTATTGATTATTGCTTTATTAGGTACATAGGTAGAAATAAATTTACTTTGATTATCCTGCAGGTTTTAGCATGTTTGAATACTTCTACATTCTGGTTGGCATTAGCAACAAGGTTATAGAAGGAGTCAGTTTAGGAGATGGTTTGCCCATTGTTCTCCTAAGATTATGGCTGCGTGTTCATTTCCATGTGCAGTCACATTGCTTGGCACTAGTGTTGGCACAAGATGGCATATTTCAACGTGGCTATAATGCACTTCATTTTTGGGTGATCTTTAGTGTGTTCCTGAGTGCCTGAGATGACCATCCCATCCCACCCCATATCATTTGTTCCTACCCTGGTTGTTTCTGGCTCTCTTTCTTCATGTCTCAGTTGCTTGGATCCAGGCTAACATCCTGCTGTTGATCCTAGTTTGTCTTCTGACCCTCCTTCCACCTACTTTTTGGATACCACTGTGCCCTGCTGTTATTGGACCTTGGTGCCCTTACACTTTCTGACTGCCTACATTTACCTGCAGTTCACATCCTTGATTTACCACACACCAAATCTATCCTCACTTTCATAGACGCTGGAGAAATTGGAGATACTTTTGGAGATACCCAAAATTAAATGTGTATACCTGACTGCACACCAGTGCACAAAGCAAGGTCCATAAAGACATGGATGAGCGAGTTTGGGGTGGAGGAACTTGACTGGCCTGCACAGAGTCCTGACCTCAACCCCATAGAACACCTTTGGGATGAATTAGAGTAGAGAGTGCGAGCCAGGCCTTTTCGTCTGACCTCAGTTCCTGACCTCACAAATGCTCTTCTGGAATAATGGTCAAACCTTCCCATAGACACCCTCCTAAACCTTGTGGACAGCCTTCCCAGAAGAGTTGAATCTGTTATAGCTGAAAAGGGCGGGGCCAACTCAATATTGAACCCTACAGACTAAGACTGGGATGCCATTAAAGTTCATGTGCATGTAAAGGCAGGCCGACCAATACATTCGGCAATTTAATGTATATTGAATTCGGTTCAACTTGAATTTTAATCTCAACACTAATGATATGCTTATTTCAGGTGGCCATTGTAAGTAAAGCAGTGCTGCTATTTAGATTGCAAATAAACAATGATAGATAATATTGGGTTTGTTGACAAATGTAAGTGGAGCAGTGCTGCTGTTTAGATTGTAAATGAGCCTTGATGGATATTTGACAGACACAGGATACATTCACTGTAGCTCATGCAAACTAGTTTTTATGTTCAGCAAACAATCAAATTGGAGATTTGCATTGCACTCATTATGTTGACAATGTGATCGTCATTGTCATTTTGACCAATCAGTGTTGTTTACTTGAGCCTTTATTTATAACCAAGATAAGCCACCCTCATGTGTGTTGCTAAATCACACAACACTTTCCCAGCTAACATACGTGAGAAATGGCGAATCTCCTCAGTATTTTCTTCATTGTCATTCTATACAGTGAATTTATCTTGGGGACCACTCTAAATGCCTTCATCGTTGTAGCCCATTGTCTGGACTGGAGGAAAACCAAACACCTGCCAAGCAGTGACAAAATAGTCATGGCTCTCTGCAGTTCTAGATTTTTCTTGCAGTGGTGTATCGCATTCCTTAACTTCTTCCACAGCTTTTTCTCAGAGCTCTATTCAAGGACATATAGTAATGAGATTTCTCTAGTCGTGACAATTTTTCTTAGCTTGACCAGCCTTTGGATGGCCACTCTCCTTTCTGTGTTTTATAGCGTGAAAATTACAACTTACAATTTTCCAATATTTCTCTTTTTAAAAACGAGGATCTCCAAGCTAGTTCCATGGTTACTTTGGTTTTGCCTACTGGCCTCTCTGGCCTCCAGCCTCCCGCTTGGCTTTTACGTGTTCTCTCTGAGCTACAAAAACTCCACTGTGAACAACTCCACGCAGGAAATTGTTATAAGGTCCAGAAACTTCGACAACCAGTCTCTCATACATACCACCTGTTCCTCCGTGCCTTTTGCGATCTTTAGTGTTGCCGTCTGGCTTCTGATACAGTCTCTTTGGAGACACACAAGGCAGATGCAAAACAGTGGGAGCTCTTTTCGGAGTCCAAACTTGGACACTCACTTAGGAGTTGTGAAAAGTTTAATTGTCTTTTTCTTCTTGTATATTGCTTATTTTTTATGCGTGAATCTCTCCTTATTTGGATTGCTGTCCCTTGATTCTCCATGGATAATTCTTGTCTCTATCCTTATGTCAGCTTACCCCTTCCTGCATTCGGCTATCTTGATTTTTACCAGCAACAAACTGAGAAAGACTTTCCTAGATGTAGCTCATACTTTGGTGCCACAAAGATTGTTTTCTACAGATCCTGATGAATCCAATTAAATATAAAGCAAGCTTAGCCAAAGAGGACTGTGGTAGCTGTGGAGTGGACATGAGCATGGCAATACTTACATATAACATATGTAGCCAGGTGCTGGGCTACAACAACACGGAGAAGGAGACAGTGCTCTTTGTTTCTTTACCCTCAACTGAGATGCTGGATGCCATGCTGCACTATCCCCTCCAACCAGCAGGCAGAGAGCTATAACCAGGAAGCCTATGGACTCCTATGCAGGGTGCTGAGAATCATAGGAGTTGTAGTTTGAGACATCAGCCATAGGATAGGGCCAATGGACCCTTTACAGTTCCCAGATGGCACTAAAGGAAAGGGGCTGTGGCGAGAGGTCTTTTACTGTACTGCATGAGAAACCTCTTTTTAGCACTGTGGCAACCGATGAGAGCTCATCTATCTGCATGCTGATACCCTGAGGCCTGGGAGCAGAGACACCTGAGGCCTGGGAGCAGAGACACCTGAGGCCTGGGAGCAGAGACACCTGAGGCCTGGGAGCAGAGACACCTGAGGCCTGGGAGCAGAGACACCTGAGGCCTGGGAGCAGAGACACCTGAGGCCTGGGATCAGAGACACCTGAGGCCTGGGATCAGAGACACCTGAGGCCTGGGAGCAGAGACACCCAACACAGAGCCACATGGACCACAGCATCTGCATCATTGCCGCAGGAAGACCAGAGCTTCATCTCACCCTCTTCTTCAGAGGAAGCTCTTTTCATAGAGAAAGTTCACAGCTGCACCACATGAACTGGAGAGAGGACTCACTTCCCATTGTTCACACTGTTTGCAAGAACTGAGACACTAGAGGCAGGATATTGATTATATGGCACCTCTACCACTCCCATACCGCACCTTTACCTCACGTACAGTATATTGCACCTATACTGCATCTTTGCCTCATCTAGCATTTATACTGAACCTGTCCAGCATCTATACTGCATCCTTACTGCATGCTGGTTTGTCAAGACTATCGATAAGTGCACCAACGCTTCTTAAAGGGCCCCAACAATAACCAGTAGAAGAGCAATCTGAAGGAATGTTCCCCCCCCCCCCAATTTTATCAGGCCATTCTTCTAGCCCCTACTCATTATTCAATCAACGGGTGCCTCTGTCCAGTAAGCTTAGGCCTAACCGTTACCAGTATGGCACTTTGACAGTATAGCCCTCTGAATGCAGTTAACTATTCTACATTACTATCCATTGTTGCCTTTTGATTACTTTGTTACTGTATATGCTGAATGTCATTTTATGCCTAATGTGTACCACTGATTTTGTTTTATGTCAAATTGTGTTGTTATATTTGCCATCCCATCTATATGCTTTTTTTTGTTACTATTCATGCTGTGACAATATACAAAGTTTGCTTTTGATAACCAGTTCAGTGCCTGTTCATTTGATGTAGAGCTGTTGCTGGGTACCGAGTGTCCCTTTAGTGTTTTTTTTGTGACATTGCTTGTTTATACACGTAGCCTAGTGTGCCAGAGGGGATGAAGTTCTTGAGGAGGTCCAGGTAGAAAGCAGAAGACTCGTCCTGACCAGCAGCTCCTGCTGGGGTAGCACAAAACATACAGTATACAACCTTTGCTCTGGGCTTTGCTTTGCTAATTTTTTTTCTCTACCTACAAGCCTACCAGACAGGGTTATTCTGCAGTTACCAATAGCATGGAACACCTATGATTCCTATTGAGAAGACTGATTGTTGCATCTGCTTTAGGTTACAGAAAGGGAGAGCAAAATGCAATTCATGACAAGACGTTGGTAATTTTTTTGTTAAAAATAAACATCTGCTTTGACAATGCTAACTAGTACCCCATTTATTAACATATAAAGTTTAATCACTTGCCTACCAGGCACTCATACCCCCTTCCTGTCCAGGCCAATTTTCAGCTTTCAGCGCTGCCACACTTTGAATGACAATTGCGCGGTCATGCAAAACTGTACCCATATGAAATTTTCATCATTTTTTTTAAACAGATAGAGCTTTCTTTTGGTGTTATTTAATCACCTCGGGGTGTTTTATTTTTTGCTAAACAAACCAAAAACAACTGAAAATTTAAAAAAAAAAACACGTTTCTGTTATAAAATTTTGTAACTAAGTGATTTTTCTCCTTCACTGATGTGTGCTAATGAGGCTGCAGTGATGGGCACTGATAGGCTGCACTGATGGGCACTGATGAGGAGGCACTGGTAGGTGGCACTGATGGGCATTGACAGGCATCACCGATGGGCACTGAAAGGCAGCACTCATATATGGCACTGATAGGCGGCACTGATAAGTGGCCCTGATAGGCGGCACTGACTGGCACTGTTAGGTGGCACTGATAAGTGGCACTGATAGGCTGCACTGACTGGCACTGTTAGGCGGCACTGACTGGCACGGATAGGTGGTACTGATTGGCAGCACTGATAGGTGCCACTGACTGGCATTGATAGGTGGCATTGACTGACACTGATAGGTGGCACTGAAATGCAGCTCAGACGGGCACTGATATGTGGCATTGATGTGCACTGATAGGCACTGATATGTGGCATTGATGTGGCACTGATGGGCACTGACAGGTGGCACTGATGAGCACTGACAGCTGGCATTGATGGACACTGACAGGTGGCACTGCTGGGGCTACACTGATCATCAGTTCAGAGATTGCCTCTCGGGGGATCAGGAAGGAATTTTTTTCCCAGCGGGAGCAAATTGGATCATGCTTTGCTGGGTTTTTTTTGCCTTCCTCTGGATCAACTGTGGGTATAGGAGTATAACTTTTTTTTTAATGGTTGAACTGGATGGACTTTTGTCTTTTTCAGCCAGACTAACTATGTAACTATGTAAATATTTTAAATTACATTTTTTTTAATACTGCCCATAATACAAAAGAAAGACAATATACGTAAAAGATTAGACTGATTGTTTATGACTTTACTATGACTCTAAATAGGGGAAAAGACAGGAACACCACACTAGTTTGCAGAGTCCATTAGAAGATTTTATTTTGCAACATCAAATGTATTTTAGGGGCTCATCACCCCCCTTTTATCAGGGCTTGTAGAACAGTAACCACATGGTGAGCTACAGTCAGGTCCATAAATATTGGGACATCGACACAATTCTAACATTTTTGGCTCTATACACCACCACAATGGATTTGAAATGAAAAGAACAAGATGTGCTTTAACTGCAGACTGTCAGCTTTAATTTGAAGGTATTTACATCCAAATCAGGTGAACGGTGTAGGACAGTTTGCATATGTGCCTCCCACTTGTTAAGGGACCAAAAGTAATGGGACAATTGGCTTCTCAGCTGTTCCATGGCCAGGTGTGTGTTATTCCCTCATTATCCCAATTACAATGAGCAGATAAAAGGTCCAGAGTTCATTTCAAGTGTGCTATTTGCATTTGGAATCTGTTGCTGTCAACTCTCAAGATGAGATCCAAAAAGCTGTCACGATCAGTGAAGCAAGCCATCATTAGGCTTAAAAAACAAAACAAACCCATCAGAGAGATAGCAAAAACATTAGGCGTGGCCAAAACAACTGTTTGGAACATTCTTAAAATTCTTTCCCTGGTGAAGAAAACACCCTTCACAACAGTTGGCCAGATAAAGAACACTCTCCAGGAGGTAGGTGTATGTGTGTCAAAGTCAACAATCAAGAGAAGACTTCACCAGAGTGAATACAGAGGGTTCACCACAAGATGTAAACCATTGGCGAGCCTTAAAAACAGGAAGGCCAGATTAGAGTTTGCCAAACGACATCTAAAAAAGCCTTCACAGTTCTGGAACAACATCCTATGGACAGATGAGACCAAGATCAACTTGTACCAGAGTGATGGGAAGAGAAGAGTATGGAGAAGGAAAGGAACTGCTCATGATCCTAAGCATACCACCTCATCAGTGAAGCATAGTGGTGGTAGTGTCATGGCGTGGGCATGTATGGCTGCCAATGGAACTGGTTCTCTTGTATTTATTGATGATGTGACTGCTGACAAAAGCAGCAGGATGAATTCTGAAGTGTTCGGGAATATTATCTGCTCATATTCAGCCAAATGCTTCAGAACTCATTGGGCGCCGCTTCACAGTGCAGATGGACAATGACCCAAAGCATACTGCAAAAGCAACCAAAGAGTTTTTTAAGGGAAAGAGGTGGAATGTTATGCAATGGCCAAGTCAATCACCTGACCTGAATCCGATTGAGCATGCATTTTACTTGCTGAAGACAAAACTGAAGGGAAAATGCCCCAAGAACAAGCAGGAACTGAAGACAGTTGCAGTAGAGGCCTGGCAGAGCATCACCGGGGATGAAACCCAGCGTCTGGTGATGTCTATGCGCTCCAGACTTCAGGCTGTAATTGACTGCAAAGGATTTGCAACCAAGTATTAAAAAGTGAAAGTTTGATTTATGATTATTATTCTGTCCCATTACATTTGGTCCCTTAACAAGTGGGAGGCACATATGCAAACTGTTGTAATTCCTACACAGTTCACCTGATTTGGATGTAAATACCCTCAAATTAAAGCTGACAGTCTGCAGTTAAAGCACATCTTGTTAGTTTCATTTCAAATCCATTGTGGTAGTGTATAGAGCCAAAAATGTTAGAATTGTGTCGATGTCCCAATATTTATGGACCTGACTGTATACTGTCCTGAACTGCTAGGTGTATACAGATCATCCAGGTACCCGTCTTTTACCCTATGGTTATCATTCTACAAGTACTGATGAAGGGGGAGTCTTGAGTCTGCAAAATGCGTTAGTTGTTGCAAAATAAAATCTTGTAATAGACTGTATAAACTAGTGTGGCACTTCCATTTTTTCAATACTTTAGGAAACTCCTCCAAGGGTCTAGCAGGACCCCATGGTTGCTCCTGAGCAGCCTCCAGGACCAGTGCAGCACACCATGTATTACATTATAACAAACCACCATAAAGTTCAGTGCTCCTATATCACAAAAGGTTAAAATAGGGGAAGATCTTTTGGTGTTCATCAAGACTCTATAAAGTTTTGGTAATTCCCTATAACTCATCATTTATCATTAAAAACCAAACCAGTCTGAATGCAGACTCTGTGATGCAAAACGTAAAGCAAAATAGATGATATCTTTTCCTCCCATTTAAATTTTAATCAAACTAGTTCCATCAGTACATCACAATATGTAAAATATAAACATGTTTGGAAAACTATATAAATGCACAGCACCTGTGTAAAACACTCATCGGCCAGCCAGAGTCACAGCTGTAACCACAGCTTTGCCTATATTTCCTGAAGCAAGATCCCAAATGACTTTTTAACTATGCAGTCATTACAGTCCATTGTCCTGGTTATTTTTACGACTGTCTTGTCGGTTAATGTCATCCTGGGGTTGGCACTCAGTGGATTCATAGTATTGATGAACTGCAAGGCCTGGATGAGGAATAGATATCTTCGTACGGGAGACAAAATTGTCACCAGCCTGTGCATCTCCAGGTGGTTCTTCCAGGGATTGTATGGCATACATCACATCATGCAATGGCTTTTGCCAAGAGTGTTCTTTCTGGGTTATGCCAACCAAGTTTGCGTCCTGGGCAGAATAATCCTGAACTATATTACTATTTGGCTGGCCAGTCTACTCTGTGTTTATTACTGTGTGAAGATTACAAACTACAAGCATGTTGTGTTCCTCTATCTCAAGGCAAGGATGTCCAAGCTGGTGCCATGGTGCATTGGACTCTCTGTGGTTTTATCCATGTTGTTAAGTCTGCCTTATGGATGGTTGGTCTTCTTCACCTCGGACTATACAGGCAAAATAATTGACGACTTGCAAAACACAACAAAGCGAAAAAGGGAAGGCCCCTACGTATACTTCGTAGGTTCCTCACCACCATTCATTATATTTACCATTGCATTCTTCTTGACCGTACCATCTCTATGCAGGCACATAAAAAACATGAGCGGCGTTGAGGCAAGTTTTCGGAATCCAGACATGCAAGCCCATTATAACGCAATAAAAAGCATGGCTGCCTTTTTTGTACTTCATATCCTCTTCATTTTGTGTATAAATATAACATTCTCAGGTTTGATGGAAATCGGGATCCCGTATAATACAGCCAGTTTTGTATTGTCTACTTTCTATCCATTTTTGCATTCTGCTGTCATCATCTTCTACAACAGGAAACTTAAGAAAGGATTTCTTGACCTCTTCATGTGTGTTTTAAGATTTTCTCATGAGAAAAAAAATAATCACACCTTGAATCTAGATGAAAATAGATAAATCAATACCTTGGAGGACATACTAAAATATAAGATTGTAAACTAAAATATATTTACTTTTACAAATTGTTTAATCTTCCCTGTATTATTACTTTGTAGAGATCAAAATGAAAATGTAACTTTGTAGAGATGACTCCTCATTTTTTGAGTCGTTGGGACAGGAAATTAAGGGAAATCACACCAATGGGACACAGACAGCAAAAAATGACCTTTCCTATTCTAGAACACTAGATCTGGTGAGAATCGTAGTTGGGTGTCTTGTCTGATATAAGACATAAGGCAACTCTCTGAAGAACAGGAGTAGTAGCTCAGATCTTTTTTCAAGAGCTCTAGAGGTGCATGGAGGAAAGCATCAAACTTGCTATATTTTTCCATTTAGTGTTGTATAAATTAGAAAGCCAACACATTATAGTCATGAACACAGAGCCAATGAAAGTGGCTCTGTACTTTATGATCCCTTTGAACCAATTACAGTCATCCCCAAGTAGTAAATGACTTCCTTCATTGTGAATGGGCTGAATGTTTGTAAACACTGCAGGATGGAGGATTGTGACAGATAGTAGTTGGGGGTGTCATGGGTCTTAACGTGTCATTGACCACCAATGATGATGAGGTCATTTTTTTTTTTTTAGCTTGTAGGGGTTTAACGTGCCACTAACCAGCAGTGATTGTTATATGGCTTTTTAGAGGACTGATTGACCTATCCACCTTGATCCACTAACTCACAGGTGTCAAACTGGTGGCCCTCCAGCTGTTGTCAGACTACACGTCCCATGAGGCACTGCAAGATTGACAGTTACAAGCATGGCTCCCAAAGGTGGAGGAATGATGGGACTTGTAGTTTTGCAACAGCTGAAGGGCCACCAGTTTGACACCCCTGCACTAACTGATCTGTGACTGCTGCCTCACTCAACTGGCCTCGACTAGCCCAATGTACACCATTCAAAACACTGACTTCAACATACAGAGCCATCCAAGCCATACTGCCCCCAGCTACATCACCATCCTCATCTCAACATATTTCCCAAATCATCCACTTCTTTCCTCCCAAGACCTTATTCTCTGTAGCTCTCTCTAGCCCTCATCACCTCCTCCCATGCTCACCTCCAGGACTTCTCCAGAACCTCTCTCATTCTCTAAATCTCCCTACCCTAATCTACCCAGTTATCTACTACCCTGCCGTCTTTAGGCAATCTCTAAAAATGTATTGATTCAGAGAAGCCCACCCCACCCCACCTCCACCTAAAAGGTGTTGACCATTCCATCAGCTCATCCCCCACAGCTATTACCTTTTGTACCACCTCACCCTTTTAGATTGTAAGCTCCATAAGCAGAACCCTCCTAAAATTGAAGGATTTATATTGTGAAGTGTTGTGCAAACTGTGGGTGCTATCCTGTATAATAATATTAGTAATATTAAGAGTGCCACTGACTATCAATAGATGTGGGATTTTTTTAACCACTTCTGGACTGCCCACCCACAATACACTGCAGCCTGTGCAGGCAAAGCATAGTACTGATATGTCACTGCCTGCTTTCTGTTTTTTCTGTGTCCCCCTCCCAGCCGACACCCACTGTGATTGTACACAGTGGGAGTCTGTTATCAAGTCCCAGCCAACGATTCATGACCAGGACCTGCTGATCGGCTGTGTACAATCACAGCCCAGAGCCCTGTGTGGACAATCAATACAGAGCTCTGTACAGTGGGAACGATCTCTCCGTTACTCATCTCTGCAACGGATGAGAAACTAAGAGATCTATTAGTAAAAGCAGCACACACACACACATTACACACATTGTTAGGCACACATTTAACCCCTTGATCGCCCTAGATGTTAACCCCTTCCCAGCCAGTGTCATTAGTACACTGACAGTGTATAGTATTAGCAATGCATTAGTGTCGCTGGTGATGTCAGTTGCAGTTAGTCAGTTCCCCCCAGCGTCAGTTAGTGTCAGATTGCCCGCCGCACTATTGCAGTCCCATTGTAAGTCACTGATCACCACCATTAGTAATATAAAAAAAAATTTCCGATATATATACCATAGTTTGTAGCTATAACTTTCACGCAAAAATCAATATACACTTAGCAGGATTTTTCTTTAACAAAGACATGTTTGGCCAAAATTTATGAAGAAATTAGATATTTTTTTTTATTGGATATGTTTATAGCAGAAAGTAAAAAACATATATATATATATATATATATATATATATTTTTTTTTTTTTTTTTCAAAATATTTGGTCATTTTTTAATTTATATCGCAAAAAACCCAGTGGTGATCAAATACCACAAAAAGAAAGCCCTATTTGTGTGAAAAATTATACAAATTTAATTTCGGTACAGCGCAATTACCAGTTAAAGCAGCGCAGTGCTAAATAAGAAAAAATGGCCTGGTCATGAAGGGGGTAAAAACTTCTAGAGTTCAAGTAGTTAAAGCGGAGTTCCACCTGAAAAAAAAATAACTAAAAGTCAGCAGCTACAAAAACTGTAGCTGCTGACTTTTAAAATACAGCCACTTACCTGTCCCTCAGTCCAGCGATGTCCTCACCACCGCTGGTTTCGCCGGCCGTCTTCTCTCCCTGGTGCCGCCATCTTCAGTGTGGGCACCCGGCTGTGACAGCTTGCGGCTTCACTGCCGGGTGCCCACTGCGCATGTGCGAGAAGTGCTGCGCTTTGTGAATGGCCCCGTAGTCTTCGGGGACCTGTTACGTGTCCCACAAGGGAGGACAACTTCCACTTCCGATCATATAGGCGATCGCAGCGGAAATGGAAGTGGGTACCTGTCAAATTCGGGTATCCGCTCCCCAAAGGTGCCAATCCTTAATGGGGAGCGGGAAGCAAAGGCTTAAAGCGGAATTTCCCCTTCTGGGTGGAGCTCCGTTTTAAAGATGGGAGTTTTAAGGGCCACTGAGCACCAATGATTGTAGGATTGTTTTTGGGGGAGTTTAAAATGCACCTGACCACCATTGATTGTGAGATCCAATTCCAATTGGGCAAATCCAATTTAGAATTTCTGTACATTTTTATTTAAAGAGTAGTAAGAAAGTCAGGTACATAGTACACAGCTCATATTAGGGCTAGAAGTTGCATATCATACGCATTTTCCTATTATTGCATCAACACTTTCTAAATTTTCCCTTGGAGGCTTCCTCAAAAAAGAAAGGTTACTTCAGGTCTTAATATATTGTGTATGTCATTATTAACTCTTTCCCAATGGCCATAGGCATATATGCGGATTCTTGGTGGGTGGCCCTCTACGCCGAGAGGCACAGTTACCGGTGGCTAATGGAAAGCTCTGGATCTCTACTTGCGACCGGAAGCTTTCTGATCATGTGATCACAGTGACTGCAAATCCCGTCCCACCTCCCGACATCTGAAACTCCTTGGGGCTCTGTGAGACACTGGCACCAAGGGGTTACCATATAGGCGTTATCCAAATTTCGATGTCTTGATTTATGTACCTTGTGAAAACCCAGTTTTGGCCTTTTTTACCTTTTATATATTAAAAATAAAAAAATTGGCTATTAAATATCACCAAATGAAAGGTCTATCTGTCTCAAAAATTATTTACAATTCATTTGGGTAATTCTCGGAAAAACTAATACAGCAAAAATTGGCAAAATTGGACGGGTAATAAAGAGGTATTACAGACTGGTATTCAAGTGGTAAATAAAGAGGGAAATATAACTTTTCATTGATAAACATACAGTTGTAATATTTTTCTAAGAAAGAAAAGCATTTTGATTCCATCACAAGCCTAATCAGGACCAGGGGCGGGCTGACAACTCATGGGGTCTGTGGGCAATAGGGGATCATGGGGCCCCTGTGTCCTTGCCCAAACTCAAAAAAGCCTATGAAAAAGGTACCAGGGGCATTTCATGGGGCCCCCTACTGACCCTGGGCCCTCGGGCAGTGCCAGAGTTTCCAAATGGTCAGTCCGCCCCTGATCAGGACCAACTCTATTTAAAGTGTTATTAAACCCAAAAGCAAATGTTTATTATATTGCAGCTCACCAATTCTTAGATGTGATGGCTGCTTTAGTCTTCTTTTTAGGCTTTCTTTCCATTTTAATCTGGTGATCCAACCAGTAAATCTGGCAGAACAAGCTCTCATGCAGTTATAGAGATGAAACAAACCATTTATCACTGAAAGGCATTCTTATAATGATCATCTTTTATTTATTTGCGTAAAACCTTTATGTCAAAGGAAACAAAAAAAATGGTAACTGCTTTACTTTGGCTTCAGTTTGTTATTGTATTTGAATCTGCTAGTACAGCTAGGCACTGTAATACAGAAGGTATGTTACTGGCCAGATCAGCAGGTAAAAACAGAGGGGAGAAAAGCCTATAAAAATAAAACTAATGCAGCCACCATATAATGATTGGTAAGCTGCAATATATTATATTTTTGGTTTAATACTGCTTTAAACTACTAAGTATTGCATGTTTTGCTAAGGTGACACAGAACATTTTAGTAGACCTATCAAAAATGGTTGTCTTTACAATATGCAGTGTTAAAAAAAATATAAGAAAAAAAATGTTAACCACTTGATGTCCAGGCAATATTTTAAAATGTTTACACGCATGGTAAAATGTTCATTATTTTTTTTGGTAGAAAATTACTTAAAACCCGCAAATGATAATATATTTTCTGAAAGCAGAGGTCCTGTAGGATAAAATGTTGGCAATTGCAATTTTTTATGTCACACGATACTTTCCCAAAATGCATATCTTTAGAAAAACAATATACTGAAATGAATTTTAGTGCAAACAAACTGTCAGGGCTGGGCTCCTGCTACTTAACAAGCAGATCTTTTCTTTTAGTGTTCAGAAGCTGCTCAGCTGTCGATTAATTACCAGCCACTCGTTGTCTCCACAGTGACTCACCTAGGTATCATTACCTGTCTCATTAGTCCAGCCTACAGCCAGACCTTTTTGATATTTTAGCACCTCAGGTCATTTCCGCCTTGCCATTGCGTGGTCTATGATCTCCAGTGTGTTCCTGCCTGTGTTTCAGTGTACAACTCGGTCTGGCTGACTTCTCTTCTGGTTCCTGTTCCTGATTGTTGGCTCCTGACTACAGTCACTTCTGGTTTCCTGATCCTGGCTTGTCTGATAACCCCGCTCTGGCATCCAAACCCTGGCTTCTTTTTTGACTAAGTTCCTGATCTATGTTATATTTGCTATTTCTTTAAAGGTGTGATTTTAACTGCACTTTCTGTGTCCGCCTGGTTTATGGTTCCTGACACAAACTTAATATAATACAGATATTTTGGTAAAATATAAAATATGGAGTTGTGTTGATTAAATAGAAACCAAGAATGTGAAGCCTTAAAATTTCAGGCTGTGAATTGGAGATAAATTTTGTTACTCAAAATTGTTCATAGGCCTTTACAGATTATCAATTTAGAATTAACCATGAATTGTGGACCTAGAATTATTGGTTTTACAACAGGATTTGTGGTAAGACCTAAAATGTGTGGTGCAGTTGTTGTTTACATACAGTGGGGCACAAAAGTATTTAGTCAGCCACCAATTGTGCAAGTTCTCCCACTTAAAAAGATGAGAGAGGCCTGTAATTGGAATCATAGGTAGACCTCAACTATGAGAGACAAAATGAGAAAAAAAATCCAGACAATCACATTGGCTAATTTGGAAAGAATTTATTTGCAATTTCTGGTGGAAAATAAGTATTTGGTCAATATGAAAAAGTTAATCTCAATACTTTGTTATATATCCTTTGTTGGCAATGACAGAGGTCAAACGTTTCCTGTAAGTCTTCACAAGGTTGGCACACACTGTTGCTGGTATGTTGGCCCATTCCTCCATGCAGATCTCCTCTAGAGCAGTGATGTTTTGGGGCTGTTGCTGGACTTTCAACTCCCTCCAAAGGTTTTCTATGGGTTTGAGATCTGGAGACTGGCTAGGCCACTCCAGGACCTTGAAATGCTTTTTACGAAGCCACTCCTTCGTTGCCCGGGCGGTATGTTTGGAATCATTGTCATGTTGGAAGACCCAGCCACGTTTCATCTTCAATGCCCTTGCTGATGGAAGGAGGTTTGCACTCAATATCTTACGATACATGGCCCCATTCATTCTGTCCTGTACATGGATCAGTCGTCCTGGTCCCTTTGCGGAGAAACAGCCCCAAAGCATGATGTTGCCACCCCCATGCTTCACAGTAGGTATGGTGTTCTTTGGATGCAACTCAGCATTCTCTCTCCTCCAAACACGACGAGTTGTGTTTCTACCAAACAGTTCTATTTTGGTTTCATCTGACCATATGACATTCTCCCAATCCTCTTCTGGATCATCCAAATGCTCTCTAGCAAACTTCAGACGGGCCCGGACATGTATTGGCTTAAGCAGGGGGACACGTCTGGCACTGCAGGATCTGAGTCCCTGGCGGCATAGTGTGTTACTGATGGTAGCCTTTGTTACGTTGGTCCCAGCTCTCTGCAGGTCATTCACTAGGTCCCCCCATGTGGTCCTGCTCACCTCTCTTGTGATCATTTTGACCCCACTGGGTGAGATCTTGCGTGGAGCCCCAGATCGGGGGAGATTATTAGTGGTCTTGTATGTCTTCCATTTTCTAATTATTGCTCCCACAGTTGATTTGTTCACACCAAGCTGGTTGCCTATTGCAGATTTAGTCTTCCCAGCCTGGTGCAGGTCTACAATTTTGTTTCTGGTGTCCTTCGACAGCTCTTTGGTCTTCACCATAGTGGAGTTTGGAGTGTGACTGTTTGAGGTTGTGGACAGGTGTCTTTTATACTGATAACAAGTTCAAACAGGTGCCATTGATACAGGTAATGAGTGCAGGACAGAGGAGCCTCTTAAAGAAGAAGGTACAGGTCTGTGAGACAGAAATCTTGCTTGTTTGTAGGTGACCAAATACTTATTTTCCACCATAATTTGCCAATAAATTCTTTCCAAATCAGCCAATGTGATTGTCTGGATTTTTTTTTCTCATTTTCTCTCATAGTTGAGGTCTACCTATGATGCCAATTACAGGTCTCTCTCATCTTTTTAAGTGGGAGAACTTGCACAATTGGTGGCTGACTAAATACTTTTTTGCCCCACTGTACATGTACCTGACCTACATTTGTGTTTCCATTTGCATGTCTGCAAGCTATTACAGTAATCACTGAAGTAGGGGTCCCTCACAGCAGGAGTAAGAGTCATATACACAAGAGGGGACTTGGCAGTGAAGAGGACAGTAGGTCCTGGGAGGGAGGTCACTGTAGGATGTACTAGATACTTATAACTTTTTTTTTTTTTTTATAACTTTTTTTTTTCTGTGGTTGAACTGGATGGACTTTTGTCTTTTTTCAGCCAAACTAACTATGTAACTATGTAACATCCTTGATGCCTAAGAGAAAACAATTGTTCTCCTTATGCCCTCGTCACTGCATACAGTGCGATTGTATGTGATGTATAAAAATGTAGCATGTCTGCAATTTTATGCATTGCAACATACAAAAAAAGCTACAATGTGCAATAGCGCAGGCCACTGTGCTATTGAGCATAGAGGTAAATTATGTTTTTTTCTTAACATAAAGTTTAAAAAAACAGAAAAAAAAAAACAAAAGTCTGTGAAACTAAAAAATTGTCTTTTTCAGTGGGGCTGGTCATGCACTGCAGGGATAAATTGCTAGTTTTGGCATAGGAATTCTGACTCCAACTCTTGTGTTATTGACTTATCCCTTGCTGAGACCACTATGCCTGGCCTGTATAAGCAGATACAATCACCACAGACAGTCTTTATTAAATAGCTGAACTCACCAAACACCTGTTTTTCTCATCTATGAATCTTTATTGTAATGCAGGAGGTACATCAGACAACAAGATGTAGCAGATGAATGAAAGGATGGTATTTGCAGGTCATAACATGGTAATGTGTTCCCAGATGCGAGCAGATTATATGTGACCTACAGACTAGCAGCCATATTTATCCCAAGAATTCAGAGTGAAAAGAGGAATTACATCACTAGCTAATGGAAGCTGACAGGATGGAAGAGAGAAAAAGAAGGTGCCATAACCAAAATATCCACAATATGGCAGCATATCAACATTAACCATAACTATTGTCAGGAATGGACTTGCCAGTAATGGTGGGACTCACCTGCCTTGTGGGCTGCAGTACCAGGGCTAACCAGCGGGTGCTCCCAGCAATCAGAGACTCAACCCTGCAGCCAGCCAAACACCTGAAGCTGATTATGCAGGTGTATTTAAGGGATGGCCAGACCTGCAGTCTCTGCCTTGGTGTGTGTTTTTCCTGGGCCCTGTATCTTGTTACCTGCATCCCTGTTCCTGTTCCTGTCCCTGTCCCTGTCTGACTGATTCGTTGCTGACCCTGCCTAATCCGGACCTCTGCTGACTTCTCCTGTTTGATCCCTGGCTTGTGACCCCGACCATTCTCTGCCTGACCTCCTGTACCTACCTGCCCGATTGTTATTGACCTGGCCTGCCTGACGACGCTTGCATTGTATGTACTGTTATCTGTGGGTGGTTTGGTTCATTTGCACTGTGTTATGTTTTAGTATTGCACTGCGTTTATGTTTGTATTGTTAGTCTTTAATAAATTATATTGTTTATAACTTATCTGAAGCCTGCGTTTCCCTGCGTCAGTCACATACCTCTGGTCATACCCTGGAGCTCTGACAACTATGCATTGCATTATATTGTTACACAATACGTATAACAGCAGAAAAGGGTAATAAAAAAAGAAGATGTGTGTGAAATTATGCCAAAAAATTATTACTATAAAATACCAAATTAACACAGATCAAAATTGTGCTAACCATAGACGTGTGTAGTTATAATCCAATATCACCACATAGTAGTCTTCATATAGAGGTACAGGAATAAAACTGTGATACAAATCCACCAATTGTGATCCGATTCACATAGGAAGTTCAATTCAGTGAGATAAGATTGGGTAACAGCAGACATCTCCCCTGAACCCATTTTGGGCACACACTCATTGCTTTTCCTGGTGCACCTGATGGCATCAGAATGACGAAATGCGTAGAGCCAGGCTTGGTAGCATGCTGCTCAAGAGAAAGAGGTTTCCTTGCATCTGGGGGTATCTGTATATTGATGATGTTAGAGCTATCTACCCGAACAGTTTTGGAATGGTTTTAAAGTGATATTGGCGATTTTATTCAGTTATTATGTGAGCACATTTTCTTCTTTCTTTTCCTAATTAAGATACCTCAGTAAGTCAGTTTTTGTATCCTTGCTTGCAGCTTTAGTTTTAGTTCACTGCTGGTGAACAGAGTCACATTTTTCACAAAAAAGAAAATGTACTTACTTGATCTTCTGCTCCTCTCCACAGCTTGATTGGTCTTCTAAGCTTTTTTCCCCCCTATGCTACACCAGTCTAGGGTCCCTATGTCATCAAGACTAAAGCAGGGTTCATAGCTCTGCATTGGCTGTGATGACAGCCAGGGACAATCCACTGCTGGAGCATGGGGGAGCACCATCTGCTGAGGGAGCGGAGGATCTGGTAAAACTGTAAAACTGTTTCTCCTCTTCCCTAGTTAAAATAAGCTATTAACCCTTTCAGTGTGAGTCCAGCCCCATTGCAAAAGATAATTTTTCAGCTGTTTAGGGCTTTAAGTGTTACCCATTAAAATGATTAAGTAAAGGGGTTGGGGGAGTTTAGAGAACAGGGACTTTGCTGCACACACTTTCATTTTAACTTGTTTTTTGCAAAGCCCTACACCAAGAGTTAACAGCACCCAGTATCTATTGGTTTACTCTGGCTGATTGCTATGTGCACTGCTTGAACCTGGCCAGTGGTGAGATCTCCCAACAAAAGCACAAAACCAGACAAGGAAGCATGGGACACAAAAATATCTAAAAAAACAAAAATAATTCTGGGGTGCAACACTAGATGGATTGCCAGCAGGGTGAAGGAGGACCTAATTCCTCTATATAGATCCTTATATCACTAAAGGGATCACCGGCAGGAGGAAGGAGGTCCTGATCTCTCTATATAGATCTTTAGTTATCACTAGAGGGGTCACCAGCAGGAGGAAGGAGGTCCTGATTCCTCTATATAGATCTTCATATCACTAGAGGGATCACCAGCAGGAAGAAGGAGGTCCTGATTCCTCTATATAGATCTTAATATCACTAGTGGGATCACCAGCAGGAGGAAGGAGGTCCTGATTCCTCTATATAGATCTTTATATCACTAGTGGGATCACCAGCAGGAGGAAGGAGGTCCTGATTCCTCTATATAGATCTTTATATCACTAGAGGGATCACCAGCAGGAGGAAGGAGGTCCTGATTCCTCCATATAGCTCTTACATCACTAGACGGATCACCAGCAGGAGGAAGGAAGTCCTGATTCCTATATTTAGATCTTTCTATCTTTAGTGGGTTCACCAGCAGGAGGAAAAAGGTCCTGATTCCTCTGTATAGATTGTTAGCTATCATTAGAGGGATCACCAACAGGAAGAAGGAGGTCCTGACTCCTCTATATGGATCTTTATATAACTAGAGCGATCACCTCTAGGAAGAGGGAGGTCCTGATTTCCCTATATAGATCTTTATATCACTGGAGGGATCATCAGCAGGAGGAAGGAGGTCCTGATTCCTCTATATAGATCTTTATATCACTAGAGGGTCACCAGAAGGAGGAAGGAAGTCCTGATTCCTCTAAATACAGTACATCTTTATACCACTAGAGGAATCACCAGCAGCAGGAAGGAGGTCCTGATTCCCCTATGGCACATGTCTCAAACATAAGGCCCATGGGTTTAATCCGGCACACCCGGTAATTTCATGTGGTCCTCACACCTCTCCTGCAGCTGCAACACCACTCTTGTATCTGCCCCCACCTTGTCTCAGCAGTCGGCAGCAGAGAGGAAGACAGATCCTGTGCTTCTCTGTGCAGCTGTGGAGAAGTTCATCTCTGTGCCCCTCCCACCTGTCTCAACAGTCAGCAGCAAAGACTAGTACAGAACTGCTCCTACAGATCCTGTGCCTCTCTGTGCAGTTGCAGCCCTCCTAGCTTCCACCTCCCCTTGTCTCCTCATTCAGCAGAGTCTGGCAGCTGACTCCAGCCCTCCTCTGGCAGACCCTACATGTTTTGCTTCCCAGCTCTGACCCCTCCAATTGAGGAGAGCCAAAAGACTTGAAGGCCACAGAACACCCCTCCCCCAACATAAGGGCAGGCCCCATTAACCTGCAACCTTGGTATCTGTGCAAAGACAAAAAAAAATCCCACATATGCAGTGTAAGTGCTTGTAAATGAATATTGAAATACAAAAAAGTGCTAATGTGCAATACACACAATGGGCATTTAGCCAGTATATAAATTGCTATGTCAATTGCTATGGATGTGTCCTAGAGCCAATTAAAGCATGATGTGGGGCAATCGAAAGTGCTTTTTCTGGCACCCCTAGGACGCCACCCCAAGGGGGCACATCACTGGTAGCTCCTTGCACCTCCTAGCCCCAGGCAAGCCAAATTCAGTAGAACTTATGGAGAGCCTTGCCTTCACCTGGAGACAAGCTTTGTGAAGCAAGCCGGATTAAACCTGGAAGGAAACAAAACCAATTCATCCTTCCCACCTTATTACATCAGGAAAATACTAACCGGTGCTCCCCCCCATCCTCTCGATCCAAGGGACACCAGCTTTCTTCCTGATCTGAGCCAAAAGGCAGAGAAACGATGAGAAAATAAAGTACTGCCTCCACCAGTATGGCCACCCCCCATACAAAGGTGCACTACAGAATAAGACATGGTAAGCCAGTGATGGAGAAAGATCAACTGAAGGGAGACCCCGGATAATACTGGTGAACAACGAATAATCTTCCCCCACCCCCTATTGTCTTTTTCTGGTCACAGCTTCCCAAGTTGAGTCACTCATTAATATGTAAATCCACCAGGAAAAGGAATTAAACCTTTAAATACATTTAGGACATGAATAATGCCCAAGAGCAGTGGTCTCCAAACTGTGGCCCGGGGGCCAGATGCGGCCCTTTGCTTGCCTATGTCTGGCTCTTGAGACATTATTCTTGTCACTGATGCCAACAATGCGGCACTATTTTTTCCACTGCAAGTGTACAATCCAATCGCACACATTCCTGCATTAAAAATGGCTGTGTGTATAAGTGAGTGCTGCAGCGACTGTCAGCTGGAACTGAATAGAATCAGCAAGGGAGAATGTCACCAGCACAACGAGGATCACCAATATGGGTCTAAACGTTTTAATGAACGATTACATAGTTACAGCAAGGCAACGTTTCGGAGTCTCGCAGGACCCCTTCATCAGGCATGTGACAAATTGTGACAGAAACTGGAGAACTATTTAAGAAAACCATCCACCAATCAGAGTGAAGTAAGATGATCCTGGCCCCAACCCATGATTCTTTCCACTGACACCAACGATGGGGCATGATTCCTTCCACTGACATCAATAATGGGGCACTATTTCTCCCCCTAATACCAAGGATTGGGGCATTGGTAACAATCTGGCCCCTCTAAAGTCCGAAGGACATTAAACTGGCCCTTTGTGTAGAAAGTTTAGAGACCCCCTACCCAAGAGGATAGTTTTGTTTTCAATATAAGATCAAGAACAAGGGAATGTGACCTCAAACTAGCAGGATGAACGTTCAAAACTAACCTTAGAAAATGTTATTTTACCAAAAGAGTAGTTGATTATTTGAAGCTTGGAGGGGACTTCCAGCAGAGGTAGTGAATCAGTCAACAGTAAGTGAATTTAAACATTCTTGGGATGAACTTAGATCTACAGTATACTCGAACAAAATGGCAAAAACAAAATACCCCCCCCCCCACCCCACCACCAAAATGAAAAACAAATGAAAAAAACTGACTTGATAGTCCACTTGACCTATTTCTGCTAGCAATAAAAAATTAATTACAGCAGCACAAAATTTTCAAAATATAGCATGAACATATGCACAGTTCATATATGAATAAAGTGCGAAAAAAAATGCTTACTTATGAACCATATATCAATTAAAGCGCAAACGCAAAATACACTATAAGTCGAAAATACAAATGCAGTTAGAAAAAAACTGAAAACCGGTTCATAAAATTTACACAACTTGTTGTATAACAGTTTATATGCTAGCTCAGTGTACTTCCACTCTTCTAAATTCCAAGTGTAGACCAGTGTTTCCATTATGTTGCACCCCAGTTGAAAGAGCCTGTTACCAAATGGCGTAGACCATTAAATTGTAGATGGTCAACGACATTCAGGCTAATTTCCAAGTGTAGACCAGTGTTTCCACCACCAAGCACCACCATTAAAGAGCCTCTTACCAGATGATGTGGAACTTAAATTATACTGTAAATGGTCTACAGCGCACAAATGTCCTGATGTGAACTGCGTTTCAAGTATGGACCTCCTCCATCTCTCCTGGCATCACTACCAAGGGAAAAAACGGTACAGATCCATCGTGACGGATGTAATGACTAAGTCTTTATTACAAACTTGCAAATTACACCCATAAACAAATACGGCCAAAAATATACATCACTACAGTAATTTATTTCATGTGTAGCAAGTTGATCTTCAGTGCTGCCCTCCTGTCGGACTGCATGCGTGATGACGTCATGTTGTAGCCACGCCATGGAAACACTGGTCTACAGAAGAGTGGAAGCACACTGAGCTAGCATATGAACATTTTTTTGTTTGTTATGGTTAACCTGGATGGACTTTTGTATTTTTTCAGCGAGACTAACTATGTAACTATGTAACTGTTATAGAGCAATTTGTGGAAATTTTATGAACAGGTTTTGAGTTTGTTTTACCGCATTTGTATTTTAATTTATAGTGTGTTTTGCACATTCACTTTAATTGGTATACAGTATGGTTCACAAGTAAGCATCTTTTTTGCGTTTTTATTTATACGTGAATTGTGTGTATATTCACGTTATAGCTTGAATATGTAGTACTGCTGTGATTTATTTTTCATTTCTATTTAAATGGTATCACAACTGTTAGGTGGCTGCTTTATCCTGTGCACATTTTTCATCCCAGTGTAGATTATTCTTTGATTTTATTTTTCTCTTCTATGCTTCTATGGCAGGATCATCAGATATTATTTTTAAAAAGATTGAAAAGTACTTTTAAATCAGTTTAAAATGTGGAGGTTGTATGAGCTTTTAGTGATTCGGGTTAGATCTACTGTACTTTAGCTTTTATGGAAAAAAGGATATTTAGAGATGTCAATACTGAAATGTACTATTTGTTGTCTAAACAGACAATGGGACTTATTTCTTTAAAAAGTTGGGAAACTTCACATAATGAACTGTGAATATTCACTTCAATTATCCAATCATGTGTAAAAGCAAATTTCCGTTTACTAATCTGCTCATGTGTGGGTTTTCAGCGTGAAGAGAAGTTTATTTTTCATTGATGATTTGGATAATTAAAGTGAATATTCACAGAATTGTTTATGTGAAGATTCTCATCTTTTTTTAAATGAATCACCTCAATTGTTTTAACATCTACTACAAAGCATTTGTTTTATTATACTCTATATTGGAGGATTATCTATCTATCTATCTATCTATCTATCTATCTATCTATCTATCTATCTATCTATCTATCCCATATCTATCTATCCCATATCTATCTATCTATCTATCTATCTATCTATCTATCTATCTATCTATCTATCCTTCTCATATCTATCTATCTATCTATCTATCTATCTATCTATCTATCCTTCTCATATCTATCCATCTATCTATCTATCTATCTATCTATCTATCTATCTATCTATCTATCCTTTAATCCTTTATATATATATATATATCCTTCTATATTGGAGGACTATATTGCAGGATTATATATATATATATATATATATACAGTATATATATATAGATATATATATACTATATGTACAGTAGTACATTTGAAACAATCCATGTAACTCCTTGGCTGCAATTATAATAAACCAAAAATAAATGCAGTCTCAATAATGCAAAACAAACATTTTGTTTTTTTTTATTTAAATATTAATCAAACTAGTACAAGGATACCAGGAACCTGTAAACCACTAGGGTTTGGAACATTCGGTATATAGATTGTGTCTAGGTAATGCACGCTTTCCTTACTTGCCAGGACAGCCACAGCTGAATAATGGAGTCCATTTTTCAGGCGTTTTTAAAATTTGCTTTATTGGTTAATATTTTTCTGGGCATGACACTCAATGGATTCATAGTGCTAATGAAGTGCAAGACCTGGATGAGGAACAATTGCCTTTGCACTGGAGATAAAATTGTCACTAGTCTTTGCCTATCCCGGTTGATCCATCAGGGTCTAGTTGGTGTACATTTCATCTTGCATTCATTTTTGTCAAGAGTCCATCTAAGCTACTTAAGCAATTATTTTGGCCTGGCCAGGATAACGATGAACTATATCTCAATATGGATTGCCAGTCTACTCTGTGTTTATTACTGTGTGAAAATTGCAAACTACAAGAATGTTGTGTTCATCTATCTCAAGGAGAGGATTTCCAAGTTGACACCTTGGTTTCTTGGACTGTGCGTGTTTTTTTCTTTGGTGTTAAGTGTGCCGTATGGGTTACAATTCCTTCCATCTCAATTGAAACCTGCTACAAATGGCATTGTTCAGAACATAACAATACAAACAATTCCAGTGACTTATGTCATAGGTTCCTCACCACCGTTCATTATATTCACCATTGCATTCTTCTTGACTGTTCCATCTCTTTGGAAACACATCAAAAACATGAGCGGTGTTGGGACAAGTTTTAGAAATCCAGACACGAAGACTCATTACAATGCAATCAAAAGCATGGCCATCTTCTTTTTGCTTCATATCTTGTTTACTTTATCTGTCAATTTGGATGTCTCAGGTATGCTGAGGCATGGATCTGTATATAAATCACTCACATCAATGTTGAACATGGTCTATCCTTGCCTGCATTCTGCTGTCATCATCTTCTATAACCCGAAGCTCAAACAGGGATTCCTTGCTATTTTAACATGTGGTTTGAGTTTTGGCCAGTAAAAGGAAATGGCTGATCTTTAGGTACTTGAAGCAAATAGATACATGTAAAGCTTAGGTGACATAATAAAATGTAGAAGTGTGGAAATGTATATTTAAAACAGTGTAGTAGTAGTAGTGTAGTGTTTAATTTTTTGTTATATGGTTTGTGGCAGAAAAGGTTCTTCTCCAAACTAATACCACAAGGTTGGCAACACACAATCATCTAAAATTGTCTTTGTATGCTATAGCATTAACTGTACCCTTCGATGGAAGCAGCTGATTTGGAGGGTTGTCCACAATCTTTTGCCTATATATTGCAGATTTAATTATTTTTTTAATATATATTTTGGCAGTGGCTTAAACAATAACTGCGCTTTTATTATTGTTCTCCTTTGTATATCTACCTTATCCCCAATTCCTCCTCAAAGTCTTATAATTACCTGTCCCTACTAATTGAAGATCTTTGCTGTGTGGCCCATTCAACAAAGATCTCCCACAGGTCTTCTCTTTCCAAACTCCAGCAAAAATCATCTCAAATATCTTCCAGCTGGGCTCTGGTTTTCTTCATCACAATCTCCATTCATACCCCTGAAAAGTTTTGTACCACTGGCATGTAAGATGGACGACCTTTTGATAGAGGTGAATGAGGAGTGTGGACTGCATGGCCATAAGAAGCAGAGCTCTGATGTGAAACATTTGGAGGTCTAGCATGCTCTGCAGTTCTCTTAGAGCAGGGGTAGGCAACCTGCGGCTCTCCAGTTGTTGCAGGACTACAAGTTCCATCATGCCTCTGCAAGTCATAACTGTAACTGTCAGTTTTGTAATGTTGCAATGCCTCATGGGAAATGTAGTTCCACAACAGCTAGAGAGCCGCAGGTTGCCTACCCCTGTCTTAGAGCAACAAGGACATGTAAATGTAAGACTTGGGCTGGGGGTGGAGGAGTGGACATATAAAAGATAACTTTAAAGTCTAGGAACAACTTTTATATGGGGATGAATAAGGCCATCTGTCTGGATTTTATTGGGATCCTTTAGATTTATATTTAGATTTGGGATCCTTTATATTATTTCCCAGTTCTACCTTCCCCCCAAGTCACCAGAGGGAAATTTCCAATACAAACATCTTTTGTTAGCACAGTAGGGAAGGTCTGGAATCTCAGGTTTTTATTGTTGCCTCTACCTTCAGTGATCAAATTTTACCGCACTTCTAATGCTGGTGACACCCTGTGTATAAGAATATGTCAGGGGTCACTAGCAGTAGCAATGATAAAAGCATGGCAAGTAGACAAGCCCTTCTGAAGAACCCACACTACCTTCTAAGTGGAGGAATTTGTACTTTTATCCCATCATGTGGCCCTGTTTCTTATGCCCAGTGGACCCACTCATAAGCCTGTATTGATTGTCATGGGTTAGGAGGTGGCAAGATCCACAACAATGAGCAACAAGTGGGCATTAACCAACAACTGTGGACATTCTTTACAAGTTAACATAGCTGCAATAGGGTTTGCTGTTCTGGTTTGATGGACATTTTTTGGAATGAATACAATTTATTTAGCAAAATCAGAACTCTTTACTGTATGGACACATTTATATGCAGATTGTGTTAAAGCTGGACTTTACTGAATGTTTATGAATGTTTGCAGAGAACCTTATACATTAACCCCTTCCTGCCCAGGCCATTTTTCAGGTTTCAGCGCTCTCGCGGTCTTACAACATTGTACCAAAACTAAAATTTTATCATTTTTTTCACACAACTCGAGCTTTCTTTTGGTGGTATTTAATCACCGTTGGGGTTTTTATTTTTTGCTAAATTAACAAAAAAAGACTGAAAAGTTTGAAAAAAAACATGTTTTTCTTTGTTTCTGTTATAAAAATTTGCAAATAAATAATTGTTTTTCATAAATTTAGGCCAAGATGTATTCTGCTACATGTCTTTGGTGAAAATAACCCAAATTAGGATGTATTATTTAGTTTGTAGGAAAGTTATAGAGTTCACAAACTATGGTATAGATCTGAATATTGATCAATCCTGAAGTACTGACAGCCAATCTCATTTCTTGAGGTCCAAGAATGTCAGAATAGTACAGATATCCCCCAAATGACCCCTTTTTGCAAAGTAGACAGTCCGACGTACTTCATAAAAGGCATGGCGAGTTTTTTGAAGTTGTATTTTTTTTGTCATAATTTTTCGGAAAATTAAAAAATTAAAAAAATTATTTTCACTATTTTTTTTTACATACTGTCACCAGTGCAGTACAGCGTCATCATATAACTGGCATGGCGGTGATCAGGGACACTGACTGGTGACAGTATGAAAAAAAAAATTATAATTTTTAAAAAAAAAAAAAAATTTTTTTTTTTATTTTTAATTTTTTATTACATTTTTTTATTTTTATTAAGATTTGTTTTTTATATTTCACTATGACCAAAGCAGTACAATTTTACCATAGTAACATAGTAGTACTACTCTGGGGAAGTAATCAGTATTTTTTTTTTTTACACAATTTGCTTATAGCAAAGAATTACTTTGCTATAAGCAAGCATTTACCTGAATGACATCGATTCATTCAGGGTTTTTTTTTATGTGCTTAGCTGTGATTTGGCCACGGCTAATCACATGACACAGCTGGGCTGTGATTGGCACAGCTTGTGCATGTGATCGCTGTGACCATTCACAGCTAGACACACTAGTATACAATGGATGGAATGAATGAAGCCATCCATTGTATACAACTGTCATGTGACCTGCTGTGATTGGTCACAGCAGGTCACATGGTACCGGCAACGGGGCCGGTACTCATGATCCCCTATTGCCTGGGGGCCCCATGAGTTGTCAGTCCGCCCCTGCCCTGGTGTTATTGCCTATAAATGTTAGTATCTAGGAATATTTTGTGCATTTAGGAATGCTTTCAGCTCTTTTCTACAACATTCTACTGATCTTCTCTGAATTAGTTCTAGAGAGAATCTATTCCACATTTCACATGTTAACTTTGGATGAAAAGTTTACAATAATATAGGTTGATAATTGCATTCAAGAATATGTCAGAGGCTTCCTGCAGCCAGAATTACAGGTGTTTGTGAATAGCTGTGGCTACTCACCCTATACAAAACAATGACAGGCGGCAGCAGTTCCATGCTGTTGGCACATCCAGAGATTAGCTTTAGTTAGAGATAGATGTTTGTCCCTGGACGCAATCTGTCTGCACCCTGGGAACAAACAGCTGTCCCTAACCACAGCTGATTAATGTCCGTTTATATCTGAACAGCCAAAGACAGCTGAGGTCAACATTAGCCTCTCACTGCTTTTTATAGGCAGAGCAACCCAAGCTATATTAAAATTCCTGTTATTCTATCCGTAGGAAGACTCTGATTTTTGCCTTAAGTGGGTGTTTGAGGGGGTTGGGGGTTGGTGCTCAGGTGGCTGCATGGGAATGGTTGGGTGGTCTGTATTGCTATGGTGGTTAAATGGGGGAGGAGGTCAGTAGCAGCATTGTAGTGCCTGAGTTCTCCCTCCTCCATGTAGCCCCCATATTACGATCAGATTAATATACTACTTTGCAATCTCGGATCTCCGTGCGTCTTTCCTACCTTCTGGGTATCCAAATATTGGGCCCCACTCATGAAGCTGCCCAAAGTGGCAAGGATTTATTTTCTGGTTTTGTTTTGCTGTTTTGATGCCTGCATCTATTGGAAATAGGCTCTATAAATAAAGTGCATGTAAGTTTTCACCAAGACCTGCTGTCTGCTGTGCCTATTCACTGTGCTGAGGATTCACCCAGGAAGTCATGCACACCCTGCTGCTGAGCTAAAGCTGGTCATACATGGAACATGGGCTGCTTTAGAAGGAACTGACTACATTTTTGCTCCATGTATGGCAATTTCTGTTCATAAGAAGTCAATCAGTTGATCGACTTCTCATGAACTGGCTGTTCATCAGTTTCTTAAGTAAAAAACATATATCTATTTTTCAATATGCTTAAATATACTAGGGAAAGAGCACACATCCATTCAAAGATGGCAGCACCCCAAGGTGGATTGGTGAATCGGGAGTAGGTAGCGGAGAAGAGGAGAGTGGAGGTTGGGTGCATTGTAGACTTATTGTGGTTGCAAGGTATGGTTGAGTGGTCTGTAGTGCTATGGTGGCTGGGGGGGGAAGGAGATCAGCGGCAGTATTGTAGTGCCAGAGTTCTCCCTCCCCCATGTAGCCCTCATATTACTATCACGTTAACATACTACTTTGCAATCTCGGAGCTCCATTTGTCTTTCCTCCCTTCTGGATATCCAAATACTGGGCCCGCTCATGAAGCTGCCCAAAGTATCTATTTTTCAATATGCTTACATATGCAAGGGAAAGAACTCACATCCATTCAAAGATGGCTGCACCCCACTGTTGGGCAAGGTGGATTGGTGATTCTGGAGAAGGTAGTGTAGAAGAAGAGAGTGGATATTGGGTGCATTGTATACTGATTGTGGTTGCAAGGCTGCATAGGTATGGTTGAGTGGTCTGTAGTGCTATGGTGGCAGCATGGGGGAGGAGGTCAGTGGCAGTATTGTAGTGCCAGAGTTCTCCCTCCCCCATGTAGCCCCCATATTACTATCACGTTAACATACTACTTTGCAATCTCGGAGCTCCGTTTGTCTTTCCTCCCTTCTGGGTATCCAAATACTGGGCCCCGCTCATGAAGCTGCCCAAAGTATCTATTTTTCAATATGCTTACATATGCAAGGGAAAGAACTCACATCCATTTAAAGATGGCTGCACCCCACTGTTGGGCAGGGTGGATTGGTGAATTGGGAAAAGGTAGCGGAGAAGAGGAGAATGGAGATTGGGTGCATTGTAGACTTATTGTGGTTGTAAGGCTGCACAGGCATGGTTGAGTGGTCTGTAGTGCTATGGTGGCTGGGGGGGGGAGGAGATCAGCGGCAGTATTGTAGTGCCAGAGTTCTCTCTCCCCCATGTAGCCCCCATATTACTATCACATTAATATACTACTTTTCAATCTCGGATCTCTATTTGTCTCTCCTCCCTTCTGGGTATCCAAATACTGGGCCCCGCTCATGAAGCTGCCCAAAGTATCTATTTTTCAATATGACTACATATACAAGGGAAAGATGGCTGCACCCCACTGTTGGGCAAGGTGGATTGGTGATTCTGGAGAAGGTAGTGTAGAAGAAGAGAGTAGAGATTGGGTGCATTGTAGACCGATTGTGGTTGCAAGGCTTTGGTGATGCTCCACTATATGAGGGGACATCTAGTGGTGGACGATTGTTGGTGGTACAGTGTGAGATCACTACATGTTTATCTGACCACAATAAAATAGAGTGTGGGGAGCATGGTTTTGGTTTGACAGTACAGAGCGAAATAAAAACGAGAAGCGCACAAACCTTGCGCATTACCTCAGTAAACACAAATTTATTAATCAGAAAGGTACTCACAAACAGCGAATAAAATCAGGCATGTCAGTCCTCACAGGGACTTCAGAGATAGAGAGCCAGCGCGAGTCCCATCGTGGGGGTAAGCACTCAGTTCAGCACTCAGTTCAGTAAGCACTCAGTTCAGCTGACGCGTTTCGAAGGCCAAACCTTCTTCATCAGAGCTCTGATGAAGAAGGTTTGGCCTTCGAAACGCGTCAGCTGAACTGAGTGCTTACCCCCACGATGGGACTCGCGCTGGCTCTCTATCTCTGAAGTCCCTGTGAGGACTGACATGCCTGATTTTATTCGCTGTTTGTGAGTACCTTTCTGATTAATAAATTTGTGTTTACTGAGGTAATGCGCAAGGTTTGTGCGCTTCTCGTTTTTATTTCGCTCTGTAGTGTTGGTCGGGCTTCCCCAGCCTTGTTTGGAGCTGCACAACCTTTGAAGCACTGGTGGTCGTTGTTTGTCCAGTTCTGGTTCCATCTATGTGCCACCCGCCTGGGTCCTAGAGCGCAGAAGAATTCGTGTTTGGTCTACTGTTTTTGGTTTGACAGTATCACGCTATGATGGTTTGTGCTTTTATATGTCCATGAGGAATTATTGCACAGAAGCCATGACAAGCAGTGATGGGAAGTGGATTGAGTGACACTGAATTGTTGTTGGACACAAGTGTGATTTGACCCATTATGTAAGAGGGGTCCTACTATCTGGTGAGCATTCAAGATATCGGTGAGAAGATCACTTGAAGAGGATTGTTGGCTTGTTGGTAAATTTTTGCTTGATCAGCGCTGCAGTCAATAGTGGGGGTCCCGTTGTCAGAATACATGGCACAGTGGGGAGAATTCCAGCATCCACATTATATGTGTGAATGGGGGAATCAATTTAGGTTTTTTTTTTTGCACAGCTGGCTGAACAAAAAAATCTGAACCATGTGTGTCCAGCTTTAGAACAACATATATTGGTCCTTAGCTTATATTAGGTGGGAAATCCAGTGCAGGATATTTTTTATCCTTCATCTTTACATTTTTTTGCTTATTACCCTTTGGTGTACCCTTACAATGGTGTAATAAAAACAAATTAAAAACAAATATTTAAAAATTCTGATTGTTTACCTAATCTATTTCCTTTGACATTATAGGAACCTGCCAAAAAGCATAACATGATCCATTGTCATGTGATGATCTTACGTGTACTATGTTATCCTTCTTTATGTTAAAATTCAATAAAACTTATTAAAAGAAAAAGTCTGGCGATGTAGCTCAGGGCTAATTTCATTTGAATATTTT
Source organism: Staurois parvus (assembly GCF_062004578.1). NCBI lineage: Eukaryota > Metazoa > Chordata > Amphibia > Anura > Ranidae > Staurois > Staurois parvus. The sequence continues at coordinate 209,588 of NW_028319113.1, read as the reverse complement.
GTATCTGTAATTATGCAAATAATTAAAACTGTATAAATAAAAATTTTGTGTTGAGTTCAAATATTTGCTAGATTATTCCCAATGAAGAACTTCTGGTATGCATGGATCAACTTATAGTTCCTGACCCTTCCCCAGTCGTCTGCCTAGCCTTATTCTTTTTGTAAATTAAAAAAATACCTTAAAATGATTTCATAAATGTAAAACTCCTATTTATAGCTTGTAATTATAAACCAAAATAAAATCAGCCTTGATGCAAAACCTCAAGCAAAACCGAGTACATGCTGTCTTGCATTTGAATTTTAATCAAACTAGCTCTATGCAGACCTCAGGACACCTGTAAACAGTCAGAATTTGGAACGCGCTGTGTAGTACACATCTACTTTTTTTTGTCAGCTACAGTCACAGCTTCGCCTACGGTCCCCAGAGCAAAACAACCATGAATCCTATTTCTGTAGCTCTTACAGTTAATTTTATTCTTGGGATGACTCTGAATGGATTCATAGTACTGATGAACTGCAAGAACTGGATAAAGGATAAATGTCTTTCCCTGGGAGATAAAATTGTCACCAATCTGTGCCTGTCCAGGTGGCTCTTCCAGTGTGTTCAGTTGTTTTTCTTTCATTTCAGTTTGGTGTACACTTACACATATTTTGTGTGGGTCTTAATATTCCTGAACTATACCTCCATCTGGTTGGCCAGTCTCCTCTCTGTGTATTACTGTTTGAAGATCTCCAACTACAAGCATGTGATGTTCCTCTATCTCCAGGGGAGGATGTCCAAGATGGTGTCATGGTGTCTCAGATTCTCTGTGTTTTTTTCTTTGGTATTACTTCTACCACATGTGTGGAATTTACTTTCCTTTGAATATAAAGCTGTTACAACTGGTGTTTTTCAAAATATGACGAAGCAATTACCTGGAGGGACCTATGTATACTTCATAGGTTCCTTGCCTCCATTCCTTGTATTTACCATTGCATTCTTCTTGACCGTTCCGTCACTTTGGAGGCACATCAGAAACATGAGCGGTATTGGGACAAGTTTTAGAAATCCAGACATGAGGATCCATTGCAACGCCATAAAAAGTATCACCTTCTTCTTTCTGCTCCACATTTTGTTCATTGCATGCACTAATATTAACTTCTTGGGTGGGCTGGAAATTAGAACTCTACATAGCTCATTTGTAAAAATGCTGGGTTCATTCTATCCCTTTCTGCATTCTGCTGTCATCATCTTCTACAACAGAAAACTCAGACAGGGATGCCTTGCTCTTTTACTTTGCGGTTTGAAATTTGGTTCAGTTGAAAGCAATGACTGATTTGTAGGTTTTAGAATGAAATAGAAAAATGTAGAGTTTAGCTGACATATTATGAAAAGTTTAAAAAAGCATTTAAATTTAAATTTCTCCTTTTTTTTCTGTAAAGGTTTGTGATTCATCTCTTTTATAGTAGAAAAATAAATCTTCTATCGGGTTTTGTATTGCTGTCTTACTCTTACTTTTCCCCTTTTAAGTACAGTGGAGTAGGGCTATAATTTTTGTAGGTGAGTCAGAAGCGTTCTAAAAAACTGAACACTGAATTGTTTTATTTCACCAATTTTTTGGTGAAATAAAGCAATTTAATGTTCTGTAAACCTAATGACCCTGCCCCATCCTTAAGTCAAAGGACAACAGGTGCCTCTGCTGCTTGGATCACCATAAGGCTTTTTTAGAACTCTTCTAACTTACTTAGCTTTAAACCCCTCAGAGGATCCAGGATTGAGACCCCCATGCCATGACATCTAGAATGACCCTCTTAATCTTGCACAGTTTTCCTCCACCTTTCCCTACAGAAGGTTGTGTGTTTCTACCCTATAGGGTTACACAGACTCAGTAGCTGCAAGTAATTTTTTTATCCTATTTGTAAAGTTTATTTGAGGTAAATTTTATATTTAAGTCACTTACTACACTATAAGGGCGCTCTCAGCTCCCTTTTTATTCTGGTGGTCTTCACGAGTCGCCCCATAGGTCTGCTGTCTTCTGTGTCTGTTCATTGTGCCAGGGAGACATGAACAACCTGCTGCTGAGCTAATCCCTCACACTAAAGCTGGCCATATATGGATCAAAGCTGGGCCGGTTGAGCAAGAACCGACAGAATTTTGATCCATGTATGGCAGTTCCTGTTCATAGGAAGTAAATGTATTATTCGACTTCTCATGAACTGTCTTGTTGGTAAATAACACTATGCAAATCAGAGCTTGGGATATATGAAAACTTATAATTGCTCCTCAGAAAAAAAGAGTATTATCCCAGCTGATGGAATCCTCCTTTCCCCCAAAAGGTCTCAAAATGATAATCCTTATTCCCAGCACATGAATATCTACATGTGCAAAGTTCCTTATTCAACAATCCTCTTCAAGTGATCTTATCTTAAAGGAGAACTATGGGCAAAACGTTTGTTTTTTTAAATTTTGGATAGAGTAAGGAAGTGTTATGACCCTTGTCAGATTTATTTACACTCTCTGTGTCCCATTACAGAGACTTTCCTTCACTTCCTGTCCCATAGCTAGATGGTAAATGAGAAGACAACCCTGCAAATTAAAGGAATCCCTTGGGGCCCCCTGGGGCACCAGAACTAGTGGCCTCAATGGAAGATTTCCCTGCTTTCACTTTTCTGGGGACAGCCCAAAATTTTGAATTTTCTTTTTCTTTTTGTCAGCTACAGTCACAGCTTTGCCTACAGAGCCCCAGAGCAAAACATAACCATGAATCATTTTTCTGTAGTTTTTTGGGATGACTCTGAATGGATTCATATTACTGATGAACTGCAAGAACTGGATAAAGGATAATTGTCTATCCCTGGGAGATAAAACTGTTATCAATCTGTGCCCGTCCAGGTGGGTTTTCCAGTGTGTTCAGTTACATAGTTACATAGTTAGTCTGGCTGAAAAAGACAAAAGTCCATCCAGTTCAACCATTAAAAAAAAATAAAATAATAATCCTATACCCACAGTTGATCCAGAGGATGGCAAAAAAACCCCAGCAAAACATAATCCAATTTGCTCCTGGAGGGAAAAAATTTCTTCCTGATCCCCCGAGAGGCAATCAGATATTTCTTGGATCAACTTTACCTATAAATGTTAGTATCCAGTTATATTCTGTGTATCCAAGAAAGAATCCAGGCCTTTTTTAAAGCAATCCACTGGGCTGGGCAGAACCAACTCTTGAGGGAGTCTATTCCACATTTTCACAGCTCTCACTGTGAAGAAACCTTTGGAGATTACATTTCTTTTCCTCCAGACATAAAGAGTGCCCCCTTGTCCTCTGTGATGGCCTCAGGGTGAATAACTCTACACCAACTTCACTATATGAACCACTGATGTATTTATACATGGAGATCATATCCCCCCTTATGTATTGTACATGGAGATCATATCCCCCTTATGTATTATACATGGATATCATATCCCCCCTTATGTATTATACATGGAGATCATATCCCCCCTTATGTATTATACATGGTGATCATATCCCCCTTATGTATTATACATGGAGATCATATCCCCCCCTTATGTATTATACATGGAGATCATATCCCCCCCTTATGTATTATACATGGAGATCATATCCCCCTTATGTATTATACATGGAGATCATATCTCCCCTTAATCTCCTCTTATCAAGAGAGAATACATTCACCTCCTCTAATTTTAATACAAGAGAGGATTTTGCTCGCTTAGAAACTGCAGCTTGGTATTGCATGCCATTATTAAGCTTGTGATCTACCAGAACCCCCAGATCCTTCTCCACCATTGATTTCTCCAGTTGTACCCCCCCTAATATGTATGATGCATGCATATTCTTAGCCCCCAAGTACAGAACCTTAAATGTATCAACATTAAACCTCATTTGCCACATAGTGGCCCAATTAAATAGTGCATTGAGGTAGGCTTGTAAGTTGAAGACATCTTGTAAGGACGTTATTCCACTGCACAGCTTGGTGTCATCTGCAAAGACTGAAATGGTATTTTTATCCCAGACCCTATATTCTTTATAAATATATTAAAAAGTAAGGGTCCCAACACTGAACCTTGGGGTACACCACTGACACCCCGAGACCATGCAGAGTATGAATCATTAACCACTACTCTTTGAATACGATATTTTAGTCAGTTTTCTATCCATTTACATACAAATTTTTGCAAGTCTGTAGACTTTACCTTACACATTAGCCATGTGTGGGGAACTGTGTCAAACGCTTTTGCAGAATCCAAGTATACCACGTCCACCACCACCCCTTTGTCCAAGTATACCACGTCCACCACCACCCCTCTGTCCAAGTATACCACGTCCACCGCCACCCCTCTGTCCAAGTATACCACGTCCACCGCCACCCCTCTGTCCAAGTATACCACATCCACCACCACCCCTCTGTCTAAGTATACCATGTCCACCGCCACCCCTCTGTCCAAGGTTTTGCTCACCTCCTCTTAAAAATAAATCAAATTGTTTGACAACTTCTGTCTTTCATGAATCCATGCTGTCTGTTGCTTAAAATATTTTTTTCATCAAGAATTAATCTATGTGCTCCTTAATTAAACTCTCCAGCATCTTCCCAATTAGATATGTTAAACTAACAGGTCTACAATTACTTGGTAAAGACTTTGATCTCTTTTTAAATATAGGCACCACATTGATCTTACTCCAATCCATTGGTACTCCTTTTTACGCCCCTCCAAAAAAACCTGGCTGGTACAATTGCGGAAGGGGGACAGGGCCATGGCCCTCAAATCAATTTGTTCAATTATTATTATTTTTATTATTATACAGGAGAACCAACAGTTTGCACAAAGCTTTACAATATAAAGAGAGAAAGTACAGTTACAATACAATAAAAAAACAAGAGGATTAAGAGGGCCCTGCTCATAAGAGCTTACAATCTAATAGGTTGGGGCAAGTGGCTCAAAGGGTTATAACTGTGGGGAGATGAGCTGATGGAATCCATAAATGTATAGTTAAAGGCGTGATAGGCTTTCCTGAAGAGGTGAATTTTCAAGGATCACCTAAAGGCAGCCATAGTAGAGGATAGCCAGACAGATTGAGGTAGAGAGTTCCAGAAGATAGGAGAGACTGTGGTGAAGTCCTAGAGATGAGCATGGGAGGAGGAGACAAGGGAGCTTGAGAGCAGAGAGAGGACAGTTTGGGTGATATTTGGAGACAAGATTGGTGATGTAGCTCAGGGCAAAATTGTGGACAGCTTTGAATGTAGTTGTTAGTATTTTGAATTTAATTTGCTGGGCAATCAGAAGCCAGTGGAGGGATTGGCAGAGAGGGGTGGCAGACACTGAGCGGTTGGTAAGGTAAATGATTCTGGCATCAGCATTCAGGATAGACTGAAGAGGGGATAGCATACAGAGAGGTAGGCCTATGAGAAGGGAATTGCTATAGTCAAGGCGAGAGATAACATGGGAGTGAATGAGTAGCTTGGTGGTTTCATTGGTTTAAAAGGGGTGAATTTTAGAGATGTTATGGAGGTGAAGTCTATAAGCTTGTGACAGTGATTGCATTTGGGGCCCAAAAGGATAAGTCAGAGTCTAGGACTACACCTAGTACCCTGGCTTGAGGGGACGGACTGATAGTTGCATTATTGATCTTGATGGAAAAGTCATGGAGAGGGGCACAAACAGGGGAAACATTATCATCTCGGTTTTAGAGAGATTTAGTTTAAGGAAGTGGTGTGATATCCATACTGATATGTCAGTTAGTAAGTTAGTATTGAGAGAGGAGAAGAAGTTCTGCTTTAATATCTCTAATGCTGTTTTGAATTCTCAATTGCTGTTGGTTTATGCTGTGAACATTGGTAATTAGACAAATTGTATGTTACAATTTCATTTGAATATTTTGTATCAGTAATTATGCAAATATTTAAAACCGTATAAATAAAAATTTTGTGTTGAGTTCAAATATTTTCTAGATTATTCCCAATGAAGAATTTCTGGTATGCATGGATCAACTTTTAGTTCCTGACCCTTCCCCAGTAGTCTGCCTAGCCTTAGTATCATACTACTAGGATTTTCATAGTTAGACAAGACATGCATATTTCAAAAGTCCACATACCATCCCACTTAAACTCACCTCTTTGGCATTCTTGCTTCTTCCTCTCATGGCTTGCACCAAAATAACTGGTGTTGGTTAGTGTTGTAGTATAGATTGAAAGGTGACATTTTACCCTTCATCAAGTGCTGAGGCTTAGCCACTAGATAGGAGGCTCAGGTTCACCGCTATAGTGGGTTGAAAAATACAGAGAACAACAATTCACAAAATTAGATTACAAAACATTACTATGCGTTTTAATTACATAATGCAATCCTTGGTCCACCTAAGAGGCCTTCTGTTTCTTTAAATATGTCTAGGCAGTTTGGGTTCCTTGTCTCAATTTAGTTAATAGGAAAATGGTCTTTGTCAAATTAAACTTCTGAAAAGTCCTTCCTAACAGGTGCAAGATGACTGGTATCCCAAATGTGTCCATCAATCAGATCACAGGTGTAAGGTCTTCGTTTACTGGTCATTTGAAGAAAATTGTCAAATTTGATTTGACCCCGTGTATCGACAAGCCAGGTTTCCTAACTCTAAGAATCTTTTCCCTCAAAGATTGTCTTACTTTAACATTCTGCTAAAACTTTGTGTATTAGTACTGCTTGGACCTTGAAGAGGGGGGTACACCCCAAAAGTCCTGAAAAATTGTATGTTAGTACAAATTAAAAAAGTATCACGGCCAATACTCAATTGTTTCTAACTCTAGACTGAAAGCGTACTTCTCGCTCACCATGTTTTTGATTAGTATATGTCCTTACCTTTATCATTTTGATCTTAAAAGTTGAATTCCAGTCTAACACTAGCTTGCTATCCTGCCTAACCCGTGTAAAAAAAAAAAAATGTATACTTACCTATTTTTAATCCTGTCATGTAATCCCCTGTGTCAGTGAGTGGTTGCTGTAGGGAGGACAAGGGGGCATTCAACAATGACTAGGAATTCTGGAAGCCATGATGTCATCCATAGGCTCCCATGTCCCAACCTTTGTAAGCAATTTTTCACTCTCCCTTGCATCTGCCACTCACTGACACAGGGGGGCTGTAGCAGGCTAGGCACGATAAGTAGTAGGAGGGTGTGGGAACATTTTTAAGCATAGTTAGTGCTAGGTTGGGATTCCACTTTAACAGTTCTAGCAACTGATGATTTCAGAGGCACTGGAGTTTGTAGGAGTTGTATATCTGCAACATGTAGGGGTTGATTTACTGAACCCGGAGAGTTCAAAATCTGGTGCAGCTTTGCATAAATCTCCAACATCTCCAAGATACGCCCGTTCTTAACCGTGAAACCACGAAGCAACTTATTCACTCCTTGGTTATCTCTCGTTTTGACTATTGTAACTCCTTCCTCATTGGCCTACCTCATTGCAGGCTATCCCCTCTTCAGTCTACATGATGCTGCCAGACTCATCCGCCTTACTAACTGTACTGTATCAGCCACCCCTCTCCGCCAATCATTCCACTGGCTTCCCATTGCCCAACGGATACAATTGAAAACATTAACAATAACATATAAAACCATTTATAACTCTGCCCCAATTACATCACCAATTTTGTCTCCAAATATCGCTCAAACCGTACTCTCTGCTCCTTGCACAACCTTCTGGTCACTAGCTCCCTTGTCTCCTCCTCCCATGCTCTTCTCCAGGACATCTCCAGAGCCTCCCCCATCCTATGGAACTCTCTACCCCAATCTATCCGACTATCACCTACTCTGCTCACTTTTAGGCGATCTCTGAAAACCTATCTCTTCAGGAAAGCCAATCTTGCCCTCAGCTAATAATGGAATCTTCTATTCCTCCTACCAGTCCATCCCCCACAGTTATTTCCTTTTGTACCACTAGCCCCTTCCTCTTAGATTATAAGCTCCAAGGAGCAGGGCCCTCCTATCCCTCTTGTATTGAACTGTATTGTTGCTGTTTTTTCTCCCTTTATATTGTAAAACGCTGAGCAAACAAGGCCACTCGTTTGGCAAGGGAATTCTCTGATTGGATGAGGTGAAGATTGTGACATCACCACCCCATCTCATCCAAGCAGAGAATTACTTGCGTTCATGAGGAAATGCAAAGTATTTGCTGAATGGTGCCTGTGCTGAGAGAGTGTTCAGAAAGCAGAAGGGCAGCCGCTTGGCAAGGGAGGCTAGTGGAGTTCCCAATAGTAGTGGTGCCTACTAAAATGATTTCCAGCTTCAATGGGGATCCCACAGGTATGGCACAGACATACTTCCAAGCTGGAACAATGTGACAACTAAAAAATCGCCATACTTAAACTTTAGCTTTAAGGTTTCTGTTGTATATCTCAATCATTCCATTTGCTTGTGGGTGATAAACTGGGGATCTCCAACGTACAGCGTTTCACTTATCGGTGGAATAAAAACAAATTGTGGCTCATGGTCAGATTCTAGACTGTGGAGAGAATTGTAATTACAGCAGTAGATCATGAGTGACGTTGGATCTACTTTGGGGGGACATTTTTAAAATTTAGATTTTTAATAAAGGACTTGTCAAATACTGTCTCTTGTCTTTTTTTACACTACACTTTTTTTTCGAGAATGGGTAGTGGTACCATATACCGCATGCTCATTCACATGCGCTTGCTCGCCCCCCCCCCCCTTCCTGACCTGCCGGGCTGCATGCTCAGATAAGGGTCTGGTATGGATTTTTGGGGGACCCCTATGCCATTTTTTAAAACATTTTGATGTGGGAGTTTAACCATAGATGCAGCTACAAACTTATAAACATTGCCATCTACTGGTTGATGAATATATCTCTGCTAACCAAAGCGAAGAACTCTCACCGGCACACCAAGGATTCCTCAAAGAGGGTCAAAGCTTTACTTCATGGTCACATGGTAAGCACAAAGACAATGCTTCGGAGACACGCAGGGTCCCTTTGTCATTTGCCTGATGAAGGGGCCCTGCGTGGCTCCGAAACGTTGCCTTTGTGTTTACCATGTGACAGCAAAATAAAGCTTTGGGACACATTTTGAGGAATCCTTGGTGAGCTGGTAACATTTCTTCTCTTTGGTCATCTACGATTCCCAGCCTGTGGTCACTGCAGCACCCAGCAATACAGAACAGCCATCTTCAGGAACATGTGTGTTGGAAATATTGCAATTGTGATTCCTAACTGATTGTCTCAACACCAGATATGGTCACACTGACCTCTTGGACACAAGTAAAGCTTACTTGTCATAATAACTCAAACTATGATTACGCAAAAAGGGACTTTTTATCAAAATAATGATTTCTGAGAAATGGTCTTGACAATGTTCAGACAACCATTTCTGGATAAGAGAAACTACAGATGTCCCAACAGTAACAAGATTATAAAATACCAGAAGAATTCAAGAACAGAAAAACAGTTATAGAGGAACTCTTGATATAAGAATGATATGATGATCTAACTCCATATTGTTCACATCTTTACAACATAAAATCTCAGATATGTCCACTGAGGTCTTCATGTTTTATAGTTTGAATACTATGTCATAAATATATTATTTATTTTTGTAACATAATATATTCCACGCTCTTTTTTCAATTTTCCTGGAAAAACACCCCCAAAAAAAAGCTTTGGATAAAAAATATTTGTCCCCCAATTTTTCTCTTTTTTTCCAGGCCTTCCCATCTATAGGCAGGATCAAAACTGCTTTTCAATAAACAATACAATGTTTTCAACAATATTTTAACATACACTGAATATACTGGATGGTTATCGCAGAGTTATACTGGGACAGCAGGTTAGTAGACTCTTTAAGTGTTTTTATTGCTGTCTGTGTTCCTACTGGGGAGATTCACCCTCTCTTTGTACTGGAGGTCATTGTCTCTGAGAAATAAAGTGAGGGGAAATCCAACATTTTGCAGTTGTCCTGAGTAAAAGAGGTATCTTCCAGTTCCATTCACTTACACTTGGTAGTGGAAGGATATTTAAGTACCGTATTTTCCGGCGTATAAGATGACTGGGCGTATAAGACGACCCCCTACTTTTCCTGCTAAAATGTAGTGTTTGGGCTATACTCGCCGTATAAGACTACCCCTCTTCCAATGCACACCAGTGGGAGGAATAGTGCCCCATCATTGTTATTAGTGGGGGAATAGTGCCCCATCATTGTTGTCAGTGGGAGGAATAGTGCCCCATCATTGGTGTCAGTGGAAGGAATAGTGCCCCATCATTGGTATCAGTGGGAGGAATAGTGCCCCTTCATCGGTGTCAGTGGGAGGAATAGTGCCCCATCATTGGTGTCAGTGGGAGGAATAGTGCCCCATCATTGGTGTCAGTGGGAGGAATAGTGTCCCATCATTGGTGTCAGTGGGGGTGGAATAGTGCCCCATCATTGGTGTCAGTGGGGGGTGGAATAGTGCCCCATCATTGGTGTCAGTGGGGGGGAGGAATAGTGCCTCATCGTTGGTGTCAGTGGGAGGAATAATGCCCCATCATTAGTATCAGTGACACCAATGATGGGGCACTATTCCTCCCACTGACACCAATTACACTTGCTGACCGATGTTCTAGTATGGTGCTGCTGCAGCCAGCATATGTGGTTGCAGCAGCCCTCTACACTGCACACTTACCGGCCGCTCCTTCACTTGATTTTCGCGGGTCCGCTCGGCTCCGCCCCCTCACCGGTGATTGGCCGCCTGTGTTCCTTTCCTGAGCTACAGTTCTGGCGGACAATCACCGGTGAGGAGGCGGAGCCGAGCAGCTGCACTAACATCCAGTGGCCGAACTGAAGGAGCAGCCGCGCTTCCTGGACCAGATCGTCGTGGGACCGGATCCAGGTAAGAAACAGCAGCCCCTGCCCTCCCCTGTACTTAGTGTCCCTTCCGTTGGAAGGGGGGGGTTGCGCCCCCCTAAAAAGTGTCAGTATGCCGTATACCGGCGTATAAGACGACCCCCGACTTTTGAGAGGATTTTCAAGGGGTAAAAAGTCGTCTTATACGCCGGAAAATACGGTAAATGTGGTGGAGTGCTGCCATTGTGTGAATGCTACTTACTCTTATTAATTGCTATCTTCCAGTGGGGCAACTGCTCTGCGCCCAGCTGTCTAGGAGGGGAATTACCCTCAATTTGGGAAATTTTCCTAACTTCCTCTTACACCTCTGGGACAAGAAGTGAACAGAAATTTCCCCAATGGTACCCAGAAAGCAAAAAATAAACTGGCAGGAGTTTTAAGCCTTTCCCTACTCTACCCAAAATAAAACGGTTTGTCTGTACATACACTTTATTTACTATGAAGGGTGACCTATATTTAAAAGTAATAAATATTAGGCAGTAGATCAATTTCTTTATCAAATAAAAAAAAAGAAAAGAAACTTTAGTACAGATGTAACAATCCCAGTGGCTTCTAGGGCTGTAATTGTAAGCCAAAAATAAATGCAGTCTCAAAAATGCAAAATTATAAGCAAAACATAGTACATGTTTGTACCCATTTGAATTTTAGTCAAACTAGTTCACGAAGGATACCATGAACCGGTAAACCACCAGTGTTTGTAACTCTCTACTCAAATGAAGAATGTTTGTGTAACACATACTTTCTTTATTGGCCAACCAGACTCACAGCTTTGCCTACATTCTCCAGAATCATGAATATTTTTCTTTACTTTTATTGGCAAATGTTGTCCTTGGGATGGCGCTCAATGGGTTCATAGTACTGATGAACTGCAAGACTTGGAAAAGGAATAAATGCCTTCCCACTGGAGATACGATTGTCACCAGCCTGTGCCTTTCCCGTTGCATCTACCAGTGTCTCTTCGGGATATATTACACCTTGCTTTTGTTTTTGTTTCATATAGACAATTTAAGTCATTTTTTGTCTTCGCTGGAATACTCATGAATTATGCATCCATCTGGTTTGCCAGCTTTCTTTGTGTCTTTTACTGTGTGAAGATTACAAGTTACAATCATGCCTTTATCCTCTATCTCAAGGGGAGGATGACCAAGTTGGTACCATGATGTCTTGGATGGTGTGTGTTTATTTCTTTGGCGTTATGTCTGCCGTATGGGTGGCATGTCTCTCGATATAACACTAGACTCAATAGCAGTTTTCAAAACCTGACAAAGAAAATGATTGAAGAATCCTATATGTATTCTATAGGTTCCTCACCACCATTTGGTATATTTACAATTGCATTCTTCTTGACCATTACATCATAATCATGCCTTTATCCTCTATCTCAAGGGGAGGATGACCAAGTTCGTACCATGGTGTCTTGGATTTTGTGTGTTTTTTCTTTGGCTTTATGTCTGCCGTATGGGTGGCTTGTCTTCTTCTCTCAATATAACACTAGACTCAATAGTGGTTTTCAAAACCTGACAAAAATAAATGATTGAAGAATCCTATAAGTATTCCATAGGTTTGTCACCACCATTTGTTATATTTACAATTGTATTCTTCTTGACCCATCCATCTCTTTGGAATATGAGTGCTGTTGGGACAAGTTTTAGAAATCCAGATATGAAGACCCATTACAATGCAATAAAAGTATGTTTTTTTTATCTCCTTCATATATTTTTTATTGTATGAGTCAATATTAATCTCTCTGGTGTGCTGGAATATGGAAAGAGCTATAACTCACTCATGACAATATTAGCCTCGTTCTATCCATTCCTGAATTCTGGTGGCATCATCTTCTACAACAGGAGACTCAGACAGGGATTCCTTGTGCTTTTTATATGCACTTGGAGAATTGATCATGATAATGCAGTGACCAATCCTGAAGCAGTAAATTAAATCAGATGAATTAAGAGCTTATATTACTTACTAAATAGTGCAAAAGTAAAAAAAATATATCAAATATGTACTCTCAGCATTTTTTTTAAATTTTGGACCTTCCATAGCAATGTGTGCTTTCCATCAAAGCAGTTGCATTTGTGTGTATTGAATTGTGGAAATTAAAGCATATTTAAACCCAAGAACATAAATGTAATATTTGATTTTAATGTTTAATAATGCAGCATATCAGCCATTCAATGTGAAGACTAAATTTGTTTTCTTTTTTCAGACCTTTTAATCTTTATTCTCCTGCCAAACACACTTACTACCCTAGGGCGAAAACACCCACTTGGGTTAATTTACCAAAGGCAAATAGGTTGTTCATTTTGAAAAGGAAGTTGCACTTTGCAAGGAAATTTGCCCAACAGGATAATGAATTTGGTGCAGGTATACTTTGCAAAAAAATCCCCAATTATGTGTAAGGAAAATAAAGAAAACTGCATTTTTGCTTGCACATGAATGATGGAAGTCAGCAGAGCTTCACCTTATTTGCTAAGTTTTGGGGCAAATCCCTGGAAGGTGAAGTCTATTTGTCTTTAGTAACTGACTCTACTGTATCTTAGAGGAACAGTGTTGTCACCCTGGGATGTTTTCCTTAGTTGCACTAAAGGCATTCCCTCACCTCCTCATCTTTATTACAAAAAGGGTAGTGGGTTGTGTAGTTCACAAAAGATAGCTGGAGAAGCTCATAACATTATTTGAGAGATCAGTTCAATGCATAGGAAGTTAAAAGGACACCGGATTGCTTGCACGTCAACAAGTATTTACTTGTACCTTCAGAAAATGTACTGAGCCTGCTGGCACACAGTGATAATGCTAATGTGCACCGGGTGATTAGGGTGTGCCTAATCAAGCACACCCTGTGCATATGCCTTTGATATCAACCCTACAAGAGGACCTCAATAAAATCGAGGAGTGGGCAACTACATGGCATATGAAATTCATTGTAGGAAAATGAAAAGTAATGCACTTGGGGGGAAAAATATGAATGCAGGGTTACACGCTAAGGGGAGTACCTCTGGGGATTCGAGGATGTAAAAAAGTCCTGGGGGTCCTACTAGATAGAAGACTCAGCAATAGCAAGCAAGGCCAGCAGAATATTAGCATTGTATCTACTCAAGAAATAAAACTATAATTCTATCACTTTACAAAGCCCCGCTTCGGCCAAATCTGGAGTATTCCATCCAGTTCTGGTCACCAATCCCCAGGAAGGATGTGCTGAAACTGGAGAGAGTCCAGAGAAAAGCAGCAAAGCTAATAAGGGGGCTTGCAGACCTCAGTTATGAGGAAACTTAAACTTATTCTCCCTGGAGAAGGGATACTTAAGAGGAGATATAATAGCTATATACAAATATTTAAATGGTAATTCGATCATAGGGAGGAAACTGCTCAGTCTCAGGTCACTCAGGACGACACGTGGCCACTCAGTGAAGCTGGACGAGAAGCAGTTTAACCTCAAACTATGTAAGAGTTTTTTTACTGTTAGATGAGTAAGGATGTAGAACTTCTAGAAACTAAGGAAATTAGTAAGGATGTAAAAACTCCTAGCAGGCCATCTTAGTGAACACAATATGCAAGGATATGGGAAGAGGTAGAGACATAAATACACACATACACACCCACACAGGTTGAAATGGATGGAATGGTGTCTGTATTCAACCTTACAAACTATGTAACTATATGTACCATAGGAAACATATCAACCATCAAAACTACAGTAAAAAATAGTGTCCCAATGGCCAGATAAAAGCAACAAAGGGCTGTATCTGGCCCACAGGCCACCATTTGGAGACCCCTGACTTAATGAATTACGCCCAATTAGGGGAGAAGCAATTAAAATGAGCAATGGGTGCTATAGACCCTTGATATTGTAAAAGGAAATATTATAGGATAGGATATCGGATAATTTGAACTACAAGGTAAAATAATTACTGTTCTTTGAGTTGGGCATTATGGAAAGCATAATTATATGCATTTTCAGTTGTAATTGAAATTAATAAGTTTGTGGCTTAGGAGGAGAATATATATTAGGAGTTCCCTTAACATTACCTTGTTTGGTTAATCTTCCTAGGTTTTTGTATTCTGTAGAATAATGGGTGGATGAGAATGCCAGTGTCCAGTAAGAATTGTATTGATCAAGACATGTAAAACAGAAAACCAACATGTTTTAGGGGCTCAAAACTCCTCCTTTACAGGGCTCGCCAAACTCTCCTCACTTTGGTAACCCAATTGCTGGTGCTATGCATATATTGCTACAACAGCTGTTCAATCCAAACTCAAACTCACTTTCAGCATACAAGCCCCGATGAAAGAGGAGTTTTGAAACTCTGAAACATCTGAAACTCGATGGATTTTTGTCTTATGTGTCTTGACAAATAAAATTCCTTCTTGACTTCTGTTTCTGGAAGCTGTTCATCCACTGGAGTCTAGCACTTCACTCACACATACCCACTACTGAGATTAGGCTTTTATATGGACAGAGTCTTCTTCTGGACTCCTGGAGAAGAGGGTAACAAGCCATTAAAAAGTTTTAAGACCATTAGGTGAAAGCCGATCCATATCTTTGGAAAAGAGGTTTAAGTCTCAGATAGTCCATTAAGTGCTGCAGGGTTTACCTTGGGACAGTTGCTATTTTTCCAGTCTAAAGCATAGGCAATCTACATATTTAAGTTTCATAAATACTTAAAGGAGAATGGCTGTTTTAGCAAACAATATTAATTATCAAAACATTACTGTCACCCATCACAGTAGTCTGCCAAAATAAAAAAATCATCATGAAGGGCACAAGTTGTAGCAGTAACCATGGATTTTGCACACATGACCTTGCGTGTTGAGTTTGCATGTTGTGCTCTTTGTGCAGCCACTCCCAGCCACCTCTAGTGATGGAAGATAAGGTATGTTTTTAGCCCACTACAAAGTGCATCACCCATCTCAATATAGAAAGTCTGAGGTGACCTCAGAGTAAGGTGTTCCTTAGTGCTGTTACTTCTAGATGAGTACAGGGGCGTCATGAGAGTGGCGTCTGAACAGGGTGCAGCATGGTGTGGTGACGGCAGGGGCCGAGTAACTTGAACTGTATAATACAGAGCGTTCCAATAAGGTACAACTAGGCCCAACGGGTATGATCAACTGTCCGGAGCCACTTACGAAACTTGTGGCAGTGGTACTTTAGCTTGACTTGATGCCAACAGCTTCTGCAACGAGGAGCAGGAATGTGGCCTGGCCAGTTCAAATCAACTGGGAGGCTTCCTATGTGGAGAGTAGAATGGTTCCTGTTCTGTCCTTATTCTGTGCATAAAATCAGGGGGCCTGCGTCTTAAATAAGCAGGGCCCTCACCCATGGTGGCTGCGGGGGTCACAGAGGGCACCAGAGTCCAATTGGACATCTGCTCCTTTAATGACCCACTTAGAAAGCTGGCTTCCTTACCACTTCTTTCCTTTCTGCATTGCCACTCACGTCTAGTGCCACCTTACAGAGGGAAGTACAGACTGCACCTGCCTACAGGCGCATAGTGGTTTCCACTATATATACCTTCATTTTAATTTTAAAAGTTTATAAAGTAGTTCCCTATTCTAGCTGAGAAAACCTAGATATTATTAATGCATTTCACATGGATTAGCCTAAGAGACTGCTTTTACTTCGCATTAGGTGGTTCACTAAATAGCTATTGGCCACATATGTTTTCCCATCACAAACTGAAGTATCGTGATATCATATAAGCATGTGGTGCTCACCCCCAGCAGGTTTGCTGTAAATAACCCAGGTCTCCCTTACCTGTTCAAAAGCTGCCAGGCCCAGGTAATAGATCCAGTGCATGCCCAAACATTTCAGGCTCAACATATGCTGTGCCTTTTTGTAGATTTAATGCAGTACTTGAACAGGAGCGAGAAATGAGGGTGCAAGATACTCCAAAAATGCCAGCAGGTATAGGAGGACAGATTCTCAAGCAAATCTTTTAGCATCAGCCTTAATATTGCTGTAGGTAGAGGGGACAGTCTGTTTGAGACTTTGTAAAAGTAGTCACAGTCCTTGTAGCAACCTCTGGCATCTAACCCGCAAAGCACAAACACATCTGGAGGCCTAGGCAAAAGGATTCTACTCACAATGGCTCCAACTAGC
The DNA here is from genome assembly GCF_062004578.1 of Staurois parvus. Lineage (NCBI taxonomy): Eukaryota > Metazoa > Chordata > Amphibia > Anura > Ranidae > Staurois > Staurois parvus. The sequence goes on along the minus strand of NW_028319113.1, from coordinate 192,630 downwards.
TTCCATGCGACAAACGTCAGTAGAAGGGGTTCCTTCTCTAGTCCAGCTCCCTACGGTAGTGTCCTCCAGCAAATGTCTATAAATCAAGGTTTCTCCAGACCCTCAGTCAAGCACATGCTTAGGCCTAGCAGCAACAGCTTTTCAGTATTACAGGCTTCCTCCCAGGCAAGAGGCCTCATGAGAAAAGCTCTGAGCAGACCCTCCCAAACATTAATCTTCTCCCCAGCCACCTTCTGGGGGCCATATCTCAGAGATTGGATGAGGTCAGATAAATATTTATAATCCTGTGGCGGACCCTTCTACTCTATTTTAAGAAACGTCTTCCAGAGGCAGGCAGGAGCAATCAACCCCCAGGTTAGGGATAGATCCAACCAGACTTGAAAAATAAATTGCTACTCAGCAAAGTTAAAAACTAAATTTGACCTATTTAGTTGATGATAATTTGGCTGCCATGGGCTCTGTGACTGATATTCACAAACCCTTAGAAGATCATAAAGTAGTTTAGAACTTTAAGAAAAATATATATTTAGTTAGCAGAGGCCTAAAATGGTTGAAACACACCTAAACTCTTGTGATGTCCCCCACTGTAATTGCATTCCATCACCAGATTTATATGTATATATAACCCAGTCTTCTGGGTTAAATGCTGCCAAAGCCTGCCTCATTAACTTGAAAGACTAATGACATACTATGAGTGAAGGATATCATGGATCCACTCCCCGACGGAGGGGGGTGTCGGGCCACCATGCTGTCCTACAATCAATAATGAAGAGAGCAGTGCTAATGGCATCATGTCAGCATCACTGAGGAGCACCCGCTACTATGACAAGATTCAAAGAGAAAGAGGACCAGCCTGAATATATCTGGAAAGGGTAAGACAACTCTTAAAAGTGACAGACCCTACTCAGTTGCAGGGGAGTTCGGGTGGAAGTTGGAGATGGAGTGAGGCTGGAGAAAGGAGCCTGGGAGGGAGCCCAGATAGGAAAGGGGAGACTGTCTGCTATAAAAACTTGTATACCATTCCAGGAAAGTTGTCCTCAGTTTCTTGGTTCCATTGGGCGTACTGTACACCCCTTACTCTATCCAAGTTGAAATCCCCTAATAAAATCACAAAAACTATTGCATTCAAGATGGCATTCCAAAAAATGACACACAGGAAACTGTAGAAATCACAATGTTAAACAAATGAATCCTAGAAGTTTTCTTTAATGTTCCATAAAAACTAGTGATCCCATTTTATGGATTCCATTCAGAAGAAAGCCATGACAGATTCCTGGGCTCTGAAAAATATAAATAAGAGATTACTAAAAGTGACATACTGAAAATCATAGGAATGAACATTTTAAACAGTTAACTCTTTGAAGTTTTCTTTCCTCTTTCATAACAACTTGTGATCCCTATGCATGGGATTCCATTCGGAAGAAAGCTGTGAATGATCCTTAATCTCTTGTTAAAAGAAGAGAAATGAAGAGATGGCATTCCAAAACAGACATACAAGAAATTGTAGAATTCTAAATTTTAAACAATTTGTTCCTAGAATTTTAGTGTTCCATGACAGCTTGTGATCCCCAGAGATTTCATTAATTCATAGGAAAGCAGTTACTGATCCATGGACTCTGGGAGACTCTGGGAGAAAACAGAGAAACGAAGTGATTGCAAACTAAAAAAATTACTTACTGAAATTTTGAAACAATTTATTCTTAGAAGTTTTCTTTAATCCTTCATGAGATTATGTGAACCCCATGAGGTTTCATGTAAGTGTAATTGGAGAATGCTGTATTTCAAACTCAGCATTTCCCAACTGGGGTGCCATTTTGGCTCCCTTGGTGTAAAGCGAACAGAGGGTACTCTGCGAACACAGTTTGCCCTGGATCAGCATCATGTGCTGTCATGGTGCTGAGCGGCCATCAGCATCATAACAACCAATAAAGATCTATAGCCAGGATGCACTGTGTCCTGCCCATACCATGGCAACACGTGATGTATAGGGGGTACTCTGAATTATGGGGGACTCTGATGGGAAGGGTGGGGCTTTTTATGTGATGAGAGGATGCTATGATGGGGGATGCTGCTAATCAGATAGGGGGACTTTGATGTGAGGAGGGGCTCTTATGCAATGGGGATGAGCTCTGACATGATGCGGGGAAGAACTTCTAATGTGAAGTCAAGGGGGTTGTGTGCATCATCGCAAGTTCGGATTTCCCATATGAAAAATTATACGTAAAGTAGGCACTAGTTCTTTAAACCTAAAGGTTTCCCATTGATGGTATGTAAGGTTTATGCCAGGGGTGCCTTAAGATTTTGCTTGCTTTTGAAAGGTGCAGTGATTGAGGAAAGGTTGAGAAATGATGCTCTAGCCAAATATATTTATTTTTCAGTTGTGTATATGGTCATTAGAACATTGCTGTTTTTTAGTGATATGCTGGGGAGACTTTCTCTTAGTCCCATGTAAATGCAGTTAAAATACAGGTACAGTATATCCTTATCTTAACTTTTTTTCATCATGAATAGAGCAGGGAATAGGTAGAACCTCTGTGTTTTTTTATGTGTCCTATTGGGAAATTTTAACTTCACTTCTAGTCCTGTAGGTACAGAAAGTAATGAGAAGCAATCTCTCGAAAATGAAATGAAATGAAGTCTGAAGATTGCGTCATTGAACGTTTTACATAGTTACATAGTTATTGTGGCTGAAAAAAGTCAAAAGTCCATCCAGTTCAACCATTAAAAAAAAAAAAAAGTTATAATCCTACACCCACAGTTGATCCAGAGGAAGGCAAAAAAAACCCCAGCAAAGCACGATCCAATTTGCTCCTGCAGGGAAATAAATTCCTTCCTGATCCCCCGAGAGGCAATTGGATATTCCTTGGATCAACTTTACCTATAAATGTTATATCTAGTTATATTCTGTGTATCTAAGAAATAATCCAGGACTTTTTTAAAGCAATCCACTGAGCTGGCCAGAACTAACTTTTGAGGGAGTCTGTTCCACATTTTCACAGCTCTTACTGTGAAGAAACCTTTCCATGTTTGGAGATTACATTTCTTTTTCTCCAGACGTAAAAAGTGCCCCCTTGTCCTCTGTGATGACCTCAGAAGTGAATAACTCTACACCGAGTTCACTATATGGACCACTGATGTATTTATACATGGAGATCATATCCCCCCTTATGTATTATACATGGAGATCATATCCCCCCTTATGTATTATACATGGAGATCATATCCCCCCTTATGTATTATACATGGAGATCATATCCCCCCTTATGTATTATACATGGAGATCATATCCCCCCTTATGTATTATACATGGAGATCATATCCCCCCTTATGTATTATACATGGTGATCATATCCCCCCTTATGTATTATACATGGAGATCATATCCCCCTTATGTATTATACATGGAGATCATATCCCCCCCTTATGTATTATACATGGAGATCATATCCCCCTTATGTATTATACATGGAGATCATATCCCCCTTATGTATTATACATGGAGATCATATCCCCCCTTATGTATTATACATGGAGATCATATCCCCCCTTATGTATTATACATGGAGATCATATCCCCCCTTATGTATTATACATGGAGATCATATCCCCCCTTATGTATTATACATGGAGATCATATCCTCCCTTATGTATTATACATGGAGATCATATCCCCCCTTATGTATTATACATGGAGATCATATCCCCCTTATGTATTATACATGGAGATCATATCCCCCCCTTATGTATTATACATGGAGATCATATCCCCCTTATGTATTATACATGGAGATCATATCCCCCTTATGTATTATACATGGAGATCATATCCCCCTTATGTATTATACATGGAGATCATATCCCTCCTTAATCTCCTCTTCTCAAGAGAGAATAAATTCAGTTCCTCTAATCTTTCCTCAAAGCTGATCTCCTCCATACCTCTTATCAGTTTGGTTGCCCTTCTCTGTACTTTGTCTAGTTGCTCTCTCTCTGGAGTCTATACCTCTTTTAATATAAGAGAGGATTTTGCTCACTTTAGAACCCGCAGCTTGGCATCGCATGCCATTATTAAGCTTGTGATCTACCAGAACTCCCAGATCCTTCTCCACCATTGACCCCCCCAGATCCTTCTCCACCATTGATTCCCCCAGTTGTACCCCCCCTAGTATGTATGATGCATATTCTTAGCCCCCAAGTGCAGAACCTTACATTTATCAACATTAAATCTCATTTGCCACATAGTTGCCCAATTACACAGAGCATTGAGGTCGGCTTGTAAGTTGGAGACATCCTGTAAGGACGTTATTCCACGGCACAGCTTGGTGTCATCTGCAAAGACTGAAATGGTATTTATATTCCCAGACCCTATATCGTTTATAAATATATTAAAAAGTAAGGGTCCCAACACTGAACCTTGGAGTACACCACTGACACCCCGAGACCATGCAGAGTATGAATCATTAACCACTACTCTCTGAATACCATCTTTTAGCCAGTTTTCTATCCATTTACATACGGATTTTTCCAAGCCTGTAGCAGGTGCTCGTGCTGTTGTGTGCAGGCAGGTACATATGCGCACACATATGCGCACACGCAGGCATGCGCGCATGGGAATGTGCATTGGCTAATTCTGGCAACTATTGGCCTATATACAGTAAGTGCATCAGTTGCACTAGTGAATTACTGTCTGATCTGAAGCTCCCCCTGTGTTCCTGTGTCTATTCCGGAATTGATACCCTTGATTGACCCAGCTTGTCCTAAGCTCGCTTCAATGCTACCTGCACTGACCTCGGCTTACTTCTTGCCTACGGTATCTGCCTGATCTGCCTCACTGCTGCTGACATTGGCCTGTGACCTGGCTTCTCTTCTGCCTGCCGCCTATGCTTGACCTGCCTGCCTGTTACCGATCTGGCCTGTCTGACCCTGCAACCAGCATTGCATGCTACCAGCTGCTCTGCTGTGCCATCTGTCTGCTGTCAGCCTGCCTGCTACCAGCCTGCTCTACTGTGCCATCTGTCTGCTGTCAGCCTGCCTGCTACCAGCTGCTCTGTTGTGCCATCTGTCTGCTGTCAGCCTGCCTGCTACCAGCTGCTCTGCTGTGCCATCTGCCTGCTACCAGCCTGCTCTACTGTGCCACTTGCGGCCAACCTGCTCTGCAGTGATGCCTGCCTACAGCCAGCTGTTTCACTCCTGGCATCCATTCAACAAGGCATCAGCTATTCCTCTGCAGACTACTGGACTGATCAATCACTCATGCTCCACCATGCTCTCGTGGTTGCTGTTCTACCTTCAGTGGCTGCTGAGCTGGAGCTGTATGAGAGGCCTTTTTCTACACATTAGGCTCCCTAACGAGGTATGTGACAGTAATAGGTGCCAGAATTAGCCAATGCGCATTCCCATGCCCGCGTGCCCGTGCACGTGCACAGCTGATGTCACTCAGACAGTCCAGGCTGGAAAAGATCTTAACTTTAAAGTCGGGATCCACCCAGATGTGTGGATCAGCACCTGGCTCAGCCACTCAAAGTGCCGCTAAGAGCCTGAGCCAGCCACTTCTGCCCCCTCCACAGCCTCCACTGCCCCTGTGAGCACTGGAGGGGGCAGAGTAGACAGTCGTGACTGACAGTCACTATTCTCTGCTTAGAGTGGCAGGGGGACCTGAGTGATAAGTGGTGTCTGATTGCTCAGTTCTCACCATTAGATCCAGTGGGGAACAGGTGTAGCATTGGATCGAAAAATACATCCACCTAGTTAAGTATGATTTTATAAAAAAAAAAACATACTTCTCTTTTTATGCATTTCTTGCATTAAGGTAAAAAATGTTTAGGTTAAAGTATTGTTCCCTCATCCCCCAATACATACATGAGCCCAATCTCAATCTAGTGCAATGCCCATCTGCAGTGGCTCTCTCCTCTTCTCCCTGCTGTCACAGGCTTTGCTGAGAGCAGTGGGGACCATTGGTTCCCACTACTGTCAGTCAAATCATGTGACAAGAGAGTGGGAGGGGCAAGCATTGCTGTCTGTGTCAATGGAAACAGACAGTGAGGCTTGTAACAAGTGTGCACACAGTGAAGGACGCAGCCTCCATTTTGTTAAGAATCTCCATTTTATCCCCTCATTCTTTCCCCCTCCCTCTCTGAGAGGCACAGTGACATATGGCAGAGTGTGTGTGTGTGTGTTAAACGCATCACAGGCCAGAGCCCAGCACGTGCTATAAAGCCCCAAGGGAGCTGGGGCCTCACTGTCCAAAGAACCTGTAAAATTTAGCACCTCGTAAAGAGGTAATGCAGCCTTCCCAGGTGTTCAAAAGACATTCCAAGGAAGCACACCAGATAACCTTTTTAAAAATCCATTTTTCTCCTATGTCTCATATCTTGGAATATGAGAGACTTACATAAAAACCAGGCATATCATCAGATTGGCCAAGAGGAGGCGAACAGTTTGATAGGTCAATGGTCTTGTCTCAAATACATAGGAAAGCTGAAAAGTAGATCTCGTGAACCGTTCAGTGTATAATTTAATATTTCATATCTAATCAATCCTCAGACGTGTCTGCATAATAGTCTACACGCGGGCGGAGTGTCACTTGCGCATAGGAAAAGTTATGAGCCAAAATATGAACTACACAAGATTTTGGCTCTAGTTTAGGGCTACGCACAGACCTCCACGCCCTAAACGGGGTATTGGTCCTTGACTTCAGAGACACTCCCTGCTGGGGAACTACAAATTGGGCTGTCAGGCCTAAGAGAGTGAAGTTGAAGAATTCTCCCATTGACCATCAAAACAGTGGGAGATCAAGGCACTTTTCTGCTCTGAAACTTGATCTGCTAACCCAGGACTTTGGCAAGTACTTTAACCCCTTAACCTCCTTTCTATTATCTCTTTGCTGTGCTGTTGTTCTCTGTATATTTATATATATATATTGGTTACATCTTTGTTCTGTAAATATTTTATTGCACCCCCTTTTGACTTTTCAGTAATAAATCTTTCCTTCTGAAAGTGTTGAACTGTTTCCATAGCACTTAATTGCAATTTACGAATTCCTGCCTCTAAAGAGAACGCTACTGTGTTTGTTTAACCCTCTGTATAACCGGCCTGCAGTGACCGTGATATACAGGCGATTACCTCAACCATTGTAGTGTTATTGCGGATATCGCCGAGTTTCCTCTTTCTCTGTACAAAAAGGAGGTGGTGGCAGTGTGAAGGGTTATTTGCGTAATTAACCTGACCCAGTAACAATCGCTCAGGCTGCCAGTACATCAATTGTGGTCCAATTAGCTGGAAAATCGTTGTGCAGGGTGCAGCTGGGTGTGGCATTGTTACGCACGTGACATCGTGGTTTTGGATTGGCTAGTCCTTTGGTCACGAGTTTGGTGAGAAGGGCTGGGGTCTGACACCGCGGTCGTCACATATTGGTGACAGCGATGGTGGGATCGTCGCATATTGGTGGCAGTGATCCCGCGTCCGTCACAAGGCTTCCTATGGAGGCACACCAAGAAGAGGAGGAGCCATAAGTGCCAACGTGGGACACGAGGAGGTTTGGGGCCACTCTGTGCAATTGCATTGCACAGAGGCGGTAAGTATAAATCTGTTTGTTATTAAAAAAAATTATATTTTACAATCACTTTAATATAATAAGCTGGACAGCTTATACAAACAAATATAGGTTAGTAAATTAATTTCCTTTGATTTAAAAAGACAAAATGATTGCAAATATCCTTGTGATTCAAGATGGTAATTCAAAACCAAAAATAAATGCAGTCTCGACAATGCAAAACACCAAGCCAAATAAAGCAGAAGCTTTCTCTGATTTGAATTTTAATCAAAATAGTTTCCTAAGGATGCCGGGAATCAATAAACCACCAGAGATTGGAACATTCTAGTTAAATGAAAAGTATCTGCATAACTTATAATTATATTTCTTATCTGAGAGTCATAGCTTGCCCATGATCTCCTGATTGAGATACAAAATAACTTTTTAACTATGACGTTTGTTTTTCGACTTTTTTTAATTTATGTATACTTTTTTATTCTGATTCTTGGGATGACACTCAACAAATTCATCCTACTGATGAACAGCAAGACCTGGATTAGGACTAAATGCCTTTCCACTGGAGATAAAATTATCACCAGTCTGTGCCTGTCCAGGTGGATTTTCCAGTGTCTGGTTGTCGTACATCAGATCTTTGAAGTGTGTTTGCCAGAAGTCAATTTGGTCTTGCTCAAGCAATGTTTTCCCCTGGCCAGAATATTCCTAAACTATGTCTCCATCTGGATGGCCAATCTGCTCTGTGTGTATTACTGTATAAAGATTACCAACTACAAGCATGTTGTGTTCCTCTACCTCAGGATGAGGATGTCAAGGTTGGTGCCATGGTGTCTTGGATTGTGTTTGTTTTTTTCTTTTGTATCTATTCTGTTTTATGTTTGGCAATATCAATCTGAAACCACTGATGTTTTTCAAAACATGACAAAAAAAACAACTGGAGGACACTATACGTATTTGATAGGTTCCGCACCACCTCTTGCTATGTTCAGTATTGCTTTCTTCTTGACTGTTCCATCTCTTTGGAGGCACATCAGAAACATGAGCAGTGTTGAGACAAGTTTTAGAAATCCAGACATGAAGACTCATTACAATGCCATAAAAAGCATGGTTGCCTTCTATCTGCTTCATATCTTGTTTATTATATCTGTTAATATTTATTTCTCTGGTGTGATAGAAAGTGGAAACCCATATAGACCACTGCTGTTAATAGTCGCTTCCCTCTATCCATGCCTGCATTCTGGGGTCATCATCTTCTACAACAGGAAACTCCGAGAAGGTTTTTTATTTCCAATAACTTATGTACTTAGCCTTGTACAGAAGAAAACAGTCACTGATCCCTGAGTTCTGGGTGGAAAAAAAAATAAGTGAAGAGATTAAAAACTACAAAAAGGACATACTCCATAAAGTTAGAGAATAAAATCATAGCAATGAACACTTGAAACAATTTACTTCTAGAGGTTTTCTTGAATGTTTCATGAAAACTTTTCATCCCCATGCCAAGGATTCCCTTTAGAAGAAAGAAATAACTGATCCCATGGCTCAGGGTGAATATAGATAAACGAAGAGATGATCTACTAAAAAAGGCCTACTGAGAAATTTGATTTTGAAACTATTTTCTCTTAGAAGGTTTCTTTTTTTGATCTTTTGCCAGGGGTTCCATGTAAATGCAATATTTATTTCTCTGGTGTGATAGAAAGTGGAAACCCATATAGACCACTGGTGTTAATAGTCGCTTCCCTCTATCCATGCCTGCATTCTGGGGTCATCATCTTCTACAACAGGAAACTCCGAGAAGGTTTTTTATTTCCAATAACTTATGTACTGAGCCTTGTAAAGAAGAAAACAGTCACTGATCCCTGAGTTCTGGGTGGAAAAAAAAATAAGTGAGGAGATTAAAAACTACAAAAAGGACATACTCCATAAAGTTAGAGAATAAAATCATAGCAATGAACACTTGAAACAATTTACTTCTAGAGGTTTTCTTGAATGTTCCATGACAACTTTTCATCCCCATGCCAAGGATTCCCTTTAGAAGAAACAAATAACTGATCCCATGGCTCAGGGTGAATATAGATAAACGAAGAGATGATCTACTAAAAAAGGCCTACTGAGAAATTTAATTTTGAAACTATTTTCTCTTAGAAGGTTTCTTTTTTTGATCTTTTGCCAGGGGTTCCATGTATGTGCAATTAAAGTATACTGTATGTCTAGCCCAATGTTTCTCAACTGAGTGCAGTTCCTCTGGATCAGCATCATGTGCTGCTTTGGTGCATGTTGACCACCAGTATAACAACAAATGAAGATCTAGTGCCCGGATGGAGTGCACTTCATGGCAATAATGCTGATCCAGGACCGGTGGCATGCAGGCTTGCTCCCAGCATTCAGGAAAAGGATGGAGTGCACTTCTGTGCTAACCTGCTCTACCTGCCATCCTCTGCTGATTTGCTGGATTGTGGTAGGTCTCTGATGGGAAGAGGGAACTCTGCGATGATGAACTCTGATGCATTAGTAGGATTTTGATGTATAGTGGGGGCACTGCTGATGTGATAGGGGGATTCTGACACGAGGACAAACTCTTATGTGATGGGGATGGACTCTGACATGATGGGTGGAGTATGACATGATGAGGGGACCTCTCAGGTTTTTCATTCATGGCTAGTAACATTCACATTGGTGGTGTCTTGAGATTTTGCATACACAAGTTTAAAATGTTCTGTGACTGTAAAAGGTTGAGAAAGGCTGCCCTAGGAAAATATTTTGTTTTTTCAGTTGTATATACAGATTTCCGAACCCTGATTTTTTGGGGGTCTGAAGGGGAGATTTCCTTTTATTTCCTTTCCTGGTAATAGTGCTGTCACTGTGGCAGGAAGGGAAAGGAAATGTGACCACCATGCCAGGAGTTCCATGTAAATGCAGTTAAGTTTTACCTTATGCTAACTTTTTTTATTATGTATAGAGTAGGAAATTGTTAAAACTTCTGTTTTTTTTCCCCATGCATCCCGTTGAGGATATTTAGCTTTCCACCCTGAAAGCACAGCAGGAAGTGAGAGACAAGCTCTCCAAAATGAGGAAAAATTCCCTCTTAGAAAGTTTGAAGTTTGGATCATTAGAAGATATACCATGTATTCCTGTGCCGCTGACGCTCAACATTTTGGATTTTCCCATCACTTTTAGTCTCAATGATATTTCAGAGTAAATCTCCCTAACAAGGACACAGACAGCAAAAGAACCCCGAGAGGAGTTCATCCCCTTCCATGCTCCATCCAAAAAAGTTTTCACTTTAAATACAATTAATGGTTTTCCTCCATGTTTTGGCTAGAGTAAGGAAGAGTTAGAGGTCAAGTTCGTGGTCTATGAACTGTTTAGGAAAATGTTCCTTATTTCCTATCCAAGGTTTTCAGTGAGGTAGGAAGAAATTTTAAATCTGAACCTTTAAGCCCTGAACATTGAAAGTCTGAACACTTTTACACTTCAGGTTGTATATGGTTTGGTACTCTTTTTTTTTTAATCTTCTTATGTCCTGATATACAGTTCGTTCCATGATTTCCGTGTGTCATGTAGACTAGCAATGGAGATTTCTGTTTCCATGAAATCTCGGTGAAGCATGTTTATACATATACAGTGTAAGTTCATTTAAAAGGAGTTGGTAACATAAACTCATTATTACTGTTGCTTAACATGTTAAAATATAGACTGTACATATATTTACAAAATGAAAGTAGAAATGTGAGCAAAATACAACCAACAGTCCAAATGGTCCCTGTATTTTGGATTGTTGACTGTCTGCTGTTTAATAAATAAAAATGTCCAAAAACATACATTTATTAACTTTTTTTTTCGTGTGGTCATGTGACCATCTGTGATGGTCCTTTACTTTGTCAGTGGTGGGTGGGGATTTGCAAGTGGAGTGGCGTCAAGAATACACATGAGCACTAGCGGGAGCTGCGAACACAAAAAAGCACATGCACAGTAGAGGGAGCCTGCACAGAGGTTGCTAGCACTGGTCAAAAAACCACACATGTACACTTGAGTGAGCCACCAGATACAACAAGCACACATAAGCAGTAGAGAGAGCCTCCACACATGTCAAAGCCAGACACGCATCACGTATGCGCACTAGATGGAGTCGCCAGATACAATAACCACACATGTGCACTAGAGGGAGCTTCCACACATAGTTACATAGTTAGTGTGGCTGAAAAAAGACAAAAGTCCATCCAGTTCAATCTCAAAAAAAAAAAAAGTTATAATCCTTCACCCACAGTTGATCCAGAGGAAGGCAAAAAAAACAGCAAAGGATGAACCAATTTGCTCCTGCAGGGGAAAAAATTTGTTCCTGATCCCCCGGGAGGCAATTGGATATTCCCTGGATCAACTTTACCTATAAATGTTATATCCAGTTATATTCTGTGTATCTATGAAAGAATCCAGGACTTTTTTAAAGCAATCCACTGAGCTGGCCAGAACCAACTCTTGAGGGAGTCTATTCCACATGTTCACAGCTCTTATTGTGAAGAAACCTTTCCGTGTTTGGAGAATACATTTCTTTTCCTCCAGACGTAAAGAGTGCCCCCTTGTTCTCTGTGATGACCTCAGAGTGAATAGCTCTACACCGAGTTCACTATATGAACTACTGATGTATTTACACATGGAGATCATATCCCCCCTTATGTATTATACATGGTGATCATATCCCCCCTTATGTATTATACATGGTGATCATATCCCCCTTATGTATTATACTTGGAGATCATATCCCCCCTTATGTATTATACATGGAGATCATATCCCCCCCTTATGTATTATACATGGAGATCATATCCCCCCTTATGTATTATACATGGAGGTCATATCCCCCCTTATGTATTATACATGGAGATCATATCCCCCCTTATGTATTATACATGGTGATCATATCCCCCCTTATGTATTATACATGGAGATCATATCCCCCTTATGTATTATACATGGTGATCATATCCCCCCTTATGTATTATACATGGAGATCATATCCCCCCTTATGTATTATACATGGAGATCATATCCCCCTTATGTATTATACATGGAGATCATATCCCCCCTTATGTATTATACATGGAGCTCATATCCCCCCTTATGTATTATACATGGTGATCATATCCCCCTTATGTATTATACATCGAGATCATATCCCCCCCTTATGTATTATACATGATGATCATATCCCCCCTTATGTATTATACATGGTGATCATATCCCCCTTATGTATTATACATGGAGATCATATCCCCCCTTATGTATTATACATGGAGATCATATCCCCCCTTATGTATTATACATGGAGATCATATCCCCCTTATGTATTATACATAGTGATCATATCCCCCCTTATGTATTATACATGGAGATCATATCCCCCCTTATGTATTATACATGGAGATCATATCCCCCCTTATGTATTATACATGGAGATCATATCCCCCCTTATGTATTATACATGGAGATCATATCCCCCCTTATGTATTATACATGGTGATCATATCCCCCTTATGTATTATACATGGAGATCATATCCCCCCTTATGTATTATACATGGTGATCATATCCCCCCTTATGTATTATACATGGAGATCATATCCCCCTTATGTATTATACATGGAGTTCATATCCCCCCTTATGTATTATACATGGAGATCATATCCCCCATTATGTATTATACATGGAGATCATATCCCCCCTTATGTATTATACATGGAGATCATATCCCCCTTATGTATTATACATGGAGTTCATATCCCCCCTTATGTATTATACATGGAGATCATATCCCCCTTAATCTCCTCTTCTCAAGAGAAAATAAATTCAGTTCCTCTAATCTTTCCTCATAGCTGAGCTCCTCCATGCCTCTTATCATCTTGGTTGCCCTTCTCTGTACTTTCTCCATTTCCCCAATGTTCTTTTTGTGAATTGGTGCCCAAAATTGAACTGCATGTTGAAGTCAGACACACTATATACAGTATATACATACTAGAGGGAGCCGCCAGTTACAATAGCCACGCATGTTCAGTAGAGGGAGCCTCCGCATACGCTGGAGACAGACACAATAGCCATGCATGTGCACCAGTGGCCCAGCTTCCTGGTGATGAAAACACTCTATGAACACACAGACCCAGTGTATGTGTGTATACAGAATCTAGTGCTAAACATTTCACTCTGCTTATACCTTCCAGTGCCTTGAAGACTTAAGCTAGTTATATGCTGAGTGGGAAAAACACAAAACAAAAATCCTTCAGAAGATCCTCAAGCAGTTCAAAAAGATTTAAGCCTAACTTCGACCTTTAAACAAAACATTTCCCTAGCAGAGGTTTAAAATAGACTCTGGCTGCAATACTCCTTTCCTCTCTGGTGATGTCCCTTGCAGTAAATGCATTCCACCACTAGATACCCTTAGCCTACTGGGTTGTATGCTACCTAATGTCATTAATTTGAAACACTGAAGGTATACTATGGGGCTGAGTTACTAAAACTGGAGCATTGAGAAACTGGTGCAGCTGTGCATGGTCGCCAATTAGCTTCTAACTTCAGCTTGTTCAATTAAACTTTGACAAAAAACCTGTAAGCTGATTGGTTTCTATGCAGGGCTGCACCAGAGTTTGTATTTTCTAGTTTTAGTAATTAACTCCTATGAGTGTTGGGTGTCAATGATCCATGCCCTGTGGGGGTGTCACCACAATGCCCTGCACTCATTGTGGTTGATTTACTAAACACAAGTTGCTTGCTGTGCAAAGGAGATTCACTTGCAAAGGAATATTCCATTTGCTTAGTTAAAATTTTCAAAATTCACTTTGCAGTAAATACCCAATCATAGGAGAAGGAGCCCAGAGCTGTACGTTAATTGGAGTTTTGAGCTATTCGATAGTATGTATTACATGTATAATATTTAGACTGTGTGAAAGTCATAGAGTCTATATGTAACACCCTCTAGTGTGCTACTAGAATAGGATAGAACATTATAGGCAAAATCATTGTGGGTGACTCATGGTAGATATGTAAGTCATGTGATTGAGGTCAGGTTATTTCAGGTCAGCTGGATGACTCAATAGGTTGTGGCTCTATTGCCTCCTCCTGACTATGGAGGACATAGAACCTTCCGGAAGTTGGTAAGAAGGAAGGGTCAGAGGCTTAATCTGCATATTCATGGGGGGTCTGCCCAATCCTAGGTTTTGAAGCCCTGGTAGAGTGGTGGACTGGCCTATAAATATGGGAGAGTCAGGCTGGCAGTGGGGGGGGGGGGGGGAGATGGAATGCTGAGGAGACTGTCAGTGTCTAGGAGAGGCCCCCTAGGTCTGGGGGGGAAGCCTCTAGGCTGGGCTTAGGAGGATATATTCTGCAGAGAGACATGGATGGGATCAAAGCCTGGAGCAGTAGGGAGCAAGGAGGACAGAGAGAGTACAGCAGAACCCTTTGAGATCTACAAGGGGAAAGACTACCACATGTAGGAAACTTTCTAAGGACAGCATTGGGCTAAATCCCTTATCCTTGTCCCGGGAGATCTTTCAAGAAGCCAGGAGGGCTGGTAGTGCTTGCAGGCTGTGGAGCTGGGAGCGGCTCTGTAAGGGGGAGAGCAGACACCTCTGTGTGTGACTACGAGAAGTGAAGTGGTTTTTGAGGGTCTGCTAGTTCCTCGCCCATAAGGGGCAGCTGCTACTGATCCACAACTACTGACAGCTTTCAGGAAAAGAACAGTCCAGGATCTGTTTTGTACATAAGAGGGAAGTGTCCCCCTTCCATTGTTTTAAGTCAAGTTGGGCATCCCATAATCCCTATTTCCCTATTCAAGTTGAATTCCCCCAATAAAACAACAAAACCAAGCCCATGGACTGGTCATTGTCTTTGGATGCAAGTCTGTGTGAAAAATACCTGTTGCCTGGCTGTGCGGAGGGAAGCTTAAGGATACCCACAACACAGCGGCTCTCACGAGGGTAGTGCTACATATACATTTGGTATATAAAATATATAGTATGCAAGGAAAGTACAAATATTCCCAAAATGACCCATTTTGGAAAGTAGACAGCCCAAGGTATTTAGTAAGAAGCATGACGAGTTTTTTGAAGTTAGAATTTTTATCACCATTTTTTGGAAAACCAAGAAATTTAATAAAATGTGTTTTTTTCACAAAGTTGTACATTTAACAAATTATTTCTCACGCACAGCATAGACTTACAATTACACCCCAAATTACATTTTTCTACTCCTCCTGAGTATGGGGATACCACATGTGTGAGATTGTTTAGTTGCTGGGATGCAGAGAGGGGTCCAAAATCCAAGAAGCACATTCAGGCTTTTGAAGGTCCTTCACCCTTCTGTTTAGATCAGTGGGGGATCTGTCGGATGATCCCTTGCTGATCACAGCAGAGAGGGGCAGATGGCAGATCTGTATCCCCTCAGATTATGCAGAGCGGACACGGACAGACCCCGCTCTGCTCTATGGACTCTGATGTTTACACCCGGCTGCCTCCAATCCCGTCCACCCAAATGGAAGAGGATGCAGTCCTGCTCCATTTTTGTAGCGGACCTAATCAGACCTGGAGGTAGGCGGGTGTAAACCCAATGGTCAATAGGTATGCATGAACCATCTGATCAGGTCAGCTTGAATAACTGACAGGTGAACCTAATTGGTTCGCCCGTGTGAAAGGACCCTAAGGGGCATAAATTTAGTATCAAGTTTCTTGACTACCTATCACGTTTCTTGAAGTGCCAGGACAGGACAAACAACCACAAAAATACCCCATTTTGCAAACTAGACCCTCCAATATATTCAATTAGAGGTATGGTGAGTCTTTTGAAGAACATATTTTTTGCCACAAGATTTTTGAAAATGAAGAAAGTAGAAATGTATTTTTTTTTACACACATCTGTTAAACTCTTGGCAGCGGGCGCATGCAAATGTGCTGCCTCCTGGCATCTGGGCCTTGATGCCGAGCGGCTGCACATTTGCGTGCAATTAAGAAAAACATATGTGCTGAGAGCGCGCGCCCAGCACACATGTCCAGTACTCACGGAAAGGTCCTGATCTCCTCTTTCGATCGGGACCTTTCCCGATCATGTGACCGCCGTGACAGCGAATCACGGTGGTCACATTACCGTAAAACCCCGTCCCACCTCCCGGCTTCTGAAACCCTTAAAGGGCCGGGAGGTGCCGGCACCAAGGGGTTAATTAATAAGATATGTCTCACACACAGCATGGAAATACAGAATTACACCACAGAACACATTCTGCTACTTCTTCAGAGTATGGAGATACCATATATGTGACACTTTTTTTGCAACCTAAATGCATAGAGGGGTCCTGAAATTCAAGGGGCACATCCAAGTTTTCAAATTACACATCTGATTTCCTGACTGCCTATCACATATTTGGAGCCACTGGAGCGCCAAAACAGTAGGAACACCCTTGAAATGAAAACATTTTGTAACGCAGACACAAGGTATTTTTAAGAGGCACGGTCTTTTGAAGGTCTAATTTTTTTGCCATACGATTTTGGACAAAGAAAATAGAAATGTACACTGGCCACTTTATTAGGTCCACCTTGCTAGTACCAAGAAAATCTCCCACACCATTACACCACCACCACCAGCCTGAACATAGAAACAAGTGGAGCAGTTAAAAATGTGTACAGCTTAGTTAATCTGGTTGAAAAAAGTCACAAGTCCAACTGGTTCAGCCAACAAATTGCCCATAAAATTGTTTACATTTGCCCAATACACAACAATGGTATCTAATGTCCCATTGTATTAGAGGACAACATATACAAACATTGTTCCAATGGCATTTGTTTGATAAAGAAGACTGATGTTTACTCCTAATACAACAGATTTTTACGTGTAAGTCTGAACAATCACCAAACACATACTGTACTATATATATGCCCTCTCCAGCCACTTTATTAAGTACACCTTGCTAGTGCCAAGAAAATCTCCCCCACACCATCACATCACCAGTCTGAACCGTAGATACAAGGCAGGATGGATTCATGCTTTCATTTAGTTTACGCCAAATTCTGACCCTACCAGCTGAATGTCACAGCAACCAGTCTGCCCATTCTCCTCTGACCTCTGACATCAACAAGGCATTTTCATCCACACAACTGCCACTCACTGGATATTTTCTCTTTTTCGGACCATTCTCTGTAAACCCGAAAGATGGTTGTGTGTGAAAATCCCAGTAGATCCGCAGTTTTTGAGATACTCAGACCAGCCCGTCTGGCACCAACAACCATGCCATTTTCAAATTCACTTAAATCCCCTTTCTTCTCCATTCTGATGCTCGGTTTGAACTTCAGCTGCCCTTATGAGCATTGGGGCTGCAGTTTTGTGGTATGTGCCTTCCTTCTTCTCTTTTATAAATCAATCACAGTTTTTCCCTTAGGTAGGCTTGACAAGAAGGAGGTCCTTCGAAGTGTGCGTAGCCATGCCCATTGTACCTCCCACATGTGACGTCATCGTGGAGGTTCAATGCGACATTCTGTGCCTGTGTATAGAGCTTTTGTCTGTCCTTCAGCTGCAGCCATTCTTCCATCTGTAATAAAAGATGTTATAGTGAGCGCGACTTAAATGCAAAAGTGTATAGATGTGTATACATAAAAACGTTACTGAGCAGCTGATACACCGAAAAGGTAACCAAAATAAAAACCTCCAATCGAACATACATGTTAAATAGAATGGTGCAGCGCTAAATAATAGAGCACAGTTTATACACACAATATATGTACATGCGTGATATCACTCTGAGGGTGATCCATAAATATAAAAGTTCAATACAGTATAATAGTGCGGATCATGGAGAGATCCTAATTCCAGGTGAGTGGACGTCCTGATCCAAGGTGTGATGATAGGTGTGAACCACACAAATAGGTGAAAAACGCACTCACCAGATGTGCGTTTAATATACGCAATATGTAATCCTGCGTCACCAGGCCATAAAACGATCATCATCTGGGATCTGATGCTGGAGAGTGTTGACTGCATTCCTTTTTCATTTTAACTTTGTGAGGGGCCAATTTTGCATTTGATTTTATTGTTAAAGCTTTTAACTCTACTGAACTTAGTGTTTGCTTTTCCTGTTTTTCTGTTTGTATACTAAACAAGAATGCTGTACATACAAACTACTTACAATTGTGAGAAAAAATTCCAAGACACACAGAGTATTACAGATATGCATACAACAAACATGCACATGCTACCAATCCTTCCTAGCAAAGGAGCATTGACAATGGTAGGTATGCTAAAGGGATACACCAAAAAGTCACTTAGCTTTGGTTATAGCGGCTTTACAATCTCTGCGGGTATCTGGGAATCAAGGCTATTCAAGCAATTACTGAAATTAGGCTTTTGCAATGTAGATAAGAGGAAATGTCTTGGCCACAGGGGACTATGCAAGATCAAAGAAGGAACTTCACCTGGGGATGACACTAAGGGCTCGTTCACACTTGACTTTATTTCTAACTCTTGCCAAATGCCCCTGTAGTGTTTGACAGGCATTAGACAGACATTTGTGAACCGTTTTTCACGCTCCTCAAACGCTCCCAAAACGCCCTATGTGCTGGTTTGAGGAGGTTGATAGGCATTTGCCAAGCGTTAAAACCTCACCACAAACTCCTATAATGAAGTTAAATGGTATTAATGCTCCGCAAACGCCTCGCAACCACATCGCAACCACCTGCCAGCGGCACCATAGACTTGAATAGGAGGCTTCAACTCCTCCTGACTTGACCCGAGGCGTCAGTTTTGCCGCGACGTGATGCTAACGCTTCCCTGTGAACAGGACTGTGTGCTGCCATATGCAGAATATTCATAGGCATTTGAGAAGCGTTAAAACTGCTTCCCAAACGCCTGTCTGATGCCTGCTGACAAAGCTAGTGTGCACGTAGCCTAAGTTCTTCCTGTTGTTATGGAGCCCCCCTTTTAGCTTTCACTGTCCTTTTATTGAAAAAGTTTGGGTAGCCATTCCCACATGGGCTTATCTCTTGACCCCTTTCTTTCTACATCAGTTTCTATGAGAGAAGCTTTTACTAACTCAAACTCTAGTATTGTACATATCAAATGTCCTTCATGACTTTTATTGACATAACCTGGGTGCAGTGTTTGATCAGAACTCCTCTAAAACAAGTGGAGCAGTTAAAAATGTGTACATTGCTTAGTTACATAGTTAATCTGGTTGAAAAAAGTCACAAGTCCAACCGCTTCAGCCAATAAATTGCTCATCAAATTGTTTACATTTGCCCAATGTACGACAATAGTATCTAATGTCCCATTGTATTAGAAGATAACATATGCAAACATTGCTCCAATGGCATTTGTTTGAGAAAGAAGACTGATGTTTACTCCTAATACAACAGATTTTAACTTGTAAGTCTGAAAAATCACCAAACACATACTATATATATATGCCCTCTCCAGTCACTTTATTAAGTACATCTTGCTAGTGACAAGAAAATCTCCCCCACACTATTACACCTCCACCACCAGCCTGAACCATTGATACAAGGCAGGATGGATCCATGCTTTCATGTTGTTTATGCCAAATTCTGACCCTACCAGCTGAATGTCGCAGCAACCAGTCTTCCCATTCTCCTCTGACCTCTGACAATAACACTGGTGAACAAAAGCAGACAAGGGCGCACTCACATTGTGCATTACCGTGGTACACCACATATTTATTGTGTAGACAAATAGATGTATACTCACAAACCAAAGGAAATTTAAGGCAGAATATGTAGTCCGCAATAATTGCGGACTACATATTCTGCTTTTAATTTCCTTTGGTTTGTGAGTATACATCTATTTGTCTACACAATAAATATGTGGTGTACCACGGTAATGCACAATGTGAGTGCGCCCTTGTCTGCTTTTGTTCACCAGTGTCCAGATTTCCCGACCTTTGAAGGGCAGCACTTCTCTGTTTGGCATTCTGAATTTCTTTTAGTCTGCATGAAGATTTGAGCGCTGGTTTCATTTGTTTGTCTTCTGACAATAACATCAACAAGGCATTTTAATCCACACAGCAGCCACTCACTGGATACTTTCTCTTTTTCAGACCATTCTCTGTAAACTCTAGAGATGGTTGTGCTTGAAAATCCCAGTAGATTAGCAGTTTTTTAAATACTCAAGACCATCCTGTCTGGCACCAACAACCATGCCATGTTCAAAGTCACTTAAATCCCCTTTCTTCCCATTCTCATGCTTGGTTTGAACTTCAGCAAGTCGTCTTCACCACGTCTACATGTCTAAATGCATTGAGTTGCTGTCATGTGATTGGCTGATTAGTAATATGTGTTACCAAGCAACTGAACAGGTGTACCTAATAAAGTGGTCGATGAGTGTATATATATATATATATATATATATATATATTGTGGCAGTGCGGTATCCTGCCACGGTGGAAATCACGATGAAGATCCAGGATTCTCAACCATACAGGTTGAGGGGCTCCAGGCAGTTCTCATAATGCAGAGGAAACTGGTTTATCAGTTTCCTCTTTGGTTTGTAAAGCCTGTTTTGGGACCTGTAGCCTGGAGATTTCTAAGAGGGATGAAATCTCCAATCCTGGGCCCATATTTTGAGAGCAGCCAGCGCGATGATTGCACAGGTGTGTGCAGGCCTTTTTGTGGAGGCCAGGTCATGATTCTGGGCTCCACCCCGGCAGATAGGAGTCAGGAGGGCTCCACCCCGGCAGACAGGAGTCAGGAGGGCTCCACCCCGGCAGATGGGAGGTCTCTGCCTTGGAGTCAGGTGGGCTTCACCAAGGAGAGGTGGAAGCCAGACTAGCTGTGTGCTAGAAGTTTGCTGTGTGCAAAAACAACCTTGTGGAAGGAGTCTGTAGGAGACAGATATAAAGCAGTATAGCTGAAAGAGCCAGAAGGCTGAATTGGTTCTGATGGTGGATACCCCTGCGTGGGAAGCATTTTGTGTTTCTGGAACTTTTTTCCTTTAAATAAAATTGGGCAAAAAGGCCCTTAAAAAGAAGCGAGTTGCTGTGTGCTTTGAAGAAGCTCTACCATTCTGAAGCGAGTTCTCACAATAATATATATATATATTATACAGTATATTGCTGACTTAACACATATATACATTTCAGTGTCTCAAAAAGACAAAATGATTGCAGTAAAGTTACTAATATCCCTGTGATTCCTATCTGGGTGGTAATTCAAATCCAAAAATAAATGCAGTCCCGATAATGCAAAACGTCAAACAAAACAGAGCATAAGCTTTGTCTGATTTGAATTTTAATCAAAATAGTTTTGCAAGGATGCCAGAAACCCATAAATCAGAACACTCTAAGTAAATGAAAGGTATCTGCATAAGTTCTAATCATATTCCTTATCTGACAACTAGAGTCACAGTTTTGCCCATATTCTCTGGACAGTCATCACTTTTTAACTATGCAGTCTGTTTTTGGGTTTGTTTTAATTTCTTCATTCTTTTTTATTGTCATTCTTGGGATGGCACTCAACAAATTCATCGTGCTGATGAATGGCAAAACCTGGATCAGGAATAAATGCCTTCCCACTGGAGATAAAATTGTCACTAGTCTGTGCCTGTCCAGGTGGATCTTCCAGTGTCTAGTTGTGGTGTGTGAGACCTTTAAGTGTTTTTTTCCAGAAGTCCATTTAGGCTTCTTCAACTATTTTTGTTTCATGGCCATAATACTCCTGAACTTAATCTCTATCTGGTTGGCTAGTTTGCTCTGTGTGTATTACTGTCTGAAGATTACCAACTACAAGCATGTTGTGTTCCTCTACCTCAAGGTGAGGATGTCAAGGTTGGTGCCATGGTGTCTTGGACTGTGTGTGTTTTTTTCTTTCATATCCACTCTGCCATATGTTTGGCAAAAATTATTTTCCCATAATCAAGCTGTTACCACTGATGTTTTTCAAAATGCGACAGAGAAAACAACTGAAGGATGCTTTACATATTTGATAGGTTCCACACCACCTCTTGTTATATTCAGTATTGCATTCTTCTTGACTGTTCCATCTCTTTGGAGGCACATCAGAAACATGAGCGGTGTTGGAACCAGTTTTAGAAATCCAGACATGAAGATCCATTACAATGCCATAAAAAGCATTGCTGCTTTCTTTCTGCTTCATATCATGTTTGTTATTCCAATTAATATTATTCTCTCTGGTGTGTTACAAAATGCAAGCCCATATACATTAATAATGGTCATAGTCAGCATGCTCTATCCATGCCTGCATTCCGGTCTCATCATTTTCTACAACAGGAAACTCCGAGAAGGGTTTTCATTCCCATTAACCTACGTATTGAGCCTCATTCTGAAGAAAGCAGCGACTGCTCCCTGAGCTCTGGATGAAAATAGAGAACTGAAGAGATTACGTACCAAAAAAAAAAATTGCAAAATCGTAGAAATTTAAATTTGAAACAATTTACTTCTTGACGTTTTCTTTAATATTTCATCCCATTGTGTTCCCCAAGACAAGGATTCAGTTCAGAAGAAAGCAGTGACTGATCCATGGGCTCTGGATGAAAATAGATGAATGAAGAGATTACAAACTAAAAATGGTGGAAATTAAATTTTGAAACAATTAATTCTTACTAATTTTTCTTACTATATGTGTTCTAATCTGTTGTGACAATATGTGATCCCTATGCCAGGAGTTCCTTGTAAGTGAAATTTGAGTATCTCTATCCCAGCATTTCTCAACCAGAATTCTGTTTGGGTCCACCTGGGGTGCAACATGTGCCCAGTTTGCCCTGGATCAGCATCATCTGTGCCGTGATATGGGCCAGCTGACAGTACCTTAACATCCAATGTAGATCTAGGTTCAGGAGCATAGTGTCCTGTACCATGTGATGCTGATTCAAGGCAAGGGGAATGCAGAGCCACCCCCAGCAATCAAGATATTATATAGTGCACCTCCATCCAGGCCTGCTCTGTTCCCTACCCTCTGTCATGCTACTGGAGTAAGGTAGTGCTCTAATGGGAACAGGGGACTCTATGATAATGGAACCCTGATGTATATGGGAAGTTGGGGACTCTGACATGATGAGGTAGACTTTGACCTTATGGGGGAGACTCTAACATGATGGGGAGACCTCTGATGTGAAGGGGACTTCTAATGTCAAGTTGATTTTATCAAGACAGTTATGTGTATCGTTTCAGTCTCCTAAGCAATTTCCAACCACAGAAGGGCCATTCAAAAGGCACACATGTTTCAAGGGGGGTTCCTCAGACCCAATCAGTTTCTGAGGAAGAGGGAACACTCCCACGAAATGCGTCAGACTTTTGGATGGCCCTCCTATGAGATTTGCTTAGGTGACTGGGTCATCTTGAGTGCATTGTGGGCATTGATGTGCCTTTATTCATGAGTCATTTGTGAGTATATATTTATGTTGTTCATACAGTAAAGCTGTCACAAAGTTAATGCACAAGTCTGGTCAGGGGCGGACTGATAACTCATGGGGCCCCCAGGCAATAGGGGATCATGGGGCCCCTGTGTCCTTGCCCAAACTCAAAAAAGCCTATGAAAAAGGTACCAGGGGCATCTCATGGGGCCCCCTACTGACCCCAGGCCCTCGGGCAGTGCCCAAGTTTCCAAATGGTCAGTCCGCCCCTGAGTCTGATGCGCCCTCTTTTCCTTATTTTCTAGAACCAAATAAAGCTGCTGATTTATAGCTAGTTCAGCATTAGAGCGATTTTTTTCATTTTTTGCACACATTATTATACATTATTATACAGGCTTTATAAAGCGCCAACAGTTTTCGCAGTGCTTTACAAAATGAAGGTAGACATTACAGTTACAGTACAATTTGGTAGAAGAGGAAACAGAGGGCCCGGCTCATTAGAGCTTACAATCTAGGAGATGTAAAAAATCTTCTTTTTTTGCCATAGAATTACTAAAACTCCCAGAACATTATATATTTTCTGAAAGCAAGCACCCTGTAGAGTAAAAAGATGATAGATGTTTTTGTTGCATGATATTTGCGTAACTGTTTATCAAAGTAAAATTTCAAGGAAAAAATAATAAAATTAATTTTAGTGCAAACATACACAATATATAATACAAATTTTTGGCAAAATATAAAATATGAGGTTGCGTCAAGTAAACAGACACCAAACATGTCAATTCTTAAAATTGTGTGAGCCTGTGACATCACAAAAAACAATGTTACTAAAAAAATCTCCATAGGTGATGCTTTAAAAGTCTTTACAGCTCATCAGTTTAAAGTTAATCAGGAGCTCTTGTGCTGGAATTATGGCTCTCACTGTGATGTTTGCGGCGATACTTTTACATGTGTTATCGCATTTTCCATGCATGCATGCACTCTGCACGTACGGTAGCGGGTGTGTGAAGAGCGATGGGGTTACGGTAAAATTAAAAAAAATATATATTTTATTATGTTATTGTTTTTTAAAATTTGTTTTCTTTTTTCTTTATTTATGTTTACTTTATTGCTGTTACAAACAGTGAATAAACCCCCATGTGATAGCATTAGGCAGGTGACAAGTACTCTTTATGGAGACATTTGGGGTCTAACAGACCCCAATGTCACCCCTGCCCTTTACAGCATCTAAATTAGAGCAGGTCTGCTTGGTTACATATGTCCTCTGGCTGTACCGGCCAGGAAATGGAGATTCTGAAACTGGAAGGGACAAAATCATTGTCGCTCCCAGTTTCTTTAAGTACAGGGGATATCAGGGCATGGATGTGCCTCGGCCTTCCCCCAATCTGCATCCTAAAGTCAGTTGTGGTCCTGGGCTCCAGGTAAGAACAGGAGAGCCTGAGAACCATGTGGGGTGGGGCGCCAGTGGGGAAGGGGGGCACTGCACTACCTGCACTGTTAAAGAGATTAATGGCTATACAGCAACTGGATCACTTTCAAGCCAGGAGCAGGCTGAACAAAATGAGCACAGGCTGATTGCTGCTACTGCAGCTTTTAGCTTGTGTGTAAGACCCCGGTCACACCAGGTGCGACTTGGCATCCGATTTGCCATCCAATACAATTTGCAAATCGCATGGCAAGTCACTCCCTATTGTCCACAAATACAGAGGTCCTATTGGTGCGATTCCTACTTGGTCGGAGCCACACTGATTTCTAAACAAGTGCATGCACTACTTTAGGTGCGACTTGCATAGACATCTGTGTCTTGCAAACCACAGATGTCTTGTAAGTCACACCTCAAGTCGGAATACCATCCGACTTTGAAATCGTGGGACTTCCAGTAAAGTTGGATCGGTGTGACTGGGGTGTAAGGGTTCACATTTTGGACTTACCCATATGGAAGAAAAATATATTCTTCAGATTTTTTTTAACATATGAAAAAGTAATTTTAACATATATTTTTTACATATATTTATAAATGCATTCCAAAAATGTTGATTTGTAGTTTTAAAGACATGCAGTATATTTTAAATGTATTTTTAAAAATATTTTTTGTATATTTTGTAATAAAATCACATTTCAACATGCAGTATATATATATATATATATATATATATATATATATATATACACCCTCTTCCAAATTATTATACAAATTATATTTTTCTCATTTACCTAAATAATTGATGTAAATACCAGTCAGCATAATTCTCATGTTTTCAACTATTAAGAGTACAATTCACATTTTATTGAACAAACCTCCTAATGATAACAGGATTTTTGTTAAACATAAAACACTTCCAATGCACTGTTCCAAATTATTCCGCACAGTAAGTTTCAAAACACTTTATAGGTTGTAAAGAACTGAAAATTGTCATTTGTTGTGTTTGCAGCATATTTACTGAAATCAAAAGCTATTTCAATCAAACTTTTAACAACATTTTAACTTTTTAAACATTTGAACAGGTCACGTTACATTGTAACATAGGGCCCCTTATTTGATAGCAGCTTCACAAGTCTTGCATCCATTGAACTTGTGAGTTTTTGGACAGTTTCTGCTTGAATTTGTTTGCAAGATGTCAGAATAGCCTCCCAGAGCTGCTGTTTGGATGTAAACTGCCTCCCACCCTCATAGATCTTTTGCTTGAGGATGCTCCAAAGGTTCTCAATAGGATTGAGGTCAGGGGAGGATGGAGGCCACATCATGACTTTCTCTCCTTTTATACCCATAGCAGCCATTGATGCAGAGATATTCTTTGCAGCATGAGATGGTGCATTGTCATGCATAAAGATGATTTTATTACAGAAAGCATAGTTCTTCCTTCTGTACCAGGGAAGAAAGTGGTCAGTCATAAACTCCACATACTTTGCAGAGGTCATCTTTACACCTAAAGGGGCCGACCAGCTTTGTTCCCATGATTCCGGCCCAAAACATGACTCCACCAACGCCTTGCTGACTTCGCAGCCTTGTTGGAACAGGGTGGCCATCCACCAACCATCCACTACTCCATCCATCTGGACCATCCAGGGTTGCACGGCACTTATCAGTGAACAGGACTGTTTGAAAATTAGTCTTCATGTATTTTTCTGCCCAATGCAGCCGTTTCTGCTTGTGAGCATTGGTTAGTGGTGGCCAAATAGAAGGTTTATGCACAGTTGCAAGACTCTGGAGGACTCTACACCTTGATGTCCGTGGGACTCCAGAGGCGCCAGCAGCTTCAAATATCTGTTTGCTGCTATGTAATGGTATTTTAGCAGCTGCTCTCTTGATCCGATGCATGGATCTGGCAGAAATCTTCCTCAATGTGCCTTTATCCGCACCAACTCGTCTGTGCTCTGAATCAGCCACAAATCTCTTAATAGTGCGATGATCACGCTTAAGTTTTCGTGAAATATCTAATGTTTTCATACCTCGTCCAAGGCATCGAACTATTTCACTCTTTTCGGCAGAAGAGAGATCCTTTTTCTTCCCCATATTGCTTGAAAATGGTGCTCTGCTTAATAATGTGGAACACCCTCCTTTAGTAGTTTTTCCTTAAATTGGGCTCACCGGCCAATCTAATTATCACAGGAGTCCCAGATTGTTTTCAGTAATCAAAAGAGCCCTGACACACAATGCCATCCATGAGTTAAACTGAAAAACAAAATATTTAATCTTTGTGACACTTAAATAGAATTTGCATAATAATTTGGAACAGGGTTTATATATAAATATATTTTGAAATATATTGAATATGGCCAAAATTGTAGCATTTCAAATATATGGCAAAATATTTGGTTAGAATATTTTTAAAATATATTTCAAATATATTTTTCTTCCATGTGGGTATGTAGTAAGTCCAAAGAGCTAAACTAGTTAATAAACAGATACTCACCTGTCCAGGGATCCAGTGGCATCTTATCTCGGCCGGTTCTTTGTGGGAAGCCATCTGTGACTCCTTGCAACTTCACAGCTGGCTTCCCATTTCATATGTGCCAGCCACGCTGTGGCCTGTGAATGGTCCCGCAGTCTTCTGGGACCTGCGACATGTCCCAAAGGGTTGCAGACAGGGAAGGGGACCAAACTCACCCTTAGAACACTATTGAAAGGAAGTGTAAGGGATATGTGCCAAAACTAGGTACCTGCTCCCCAAAACCCCCCAAAATTTTAAAATATGGTCAAGGAGGGGAGACAAAGTGGAACTTTCTTTTTTTGGGCAAAGTTCCGCTTTATCACACTTAACAGAGTACCTTCACTTTTTGCATAGCGTAAAGAAGAGTTAGAAACCTGCCAGATTTGTGGTCTATGAACTGTTTATGAAAAGTTTCCCGTATTTCGTATAAAAGGTTGTCACTGTGGGAGGAAGTGAGTGGAAATCTGTCCACAGCTGCCCTAAACATTGAAAGTGTGAACACTTCATACATCAGGTTGTACATGCTGTAGAGGGTTTTGTACGTGTGTGGCAGGGCAGCTACCTCACTGCGACCTATTGAAAGTCATCCCTTAAGCCAAGCTTTTGTTTTTTTTTTGTTTTTCTTTAAATTAAAAAAAAAAGAAAAAGAAAGTGTGAACACTTCATACATCAGGTTGTGCATGTTGTAGTATTGGCTTTATTATTTTACTATATCTTGACATAGTTGATTCCATGGTTTCTGTGTGTCACTCTCTATAAAGATTTCTGTTTGCATGAAATCTTGGTGAAGCATGTTTATATATATATATATATATATATATATATATATTCATTTTAATACATATATATATTCATTTTAATATATAAATATATTCATTTAAAATGTGTTGTTAACCTAAACTATTTATTATTGTATTTATTATGTTAAGATATAGAGTGTAAATGTATTTACAAAATTATAGTAGACATTTAGGCAATATACAATCAATGCCCCAAATATTCCCTATATTGTGGTTTTCTGGCTCTGCTGTTTGATGAATTAAAAATGACCAAAACCATGCCTGTATTAACTTTATTCTCTGTGGCCACGTCACCATTAAGCCTTTCTGATGGTCCTTTCCTTTATCATGGTGGGTGGAGATTTGCAAGTAGGCTGACATCAGGACCATGCATGTGCACTAGAGTGAGTCACAGACACAAAAACGCTCATACACGGTAGGGGGATCCTGCACATAGGATAGGATGCCGGTGCTGGCCAGACAAGCACACATTTGAGGGAGCCGCCAGATACTATAACCACACGTGTGCACTAGAGGAAGCCTCTACAAATGCTAGAGCCAGACATGATAACCCAACATCTGGGAGCGGAAAACACTCCATAGACACCAAGGCCCAGACTCTACAACCATATAGATTCTAGTGATAAACATTTCACTTTCCTTATACCTTTCAATGCTGCAAAGAACTAGACTGAAGCTAGTTCTATCCTGAGTGTGAAAAATCCTCAAGGGGGTTAAATAGATTTAAGCCTGTCCAAATGTAGGTTTGTAGGGAATCCTGTTACTCTACTATTTGCTTGGGCTCTGGGATAGGCTCAAGGTTGCCTTTAAATGAATGTCCCCCTATTGTACCATGGTATCCTTTTATAAGCATCCTTCTTTATATCCAGCTTACACCAACCCTGCCCCATTCCATCAGTGGACACACTTACATTTGACATGTCTGTGTAGCTTAGTCACTGCCTCCAATGTTAAATCCTTTTCCAGCCTATGTGAACAACACCAGCTTCCAGCATCGGAATTGTTATATTACCTACAGGTATCCCACTTCATAGCATCCTACATTCGCATGCATATTCCCTTATCAATATGACCTTTTCTGAAGGCATAGTATGATCCTTGGATCTAAATGCCTTGGGTGTTATCTTTAAATTATATTCCCATCTTACATCCACATTTTCAACCCTACCCCCCCCTACACCTCTAAATGGGCCTCTGACCTTGCAGTACAACTGCAGCAAGAGGACTGGGATGAGATATGGGAATCTATTAAACAAGGGCGGACTGACAATTCATGGGGATCATGGGGCCCCTGTGTCCTTGCCCAAACTCAAATAAGCCTATGAAAAAGGTACCAGGGGCCACTGACCCCGGGCCCTCGGGTAGTGCCCGAGTTTCCAAATGGTCAGTCCACCCCTGCTATTAAATAATTTGCATAGAACACAATGGCACTGGAAACTAATTATAAAGTTTTAATGTGTTGGTAAGTGGCCACAGCAATAATTTCCAAAATTTTTACCTAACTTTTTGCCCTAGTGTTTTCAGGGTTAAGGTGAACGGGACGCACAGACTCACATGTGGTGGTTCTGCCCAACAGAGCAGCATTTTTGGATTGAAATTTTCCAAATAATCTCTACTATAATAAATAACTCTATAGTGCCAGACACAGTGTTTAGCACTGCTGAATTATTGTTCCCCTGACCTTACAAAAGCGCAGCTGAAACTCTCCCTTCAAGTTCTAATCAAACCATTGCAAAGGCCTGGAAGACCGTGACATTATGCACTTGGAAACAAAAAATCAGATCACACAGGTCATGGTTCACAGTAAGATCGAGGCAACCCTCTTGGACACAGTCCCGAAACATCTGAAGGTTTGGCATCCATGGGTAGGTAACTTTTTACCTCCAGGTTTTGACTCTTCTCTTCTTGAATCATGACTTTCCAGCCACCCACTGGGGTATTGGATGCTACCCTGACTTTTTTCCTCCAGGTTTTGACTCTTCTCTTCTTGAACCATGACTTTCCAGCCACCCACTGGGGTATTGGATGCTACCCTGACCCAGTGAGTGCAGTAGACCTCTCCCTACCCTTCCTGCCCCTTTAACCCACGTTCTTCCCACTTTCTTCTCTTTACTCTTTGGTGTATGTTACTTGTTTTTTGTACTTATTTTGCACCTCTGTTCCTTTGGATTGACTGCTTTATTGTTTTTTTCCCCCAGAAATTTATACTACTCTATGTAGGGTCTGGTCTCTTCTTTCTACTTCAATCAGTCAACATCAGTCAATTCATGTGTTACTGTTATTTACTGTTAAACTACTTTGTTATGATAAATATTGTATTTACCATGGGTGTGAATCCGAATTATCTACCCGTGTGCTTGCATCAACTCCATAATGGTTTATATTCAGTCTGATTTGCAATTAAAAGTTTGAACAAGAAAAAATATTTTAAGCCTAACACTAGGCAATTTAAAAAAAAAATATTTTCCCTAGCAGAGGTATAAAATGAAAAAAAAAAACAGTTCTGGCTGCAGTATTCAATTCCTCTCCAGTGATGTCCCCTCAGTATATTCATTCTACTTCTAGATGTCCTCAGTCTTCTGGAATGAATGCTCTCCAGCTAAATTAATTTGAAAGATTGAGGGCGTACCATGAGTGTTAGCGTCATGTCACCACAGCGCCTGAACTCTTTTGGGGTTAATTTAGTAAACACAAATAGGCTGTTCACTTTGCCAGGAAACTTTCCCCTAGCTTAGGAAAAGTTGTGAAAATTCACTTTACACAAAATACCAAAGGACCGATGGGGAAGCACTGGGGGTGGGGGAGGGAGCCCACAGTTGGGCTTTGCTAAAAAATTTTTAGACTCAAACCAGTTAATGTTGGACAGCTACATTTTATGTTATCATTGCCATACATGTCACAAACATTACCTTTACTTGATTTAAATGGCGTAGCAGGCACTAGGCCTTTCTGCAAGTCCTTTTCTTTCCCTAAAGCCTTTAGTAGCACCTCAATGCAAGCTTTAAAAAAAAAAAAACTGTCAGCATGTCCATTATGGTCAACCGTGGAAGAGGAAACACTGGTTGCATGGTAGGTTCTTTTTTAGGGCTTCATACAGAAACAGATCAACAGGTATGAAGCCCAACCTAAGGAGAATCTAGGACCACAATAGTCAATCTCATTCATAAAAGTGTTGAGTCTTCTGAACCAGACTGTTGTCACATGAGGATGCTGCAAGGTGTCAGGAGCCCTTGCCCTCTACAATAGTGCTATATTTCAGGCACCATGTGATGCCTGCAGGGAGCTTTGCTAGTTTGGGCCAAGGAACCAAATAGGTCTTCAGGGACACAGGGATTAATTTGCAGACTAGAACGCCAGGTCTGTAGGGTCAATGCTTTACAGTGTAGCCCTAGTGTAAGGGACTTTTGCCTTCTTCTGAGCCATCTGGGTTTTGAGGACCAGCTATGGGACTTGAATTTGGTTGAGATTGATGTACATGTGTTTTTGTTTTCAGCTTGATTATGCATAATGGTGTTTATCTATATTTTGCTTAATTTAAAAACCTGGGCAAAAAGTAAGATAATATATCCATTATGTGTGAATCAAAAAGACAAGATGATTGCAAAACAGTTGCAAATATCCTTGTAATTCTAAACTAGATAGTAATTCAAATCTAAAAATAAATACAGCCTTACCAAACAAAACAGAACATAAGCTTTGTCTGATTTGAATTTTAGTCAAAAGAGGCTTGAAAGGAAGCCAGAAACCCATAAACCACCAGAGTTTGCAACACTCTTAAGTAAATGAAAAGTATCTGCATAATTTATAGTCATATTCCTTTTCTGACAGCCAGAGTCACAGCTTTGTCCATGTTCTCCGGACTGAGGTACAACATCACTTTTCAACTATGCAGTCTGTCTTTCAGCCTATTTTTATTTATTCATCCTATTTTATTGTCATTCTTGGGATGACACTCAACAAATTCATTGTGCTGATTAATGTCAAGACGTGGATCAGGAATAAGTGCCTTCCCACTGGAGATAAAATTGTCACCAGTCTTTGCCTGTCCAGGTGGATCTACCAGTGTCTGATTGTCCTCCATCAGACCTTTCTTTATTTTTTTCCCAAAGCCTATTTAGGGTTCCTCAACATGTTTATTTCACTGGACATAATACTCCTGAACTATATATCTATCTGGTTGGCAAATCTGCTCTGTTTGTATTACTGTATGAAGATTACCAACTACAAACATACTGTGTTCCTGTATCTCAAGGTGAGGATGTCAAAGCTGGTGCCCAGTGGTCTTGGACTGTGTGTATGTTTTTCTTTTGTATCTATGCTCCCTAATATTTGGCAAAACTTTTTCCAATATCAAGCTGTTACAACTGATCTTTTTCAAAACACGACAAAGAAATCAGCTGGAGCACAATATACATATTTGATAGGCTCCATACCACCTCTTGTTATATTTAGTATTGCCTTCTTCTTGACTGTTCCATCTCTTTGGAGGCACATCAGAAACATGAGCGGTGTTGGGACAAGTTTTAGAAATCCAGATATGAAGACCCATTACAATGCCATAAAAAGCATTGCTGCTTTCTTTCTGCTTCATAGCATGTTTATTATGTCTCTTAATGTTAATAACTCTGGTGTGCTAGACAGAGAAAGCCCATATAGACTAGTGATAAGAATAATTAGTTCCCTCTATCCATGCCTGCATTCTGGGGTCATCATCTTCTACAACAGGAAACTCCGAGAAGGTTTTTTATTTCCTTTAATCTATGTACTGAGCCTCATTCAGAAGAAAGCTGTGACTGGCCCCTCAGCTCTGGATGAAAATAGATAATTGAAAAGATTACATACTAAAAAAAAGACACCTTTAAAAAATGTAGAGATGAAAATCTGAGAATACATACCAAAAAAATGACCTACTGCAAAATGGTAAAAATTAACAATTGAAACAATTTACTCTCAGAAATTTCTTTAAGCTTTCATGACAAATTGTGACCCCCATACCAGTGGTTCCTTGTAAGCGCAATTGAAGTATACTGTATTTCTAGCCCGCGTTGCTCAACCAGGTGCCATTAGGGCTCTCCTGGGGTGCAGCAAATATGTGGCTCAGTTTGTCTTGTATCAGCAGCTCGTGCTGCCATGGTGTGGCCAGCCATCAGTGCCAAGACTAATAATGAAGATCTAAGGCCAGGAAGCACGTTGTCCTGCCCACACCTGGGCAATGCATGATGCTGATCCAGAGCAAGGGATCACCCATAGCATTCAGGAGAGGATGGAGTACATCTCTGTCCAGACCTCTCTGACTTCTGCCATCTTGCAAGCTGCTGGAGTGAGGTAGGGCTCTGATTGGAAGGGGAGACTCCATGATGGGGGTCCCTGATATATAAGGGGTACTCTGATCCAAAGGGTGATCTAGCCAATTATCTTTCTAATACAGGCATTAGAACCCTGCTGTTTTTTGTGGTTTTTATGGAGAGATTATCTCTTATTTCCTGTCCTGGTAATACGTCTGTCACATCT
The DNA here is from genome assembly GCF_062004578.1 of Staurois parvus. NCBI lineage: Eukaryota > Metazoa > Chordata > Amphibia > Anura > Ranidae > Staurois > Staurois parvus. Next base: position 158,500 of record NW_028319113.1, on the reverse strand, counting down.
TGTAAACACAGCAGGAAGTGAGAGGCAATCTTAGTAAAATTCACGCTAAAGCCTCGTACACACTACTAGTTTTATTCGTTCAACCCAGCAGGCTGAACAAAAACAAAAATACCTGAAAGCTCAGGAGCAGCTGCTGTACTAACTATCTGATGTTAGTACAGCGATCTCCCCTACTGTGCTATTGTGTTCTGACAAGGGGTACGGTCCCCCGCCAAGACACTCCGGTCAGTGCTCTCAGCCATTGGCTCGAACCGCTGATTGGAAGCCGATCAGCAGATGCTTTTCGGCCATGCCCCTTTTCCAGCACAAAGACCGCGGTGTCACTGAGAGCCCCGGGGCATGTTCTAACGATCAGGATATATAAGGGGTACTCTGATCCAAAGGGTGCCGCTAATCTAGCCAATTGTCTTTCTTATACAGGCATTAGAACCCTGCTGGTTTTTATGGAGGGATTATCTCTTTTTTCCTGTTCTGGTATTAAGTCACATCTTGTAAACACAGCAGAAAATGAGAGGCAATCTTAGAAAAATTCAGTCTAAAGCCTCGTACACACCCAGCAGGCTGAACAAAAAAAAACCTGACAGTTCAGGAGGAGCCGCTGTACTAACTATCTGATGTTAGTACAGCGATCTCCCCTACTGTGCTATTGTGTTCTGACATGGGGGGATGACCTCCAAGCCAGAACACTCCAGTCAGTGCTCTCAGCCATTGGCTAGAACCAATGATCGGGAGCCAATCGGCCGATGTTTTTCGGTCATGCCTCTTTGACAGAAACCTGCTGAACGGTCGTTTTCTGTCGGACCAGCTGCCCTACACACGGGTCGAATGTTGGACGGTTTCTGTTGAACCAGCCAATGTCACCGATGTGTGTAATAGGCTTTAGAAAGTCTGGGTCATTAACCTCCTTGGCGGTATTCCCGAGTGTAGCTCGGGGTAGAATTTCTATACCAAGAACGGTAACCCCGAGCTACACTCGGGCTTACCATGCAGCGTTCTCTGGGGGTCCCTGCAGCACTTACCTTGTCCTTCGCTCCCACGATGGGTCCCCTGCAGCGTCCCCGTCCATCTCCTCCGGCGGATGCCGGCATCTGGCTTCCGTGTTCCGGTCCCTGTGATGTCGGAACATTCGGGCGGCGGAACCGGCGGGAAATTTGAAATTTTTAAAAAATGACATTTTTGCTGTCATTGCTTTTTCACTGCATTTCACATACATTTTGTCCCCACTGCTTTGTCCTGTGCCCTGCCTGCATTTTGACTGTTCTTTCTGCCTTAGAAAAGTCCATGGCGGCCAAAAAGCGTCCCTTTACGTCAAAAGCGGTTTTAGAACAGCTAGAGAACAGCGATAGTAAATCAGAACCACTTGCAGAATTGAGTGATAATGATTTGTGGGGAAATTCGTCATCAGACACTGAAAACGATTTTGCGACTTTGCTCAGCGATGTGCGAATTTGCCTCTGTATTTCAAATTTCAGTGTTTTTGGTTTGATTATATTATTGAATTAAATTTATTACTATTATATTATTATTTTTTATGATTATTTATTAAATTATAATTTATGATTTCGTGTTTCAAGTTTTATCATGTCCGGAATGTTTAATAGACTCTTTTTCGGATAGATTTCAGGGAGTTATTCCTAAAAATTACAGCCTACAATAAAAAAATACATATTTCCATGCAAAAAAATGGTACCGCTTTCAGCACAAAAAATCGGAAAGAATCATACCGCCAGGGAGGTTAAATTACCTTTATTGCTATTCTGATGACAACGGAAAATTTTGGATTTTCCTTCACTGAGACTAAAAGTGAAGGAAAATCCAAAATTTCATAATGGTCAGCAGTGTGAATCTCCCTAACAGGGACAAAGACAAAAACAGAAGCCTTATAGAGGTTCTAATCTTCCTATACTCTATCCAAAAAGGTTTTTTGTTTAAATACTCTTTAAGGTGTATTTCCTTTCAAATATTTGTGTTTTTTGGATACAGTAATGATACCCATTGTAGGCCTCATTTCCACTTTTTTTTGCTACTCTTTGGGGCATTGGCATTTGACATTTTTTCCTGCCTCTAAACATTCCTGCATGTTAGCTAATGGAGGTTAGTTACCAAAACTGGAGAGTGCAAAATCTGGTGCAACTCTGCATAGAAACCAATCACCCTGGGGTGCCTTTAGGTTTCTTTAGGGGTGTCTTGGCAAAATGTCTAAAAATTGTCCAAAAATTGTATACAAACCAGCGGGTGGCTCAAGCTTGTCTTTTAATTACTTCAAAGCTGCAGGTTTTCATTACGCACCATTACTACCATCTAGCCGCCAGCATCCTAACAACCAATGACATCATCAGATGATAAGGAGGCACAGAATCCTTGTTTTCCCCTCCCTTGCCCCACTCCATCAGTACTGGGGTCACATTAGAGAAACACTGGAATACTAGTCAGTACCAGTTTGAAAAGGTGTGTTTGCTTTAGAAGTGTAAATCACCTCTAACTTTGGGTGTCCTACATGTGCAGATGTTGCTGCAATATGTAAAACTATTAGGCTTCATGTACTCGAGTCCACCCTGACCGCCGGCCGTGGGAAAACACAAATCGCTGCAAAAACACAGTACTGTGGTTGCCGCGTTTTGCCTCATTTCGCGTTTTCCCGCGGTCGGCATTCAAAACGTTCCTATCCGGAACCTGATTCTTCCGTGTTCAGGAAAGGGAGGTTTAACCTCACCTAAATGTGACAGCTCCTATACTCTGCTAAAAGCCTATATGTATATGGACATACAGGCTTTTATGGAGTTGAGTTTAGGAGCTTTGGCAAAAAAATTCCAAAAGCTCCTAAACTTGAGTTAAGGAGCTGCTCGTGTACATGAAGTTTTAGAACAGTTTTTCACATTTTAGAATGGGGTATCTCGAGACTATCCATAATTTTACGGTTGCCTTGACTGAAAAAATACTGATGTATTGTAATTTATTCTTTAATTTCCGAGCATGGGTGGTCTTGGAAACTCGATTTTTTATGGACGAATACTGTACTGACTAAACAAAAATCATTATCTGCACTGGTATGGGGACTGGATAAATATCGTTTGAGAGCCCCCTTTAGCACACCACGTTTGCCTAGAGCGTCTTAGGTGTTGTATTGTCGAGGTTGTCCCCCAAAACAGCCTGGGGGGGTGACTTCAACAAATTACTCTTACAGCACAAACCTGGTGGATCTGAGAGCTGGATGCGACCAGCCCACCTGGTCTCAATGATTACATAAGCTTTTCTTCCTTCTTGAGCTAGTTTGAGGGGGGAGAGGAGGAGGAGAAGAGAGAAAAGGTTCTTCTCAAAGAAGATTTTCTGCATAGCGGTGTTCATAGATTATATGATAGATAAATATTTAATTACATATGCTCGCCTGATTGTCCGATAGATATCTTTATCTGTTTGTGGGTTATTAATGTGTTCATATTTTGTTATGTATGGAAATAGGATGGGTTTGGATTTGGAGATGGGGGTGGGATGTTGCAGAGAGGTGGAGTGCTGAGGGGGATAAATCTAGGTGTTCCCCTTGCTCCCCTTTTTTTCCTTTATAATCACTTTTTGTAATAATTGTATTTATACATTTTTGTAATTTTTCACACACACACACACATTTATTTTTTTTTCAGGGGGCCCTTGTGTGTTCTGATAAAGGTACTACATGAATCACCAAGGGTGGTTCTTTTTGGGGCCATCTTGTATGGTTTAATATGGGCACTACATAAGCCATTTAAGGCATCTTTCTGATTACAAAGAAATCTGAATTCATTCCCGCATTATGTGCCTCCTTTGTATAATTAATTTAGGCTATGGATAAAAAAAAACTATTTTGCGTGTTGACGGTATTGGGTTCCTCAATATTATATTGTGGCTTTCTAATTATTTCCATCTTGTTTTTCTTTCTTCTTTCTCAAGATGGCGGTGACACGGTGGCGTCATGATGCCACGTACTTCGCCATGTACGTACTTTGTGACGTCATGGTGCACCGCACATGTGCAGTTCACCCGTTACAACCATCTTGCAGCCCTTAAGAGGGCCTTTCATGCTTGTTTCTTACATGTCTCTGATGCAGCCGGGAGGCAAGTCACCGGCCATGTCTGTATCAATATTGGACCTAAGAATGGACTGATAAGCATACCAATTTCAATATCTTTTAAAAAAGGGACATTGTCCATCTTTTGTTAAATGATTGCTTGAAAAAGGCCACTACGCTTATATTGCCACTCCATCCAGGATTTCCTTTCTTGCATTGGAGTTGGTATATGCAGAGGATATTAGTTCTGGACAAGCGAGCCGGAGAGGTAGGCCCGGAACAAAAGAAAAAAAAATAAGCGCAGGGTCAACATGACTAGGGGGAATAAAGGGCCAACAGAGGGTTAAATTATGGGAAGGACGTTTTGGGGATTGAGACTTACCTTATTAGATGTTGGGGAGGGTCTCCCAGGAAGGAAAAGGAGGGTCTGTCCTCAAGAAGTCCAGTTGGGGAAGTTTGGAAGAAGAAAAAGCTTCCCACCCTTCCTCCCCTTCGTGCTTTGGTTTGGATTGTCACGGTGGCCTTGGCGGTGGTTGGTCTTTGGAGGAGGAAAGAATTCTGTATGGAGACAGATTCAGGACCCATCAGTGGTATGGGGACCTTGGTACATTCCAGTTAACAAGGGGTTTACTCGGAATAGGTAAAATGGTGGCCACTGCGGATAAGTGGGGGTTTCCCTGAGCCAGTGTGTTGTGGCTGAGGATAAGTAGGATTGTCCCTGAACCAGTGGGTTGCGGCTGGGGGCCTAAGTTGAAGGAAAGTTGTGTTTATGGCCCTCAAATGACCGCCACGTTTTCATCTGTTTATAATTTGGAATGTTATGTTATCTATGTTAAAATAATTTATTGTTTAATAAAAGGCTGCTATGGCCATTTTGACTCCAGAAACATGTTTGCGTATTTTGTATAGCTGGGATGGTGGAGTGTATGGCCTAGCAGGCTTGGTTAGGTTGGAAGGCGTATATTCTACCCTTGTCATGTATACGTATATATGTATGCTATGCAATAGCATTTTACAAGGTTGATGCACACAAGGTGGTTTTTGGGACAATATATACCCTTAGAATACCCTTATACCAGCATACTTTTCCTCCTCTGGACCACGTTCAGATATTACTTCTCTGGCTTGGACATGTGTGGATATATCATATATATTCATCTCTGTCTACAAACAAGTCTGTAAAGCAGAATTACACCTGATATCACCTTTAGTACAAAGTGTATTAGGACTAACTTGATTTATCTTCCATCTATGATATTCTATGAGACCTGGAGATCCAGGAACTCAGCCGATACACATCCTTGCCAACAGTGTAAAAGATTGACCCCTGGGGAAGGGAGATTTGTCCAGCATGCTGAGAATTTATTAAAATCTTGTGGCCACTTTGTCTATCCTTATCTGTGTCCATCTTGGCTGGAGAGGCCAACCTCGTCATTTCAGTCTTCTATCAGGTACATGGCACACTGTGACAGTGTGCTGGTGGAGGTAGTAATCAGGAAGAGTGGTTGACTGCTCTAGTGGCAGGATGTTAAAAAAAAAGTGTTTCCTACAGTGCTGATCAGTGTAGGAAACAATTTGTTTATTTTCACAGCCAATCGATGTGGAAGGAAAAAAGAACACTGGCTGCATCATGCAACATTTGTTTAGAAATGTGATTGCTGCGATAGGTCACAGCGATCACATGGTACAGGGCCAATTTAATTGGCCCAGTTCCCCAATCTGTGATCGTTCACAGGGCGTGCCGCTGCATGTCCTAGAGCATGTACACCAGTGGTGAGAGAGGGAGGCAATAGATCTATGCCCTCTTGCCCTTAGGAAGAAGCAGCCAGCAGTTTATCTATAAAGGACAGACATCAGGCATCTTGTGGTTGGTGCCTACAGAAACGTTTGTTAATCTGGGCCTTGAAAGCAAGGTGGTCTATAGGGACACAAGTATTAATCAAAAGACTAGCACACAAGGTCTGAAAGGTTTATAGCCCCAGATTTGCCTGTTTCTGTACTAGCTCTGGGTTTAGGGTTTTAATACCAACTACGGTTTCTAAGAGTTAAATTTGGCTAAGATTGATGTATATGGGTTTTTTTTTCAACAGGACTATATAACTAGGCATAATTCAATAAACTGGGCAGCTTACAATAAAATAAAATTAAGACAGTATATCGTTTTGCTTGTATTTTTTAGATTAATTTGTGGTAAAGCAAGGAAGCAGAAACCCCTGTAGTATATTAACTGCAGTTTTGTGAACTGCCAGGCTCAACCTGGGTTCGGGGGGTAGTTCAGTGCTCCTGCACGTTGACATCTTAGTGCACATCAGGTGTGGCTTTTATTGAAATGCCCTGCAGCACAAATTGAGGCCGAGCCCTGCAATTTACTAATCTGCTAGCTCTGGAACTGCACATGCGCATTTCAGAACTGGGGATAAGTAGATTTTACAGCCTTTTCCTGCCAGCCACCACACCAAGGTGACACTCTGGGGGATGTAAGTTGTTGGTGGCATGCTGGGGGCAGTGGGCACTGAGGCAAGGTAGTGGTGGTACTCTGTGGGCAGTGAGCACTGATATAAGGCATTAGCTTGTAGGCAGGTGAAGTCTGTTTTCCCCACTGTAGGTGGGGCTCAACCTGAGTGGTCCTACAGCATGGAGAGGATGTCAAAAGTAATATAGTTTTCTCTATGGTTTCCTGGGTCAATGGAGCAGTCTTATGGTTGGCTACACTGCAGCCATGTGACCTTTGCCAACCATCTCTGGTAAGCAGTGTCTATATAGGTCCATGCCCCCAGGTTTTGGCACGCATTCTGTGAGTGGTTAGTATAGGGCAGGGGTCTGCAACCTTTAAGACATAAAGAGCCACTTGGACCCGTTTCTGAGAGGGAAAAAAAAGACTGGGAGCCGCAAAACCATTGCAACATTTAAAACAAATCCGACACTGCATATATTGCGAAAAGCGCTCTGGTCATGAAGGGGGTTTAAGGGCCCAGTAAGCAAGGGGTTAACCAGGGCCACAGTGTATCGTCATAATCACAATCATAGCCTTAGGTCAGTGGTGAGCAACCTTTTTTTTCAACTGAGCCAAATCTCGCCAAAACCACGATTGAAATTTATTTTGAGAGAAACATTTTTAAAACTGAAAATACATCCCCCATATAGTAATTCATCCCCCATAGTAATTCATCCCCCATATAGTAATTCATCCCCCCATATAGCAATTCATCCCCCATATAGTAATTCATCCCCCCTATAGTAATTCATCCCCCATATAGTAATTCATCCCCCCTATAGTAATTCATCCCCCATATAGTAATTCATCCCCCATATAGTAATACATCCCCCATATAGTAATTCATCCCCCCATATAGTAATTCATCCCCCCTGTGTCAATTCACTTACCTTTGCTCCGCGCGTTCCTCTAGCTGTGTTCCCGCGCCGTTCTGGTCTTCAGGGCGGACTGTGAGAGGAGAGGAGTTCGTCACGCTGCCCCGCCTACATCCTGACAGCCAATGTTTGGAGGAGGGAGGGGAGCGGGCACCCGGCACATAGAAGAGCTGCATTAAAAGAGCCGCGGCTTGCCGACCCTATTGCCTGTCACCTGGTGGGCAGTGTGCTCCGGAGCCGCAGGAAAGGTGAAAAAGAGCCGCATGCGGCTCCGGAGCCGCGGGTTGCCGACACCCGGTATAGGGAGAGAGACCCTGATTGCTATGGAAAGTACTTATTGGTAGGGAAAGGTTCTAGATAAGAAGGGACAGGTTAGGGACTTGCTATCCTGGAAGGAACCCTACCAGCTTGGGACTTGACCGGCAAAGCCGCTCAAGCAACCTGTGAGACAGAAGCTGCCAGCAACTCTCCTCAGCTACATCTTGAACTGCACTGAACTGCTCTCCCGCTAGGGTATTTGTAACATTGGCATTCTGATCAATACAAGTTTTAAGTTAATTGCAACCGGACTCTGTTTGATCACAGCTCCCGCACCGTGCTGCACCTCCCAACAAGCTTTTTGGGGGCACTGATGTCTGGCTGTGGCACTCACTCTGGGGAAACCTTTGTAAGGTGGTGGCATTACAGGGACACTGATGTAAGGTGGTGGCACTGATTAAGGTGATGGCACTCTGGGGACACCGATGTAAGGTGGTGGCATTCTGGGGACACTGATTGAAGGTGGTGGCACTTACGAAAAGTGGTAGCACTCTGAGGACACTGATGTAAGGTGGTGGCACTGGCTCCACTAATGCACATTTGCAGTTCAGTGCTGAAGACAAGGGAATTTTTTTATGGGCACTTTTTGTCTGTTCATGGACAACTTAAGACGGGAGAAAAGTGCCTGTTTTTTTAAATATCCTCCGTAAATATGAGGATAGTTGGCAACACAGCCCATACTATATAATATATACTATATATAAAATATATATATGCACATACAGTCATGATGGCCAAAAATATCTGCACCCCTGTATTTCTGTCAGATAATGCACCACTTCACCCAGAAAATTGTTTTAATTACAAATGTTTTGGAATTCTTATGTTTATTTATTTTGTTTATTGGTATAACACAAAAAAAGAAGAAACAAAAAGCCAAATTTGACACATTCCAAAACCCCAAAAATGGACTGGAAAAAATTATTGGCACCCTCAATTTAATATTTGGTAGCACACCCCTTGGAAAAAATAACTGAAATCAATTTCTTCCTGTAACCATCAATGAATTTCTTCCACCTCTCTACTGGAATTTTGGAGCACTATTCTTTTGCCAACTGCTCCAGGTCTCTCAGATTGGAAAGGTTCCTTTTCCCAACCACTGTTTTGAGGTCTCTCCACAGGTGCTCTATGGGATTCAGATCTGGACTCATTGCTGGCCAGTTCAGTCCTCTCCAGCACTTTGTCTGAAACCATTTCTGGGGGCTTTTTGAAATGTGCTTTGGGTCATTGTCCTGCTATAAGAATCATTACCTCTGACAGAGACCCAACTTTCTGACACTGGGCCCAGCATTGCACCCGAGAATTCTTTGGTAGTCTTCAGATTTCATAATGCCGTGCACACAGACAAGACATCCACTGCTTGAAGCAGCAAAGCAACTCAAAACATCAGTTAACCTCCACTCTGTTTGATTGTAGGGACTGAATTCTTTTCTTTAAAGGACTCATTTCTTTTTCTGAAAACAGTAAAATGATGGGCTTTACCAAAAGCTGTAATTTTGTTTCATCTGTCCACAGCACATTCTCCCAAAAGGATTTTGTCTTCCTCAGGTAAGTTTTGGCAAACTCCATTCTGTCTTTTTTATATTTCTGTGTCAGCAGTGGGGTCCTCCTGGGTCTCCTACCATAGTGTCCCTTTTCATTCAGATGGTGATGTAAAGTGGGAGCGGACACAAATGTACCCTGTGCCCAGGGGCGGACTGACCATTTGGAAACTCGGGCACTGCCCAAGGGCCCGGGGTCAGTAGGGGGCCCCATGAGATGCCCCTGGTACCTTTTTCATAGGCTTTTTTGAGTTTGGGAAAGGACACAGGGGCCCCATGATCCCCTATTGCCCGGGGGCCCCATGAGTTGTCAGTCCACCCCTGGCCCCTGGTACCTTTTTCATAGGCTTTTTTAAGTTTGGGCAAGGACACAGGGGCCCCATGATCCTCTATTGCCCGGGGGCCCCATGAGTTGTCAGTCCGCCCCTGCCTGTGCCTGAAGGTCTGCTTGAATTTGTCTGGAAGTTGATTGAGGTTCTTTATCCACCATTCAAACAATCTTTGTTTCAATCTTTGATCACGTTTTCTCTTTCGACTACGTCCAGAGAGATGAGCTACAGTGCCATGGGCTGTAAACTTCTCATTAAGCTCTCTGGAGATGGACCTGTAACCTTCAGATTGTCCATGCTTTTCTGTAATTTATGTTCTCATATCCTCAGACAATTCTTTGCTAGTCTTTCTCTTCTCCAAGTGGTACACAGAGACACACAACAGAAAGGTTAAGTAAATTTTTTAACTGGTTCCCAATGTGATTTCTCTATTGTCAGCACCTGTTAATTGATACAAGTGAGTTTAATTACAAATTACAGGAGCATTACAAACTTGGAATGCAATTATTTCTTACAATTTTGAGAAGGTGCCAATAATTTTGTCCAGTCCATTTTTGGGGTTTTGCATGGGATGTGTCAGATTTGGATTTTTGTTTCTCCACTTTTTTGTTTCATAAAAATAAAAACAAAAGAAATAAACATGAGAATGCCTAAACATTTGTAATTGAAACTATTTTCTGAGCAAAGTTGTGCATTATCTGACAGAAATTCAGGGGTGCCAACATATTTGGCCATGACTGTATATAAATTTCAGAGGCTCAAAAACTCAAAAAAGACAAATGATAGCAGTAAGGTTACTATTATCCCTGTGATTCTTAGCTAGATGTGATTTAGTTGAGGACTTAATCGTCCAGTGCTTATCTGTTCCTGTCCTAATTTATGATGCTGGCCAGCCCTGGAATGTGCGCACACTGGAAGAGACTCACGCTGACACACAAGTTCAGTCTATGAACACTTCTAGTTTATTATAATGAGAAAGTGAACTAATATATGCAGAATGATGCGAGAGTCATGTGACAACAGCATACGCATTATATTAGTCTTTGATTGGTCATTTCCACACGAAAACAATCTCCGTCATGGTATAGGTGTGATCTTCTTCCAAGTCTTATCTCATAGGAAAACATTCTTTTGTCTTCCAAATCACATGGTGGGAGGGGGTCTGTGTGTGTGAGCAGACATTTCTTAAGCAAGGATTTCTTATAGTACCACAAAGCCCAGCAGGCAGAAAATATTCACACAACATATGTATTAAAGTATAAAAGTAAATATGTATAAAAATGTGTATAAAAATAGTGTATATATATATATATTCAATAGTAAACGAAATAGGCATTTTACCAAATCCATCACAGATGGTTATTCAATTCCATAAATAAATGTAGTCTCGATAATGCAAAACATCAAGAAAAACAGAGCACAAGCTTCGTCTGATTTGAATTTTAATCAAAAGAGTTTTACAAGGAAGCCAGAAACCCATAAACCACCAGAGTTTGGAACACTCTAAGTAAATGAAAAGTATCTGCATAATTTATATTCATATTCCTCATCTGACAGCCAGAGTCACAGCTTTGTCCATGTTCTCTGGACTGAGGTACAACATCACTTTTTAACTATGCAGTCTGTTTTTCAGCTTATTTTTATTTATTCATTCTATTTTATTGTCATTCTTGGGATGACACTCAACAAATTCATCGTGCTGATGAATGGCAAGGCCTGGATTAGTAATAAATGCCTTCCCAATGGTGATAAAATTGTCACCAGTCTCTGCCTGTCCCGGTGGATCCTCCAATGTGTATCTGTCCTGCATTATGCCTTTTATTATTTATTTCCAGAAGTCCATTTAGGCTTCTTCAACTATTTTTTTTTCTTTTCCCTAATGCTCCTGAACTATATCTCTGTTTGGTTGGCCAATCTGCTCTGTGTGTATTACTGTCTGAAGATTACCAGCTACAAGCATGTTGTGTTCCTGTATCTCAAGGTGAGGATGTCCAGCTTGGTGCCATTGGGTCTTGGACTGTGTGTGTTTTTTTCTTTCGTATCCACTCTGCCTCATGTTTGGCAAAACTTATTTTCCCAATCTCAAGCTGTAACCACTGATGTTTTTCAAAACATGACAAAGAAATCAACTAGTGGACACTATATATATTTAATAGGTTCCACACCACCTCTTCTTATATTCAGTATTGCATTCTTCTTGACTGTTCCATCTCTTTGGAGGCACATCAGAAACATGAGCGGTGCTGGGACCAGTTTTAGAAATCCAGACATGAAGACCCATTACAATGCTATAAAAAGCATTGCTGCTTTCTTTCTGCTTCATATCATGTTTATTGTGTCTGTTAATATTATTCTCTCTGATGTGCTAGAAATTGAAAGCCCATATACACTCATAATGGCAACAGTCGCTTCGCTCTATCCATGCCTGCATTCTGGTGTCATCATCTTCTACAACAAGAAACTCCGAGAAGGGTTTTTATTCCCATTAACCTATGTACTCAGCTTTGTTCAGAAGCAAACAGCAACTGATCCCTGAGCTCTGAGTTTAATAAATAAATGAAGAGATTATGTACCAAAAAAAAAAAATCACATTTAGAAAATCGTAGAAATTATGATTTAAAAAAAAAAATCACTCCTACGCGTTTTCTTTATTGTTCCATGACAACTTGTTATCCTGTTGCCAGGCATTCAATTCAGAAGAAAGCAACGACTGATTCCAGGGCTGTGGGTGAAAATAGATAAATGAAGAGTTTACATACTAAATATTACTAAGAGATTACTTACGTAAAAATAACTTATTGAAAATTAATTTTGAATCAATTTACCCTTAGAAATTTTTATTAAACTCTCATGTCAATTTGTCATCTACATTCCCATGCAACATGTACGTGTAAGTGGAATGTACTGTATTTCAATACAATTAAATAAAAAAATAATATGAAATTATCACCCAATACAATCATAAAATGTCCAATTCAAATATTTTCAAACTAAATGTGTCCAACAAAATCCAAAAAGTCCAAATTCTAAGCTTCCATCCAATACGAAGGATAATAATCCTAATTTTCAACGAAACACCTCAAAACAAAGAAATAAACTATAGTGCATTATCCTTAAATAAATAAATAATAATACTCTAATTTGTGCAAATCACAAACCATTCAAAAATGTGCAAAACACAAAAAAAATTATATATATTTATATATATAAAAATATTTATATATAATACACAAATTGTGAACACTCCATGAACATTCCAAAACTGTGTACACTCTGTGACCCAGCAAACAGTAGTGCTAAATACTATTACCCTCTATGAGTATTTGTATGCATTATGGATTCAAAAACTCTTCTTATTTCTTCAATTCTGTGATTAAATTTCCAAGGTCCTCACAAAGATAAGAAGACTCTTTTAGACTGATCGCCAAGGCATAGAAATGAATTTAATAGCAACTTACATCTGAAAACAGGAACTTCCAGCTCTTTCAATGTTTGTCTCATATATCAGTATTCAATGGCTGAAAATGAAATGTTTCAAACCAACAAAATGGCCGCGGCGACACTTCTGGTTAGCGTGCGTGCGTCTTGACGTCACATCCCCTAACGCGTTTCGTCACATGTTTTGCACATTTTTAAATGGTTTGTGATTTGCACAAATTAGAGTATTATTATTTATTTATTTAAGGGTAATGCACTATAGTTTATTTCTTTGTTTTGAGGTGTTTCGTTGAAAATTAGGATTATTATCCTTCGTATTGGATGGAAGCTTGGAATTTGGACTTTTTGGATTTTGTTGGACACATTTAGTTTGAAAATATTTGAATTGGACATTTTATGATTGTATTGGGTGATAATTTCATATAATTTTTTTATTTAATTGTATTTAAATTTTACACAAAAAGGTTTTTTATTATATTGTACTTTCTAGGGAGAAAGTGTGACTTTTTGGTGGGATTTACGAGGTTACGTATTTATTTATTTACTGTATTTCAAGCCCAGTGAATCTCAACCGGGGTTCTTCTTTGGGTTCCCCAGGAGTGCAGCAAACATGTAAAGTAGTTTACGTGGGCTGGCCCCCAGTACCACAACAACCAATGTAGATTTAGCACCAGGAAGCATAGTGTTCTGCTTGTACCATGGCAATGCATGATGCTGTTCATGTAGGGCCTTTCTCAGCATTCAGGAGATGATGGAGTGCACCTCCATCCAGATCTGCGTTGCCTCTCTCTTTCTACCATGCTTTTGTAGTAAGGTAGGGTTCTGACTGGAAGAGGGGATTCTGTGATGGCGGATCCTAATGGAGGTACTCTAAAATCTACGGGGAACTCTAATGAGAATAATGTGATGGAAAGAATCTATGATGGGTTTGCTACTGATGTCCTTGCGGGATGCTGACGTGAGTGGGGGACTCTTACATGATGAAGATGGTCTCTAACATGATGGGGGGACCTCTATTGTGAAAGTGGGGTTTTAATGTGAAGATAATTTCACGAAGGAGGTTGAGTTCAGTATCCCAGACTCAAGTTTAGCATTGACGGTTAGTAGAACTGTGGAACTGCACTTGCCTGTAATACAAACAGAAGCTGTGGTCTTCTGAAATCAGTATTAAGGTGGTACTCTGCACTTACAAGTGAGCAGTATACATGCACATTTATCTTTTTGTTATCTGTGGCCATACTTCTTACACTGTTGACAAAAGCACTTAAGATACAACTAGGCCTGAACCATCCAGTTGTTCAACAAACTGGACGCAGGCACCCACTTACGGGAGATTAGATTCATTTTATATATTATGATCCAGCATATTATGTATAGATAAATGCGAAAATGCAGCACTAAATAATAATGTGTAGTCTCATTAATCATATGTCTATAAATCCACCAAAACGTTAAAGTTCTAAAAAAACCAGATCTGATCTCTTATCTCCAATGATGAAACATATGATCAGTCCCAATGTGTTTGTCTGAAAGGAATGGTGCTGCGCTACTTATCCTAAAAGTGAGTGAATAATCCCCATAAAGGCAAAAAAATATATAGTGTAAAAAATGCTGCACTACTGATACATAGATGGGTGAACAATCACATAAAACCAAAATGAGTGAACAATCCGCATAGAACCATATGACTTAGGTGCAAAGAAAATAACCCCAACAAATGTGAATCCACAATAAGGGTCACAAGTGGCAACAAAGATAAAAAGTGCCCAAATAGTGAAAACATTAAGTGTTCAGTGGATGAAATGCTTTAAAATATTTACGAAAAGCAAATATGTCAATGGCAATATAATTGTGGTATAAAAAAAATTGTCCCAAAAAACACAAATGGTGTGTATATCTTCAACACAAAACCGTGAAAACTCAGTGACCCAATCGGGTAATCCTTCACCGCCTAGCGTACGCGCTCACCTTCCAACTGCAACCTGCAAGGAGTCACAAAGCATAAACACAGGTAGATGATCCCAAACAGGGTCAGGTCTCATCACGTTCGGTCTTAGTGATATTGGTGATCAGGGTAAACCTCCCTAACAGTGACACAACATCAAGAGAAACCTGACAGGGGTTCTACCCCTTCCATGCCCTATCCAAAAAATGTTTTCACTTTAACCACTTCCCATCCGGCCCATGTATATAAAAGGCCGACAAATATCAAAGACAAACGAGCGCTAGTTCTGTGTAATGGAGCAGCTTAGCATAAAAGGGTGAAACCTCAGAAAACCTCTTGGGATGACATCAATATATAAGAAAACAGGCATGCAGCGCTCCTATATGATATGAGGTAAACAAAATACCAAACACATGTATGTTACTTCGAATTTAAGATATATGCATATAAATGTGCAAAATAGTGCATAACGCATGTAGCTATATATCGCCGGGCATGGATAAGTTCATGAATGGATTTCCCAAGTTACAACGTGAAGATGAGTGACAGTCTGTTTATAGCAAACATCAAAATATTCGTGACATCAGATGGTGAAGAAATGAGAATAATATGCACTAACCAGATAGCGCTATAAAAACGCATGTAGATGATGAAATCATCTAGGTGTGAGCATCTGGACCCAGGTGTTCTGATTATGGCAACTTCTATCGCAGCATTACAGCAGGATTTCCAAGTGGCAGAGCTATGATTGAAGACCACCGGAGGGAGCCAGCAACCCGGATCTCTTCAGACCAGGTATCCCAAAATATATAGTATGTTCGCCGACCACCAGGGGCAGAAAGGGCTCAGAAGAATATCCAATAGTTTCCTTGGGAAAAATTGGCTCAAGCAGAAAAGAGCCGGAGGACAAAAGTATCTAAGTGCAGCATTACTTTATTCAGGATTATCAGAGAAATGATAAAATATAACTCACATGATATGCAAACAAAGGCCCACTGGCCAGACAGAAGGGGTCCACGTGGATAGAAAGTCACTGAGGGCAGCTTTCTCAAAAGGCCGGATGGTGGCACTGCAGGGTCGGGTGGCCATTTATAAACGTCCTCCCCGCACCCTGCTTGTGCACACTCCTCCGGACACAGTGAAACACCGATCGTCGGACAGGACCTCTGTACGAGGTCCCAATCATGTGATCACTGATTGGCCAATCAGTGATCACATGCAAAGTAGTAAGCAAGATGTCACTTCTGACATCATTGCTTACTACGTGTGAAATCTGTGAATGGTCACAGAGATCACATGGTACAAGGCTATTCACAACAGCCTTGTACCATGTCACAAGCTGTGACCAATCAGTTCTCAATGGCTGCAAGAATGCAGACAGAGAGAAAGAGAAATGATTGCTTTTACATCCTATATGGGTGTAAAAGCAATCAGTGTAAAAAAATAAAATAAAATCTTCATCACACCCCAAAGGTAGTACAGTGTCACCATGGTGACACTGTACTGCTAGGGTGACAGTATGTAAAAATAAATAAATAAATAATATTAAAAAAAAAATAAAAAAATGTAAAAAAAAAATGTTTAAAAATTATAATTTTTGGTTATAAACTAATTTGGCTTATTTTTTGTTTACTAAAAAGATAACGGAATACATTTTGGCCAAGATTTATGATGAAATATTATTTATTTGCAAAATTTTATAAGAAAAACACTTTTTTTCTTTTACATAGCAACAAAAATTTACATAGCAAAAAAAATAAAAATCCCAGCGGTGAATAAATACCACCAAAATAAAGTTTTATCTGTCTCAAAAAAAGGTAAAAAATTCATATGGGTACAGTGTTGCATGACTGCGCAATTGTCATTCAAAGTGTGATAGCACTGAAAGCTGAAAATTGCCCTGGACAGGAAGGGGGTGAAAGTGTCCGGACTGGAAGTGGTTAAATACACTAGAGTAAGGAAGAGTTAGAAACTCTGTCACGTTTGTGGACTGTGAACTGTTCATGACAATTTCATATCCAAGGTTTTCACTATGGCAGGACTTCAGTTGAAATCTGTCCACATTGGCCCTGATTCAAAGTCTGAACACTTTCATACTTCACACTGCATATGTTTTGCCATTGGCTTTAGTATCTTATTATGTCTTGACATTGTTGATTCACTGCATAGTGTGTGTCTTGTATGTTAGCTATAGAGACTCCTATTTGCATGAAATCATGGTGAAGCATGTTTATATATACTGTGTATATATATATATATATATATATATATATATATATTCATTTTAAAGGTGTAACATAAAATATTTATTACTGTTTGTTATGTTAAACTATAGAGTATACCTGTCATTACAAAATTAAACAAGAAAAATAGGCAAAATGCAGCCAATGGCCCAAATGGTCCCTACATTGTGGTTTGTTGACTCTCTGTTGTTTAATAAATTCATTTTGCCAAAAACATACCTTTATCAACTTCTTGTCTGTGGTCACATGACCATTAAACTTCTGTGACGGTTCTTTTCTTTGTCAGCAGTGGGTGGAGCTTTGTGAGTGGACTGACAAGAATACATATGTTTACTAGCCACTTGCTTACCGTGCCATTTCTCTCATATGTAAAAATCTATTTTTTGCTAGAACATTACTTAGAACCCTCAAACATATTATATATATATATATATATATATATATATATATATATATTTTAGCAAAGGCCCTAGAGAATAAAATATTGGTCATCCATTTTTTATTTCACAAAGTATTTGCGCAGCGATTTTTAAAACGCAAAATTGCGCATGCTTGTGGAATGACCTCAAACTACAGTACTTAAAAATCTCCATAGGTAACGCTTTAGAAATTCTTACAGGTTACCAGTTTAGAGTTACAGAGAAGATCTAGCGCTAGAATTATTGCTCTTGCTCCGACTTTCACGGCGATGCTTCACATGTGTGGTTTTAACACTGTTTTACTGTTTACATATGTGGGTGTGACCTACCACTGCACCCGAGAAGCCTGGGGGACAAGGGGTGCTTTATTGTTTTTCTTATTATTATTTATTATATACATTTTTATTTTTACACTATGCCATAAAACATTTTTTTGATCACTTTTATTCCTATCACAAGGAATATAAACATCCCTTGTGATAGAAATAAGCAGTGAGAGGTCCTCTTTATGGAGACATCTGGGATCTATAAGATCCCACATCTCTCCTCTACAATGTAAAACATTATATAACAAAAAGCATCAATCTAATGCTTTCAAACACAGTCTTGTTTACATTAGGCAAGAACACGGAAGTGACGTAATGACATCGCTCTGGTCCTCCTAGGCCACAGAGATGATTGGAGGCCATCTTTCCTTCACTCATCTTTATGCCCAGCCGCTGTGATCTCTGGGCTGCTGGGCATAACGATCATCTAGGTAAACCCGAGGACCACCAACGTGAAGCAGCTTCCTTAAGGTGATCCAGCTGGGAATCTGCTGCTGGGATCACTTTTAGCAGAAAGGGAATCACTGGCTAAAAAAAAAAATACCGGGGTTATGGCACATTGTTGCAGCCATAACCCCATGACTAGTGTAGAAGAGATGTGCTAGTTAAGACTATACCTACTGAACCATCACCTACACAACTCTCTCTTTCACTCCATACCCCCATCCACCCAACACTCAATATACCAAAAAAGGAGACCAAACCACCATTGGAGTAAAATGGTCTTCACGGCCTTTTATTAACAATTCAACTTCAAAAACACAAAAACATTCCTTAACACAGAAACATACAGGAAAAAGTTGTTGGTCTTAGAAGGCACAAAACAATACCGATATCCCCCTGTGGAACATTAGCTATAATATTAATACTAAGCCTCCAGCCGCAACGCACCGACTCAGAGACAAAACACACCCGCAGTGCAGAACCTCCACCTTCCAGCTAAACCTTGGTTAACCGGAATGCACCCGGGCACACCATACCACTCATGGGTCCCAACCATTCACTTTGGCTTAAAAGTATTTGCCGCTTCCAAAGTACAACAACCACCCCAAAACCAGAACAAACCAGGAACCTAAAGACCCAAACAACCCAAGGGAGGGTGGGAGGGAAGTTTCCTCTTCTGCTGCCACTCCTGTACTGGATTGTCCAACCCTCCACCACTCCCAAAGGTGCCAAAGACCCCACCCTGCACTACCCATCACCAATCAGGTAAACCTACATGTTTTACAACCTTCCCACCTTTCCTTAATCCCTTACTGTTTTTCCTACCCTCTTCACATAGTCATGTCTGCCCTCCACTAATTTTGTTTTTTTTTTGCTATGGGCACCGCTGTATTCCACTTCAAACTGAGAATGTCTTTTGACTATTGCCCAGTTTTGAAGTGGCTACAGGGAGCGGCAGGCACTAAAGAAGCACACACACAGTGGAGGGAGCCTAAACACAGGTTATCAGTAATGGACACAAAAGCACACGTGTGCGATTGAGGGAGCCGCTAGACACAATAACTGCACATAGGCTTACAATAGACCAAAAAATGTGCACATGGAATATTATTGGGAATTATTTAAACCACAAAAATACCAAAAATTGTTAAATAAAAACAGTATGCTTTATTTACATACTTAATGAAAACAAACAAAAATAAGAAAGAAGCGTTTTTTTTCTTTTTTTAAAAAACACAATAAATGATTTTGGGACCTTTGTTATTGGTGCCCCTATCGTAGATCTTACTACTCTCAGGTGTAAATGATATACCATATACCTATTAACCTGTTGTTAAACCGTATGTATAAGTGCATGTAGTGTTACCCTCGTAGGGGCCGCTGGTAATAGCTGGTTTTTCCCAAATAGTACAGAGGCTGCCCATCCCCACAAGCACCCGTCCATACTCACCGGCTCCAATAACTCAGTCTAGGGGATGTTTTTTTGATATTTATTTCTTGAAGGTCTTTAAACAGGAGAGGGGTTGGGGCATGGGATATGCCTAAACACTGTACATTATTAAGAGGACATTCTTCTCTAGGCTTCCCTACACAGATTCCTCTGGAGACACAGGGGAATGGCCAGTACTC
Source organism: Staurois parvus (assembly GCF_062004578.1). Taxonomy (NCBI): domain Eukaryota; kingdom Metazoa; phylum Chordata; class Amphibia; order Anura; family Ranidae; genus Staurois; species Staurois parvus. The sequence continues at coordinate 138,456 of NW_028319113.1, read as the reverse complement.
TAAGTCCCTTTGAGAGCTGCCTCAGTTCATAGCTACTTTTGGCACTTACATCCTAAAGCACACAGTCACCAAGGATCACAAATCAGGGTCAGTGCTCAAAAGCCCCATGGACAGCTGCACACCTTCTAACTTCCTCCAGACACATCCCAGTGAGGGATACAATCCTTCTCCAGACCAGATCACATTAGGTGAAGTCCCACAGCCAATTGCTCAGACAGGTTCGTTCAGGTTCTCAGCCCTGCCACAGCTAAGACCTCAGAGAACAGCTACACAGTCCACAGGCTGCCTCAGGGGGTGGCAGCCCCAAAGTCTCTGGAACCCTCCCTGACAAGGAAATATTAATCTTTCCAGGGCTTCAAACTATTTATCACCTCCCCAGCCCCCTTCTGGACACTCCTCTCCAGAGATTGACTTGTGAGCGGGGCTTAAGGCACCCCAGCAGGGACAATGTGGATCTGCACTTGCTAATGCCTGTAATACAGGCAAGAGCTGCAGTCATGTGAAATCAGCATTAAGGTGATACTCCAGACTTAGAAGCGAGTAGTACACTTACACAGTTAACGCTTTGTAATCTGTGTAATACTTACACTGTTGACCCTAAAGCACTTCAGACAAAACTTCGTTAGAGAACGACTCTCCTTGGGTGTGCAGCATTTTTGAGCTGGTACAGCAGAACATGAACCGGTCTCCACTGAATCAACAGTCTTGTCACCTCATTCCCAGTGACGGATCCATATGTTACTAATGGATAAAGGAAGCACCGTTCTCCATAACTCCATGCTTATCCTCCTCCCTGGGCCCCCTCTATATCTCTCTGTGATTCCAGGATAGGTATGTGTGGAACCAGTCGCTAGTGAAGGGGATAAGCATAAACCCCCTTCACTACCAGAGAATCTGTCACCCCTGCCATGTCACCAGTTTCCTGGATTGTTGGGTGCTTTATCAAGTGACACAAATACGGTAGTTATTAGCAATGGCAATATAGCTTCCTCTGGACAGCTATCTGCTCATTAGACCTCTGTACTGTATCTTCTCTAACCTTTTCAGTCCCCTGTTGTAAGCCCTGTTCTTTTGATACATCATGCATGCACGTCTTTAGAGACTTCAGACCAGGCATTTTAGATGAACAAAGAAAGATCTTTTACTGAGGTAGTGGCAGGTAACACACAAGCAGTTCTCAAATACATCTTCCACACTCCTTCCTGTACAAAGCCCTAATATAGAGCTCCATGAGGTAGTAATACCTTAGGCAGATGGCTAAATCCATATAGAGTTCTTCTAAAGGCCAGAGTCCAGAATAAGCAGTAAATCCACAAGAGGTAGAAAAAAATCCCTTTCAATTTATGAATTGGTAATAATCCATGAAAGACAGTCAGTCCAGAAACAGGTAGCTTAAGTCCATATAGGTTCATAGGTTCCAGACCCCATTGGGAACCCCGACTGGACTCCCTCCAAAGGGTGGTTCAGACCATCAATATAAAAGCTACATCTTGGCAGTATTTCCACAGGCTGACCTCCCAGGGGACTAATAAGCCCCTAGTTATATTGTCAGACCTGCAGGGGCAGAAATCTTCCTGAAAAGAGTGAAAATACCTGGCCAGCAACATTAACCCTTCCTTCTCAGGAACCACCTCAGCTCATCAGGTCAACCTAAGGACAGTGCAGCATTTCTACATAATACCAATTTGCAACATAGTTGACTTGTTTAACCTCAGAGCATGAGCAGAGAAAAAGAAAACCCTTAACACTTTAGAACCTCTTGGAAACACCTGCTTACAGGCTAGGCCATGATAAATGTTTGTAACACCCTGCTATAATGCAAGTTTCTGGATGTTAAGAGAAATACGCAAATGCAGTGCCTTGCAATTCAGTGGCACTAACACTCTGTAGAACAGCCCCATGGACCTTGTATGTTGAACCGCAGGACTTTGCTGGGGAGCAGTGTACCAGAGGACAACATTTCCCAGAGGAGCTGGCTTATGGGTGGGGGCGCTTATACACAGAACCCCGGGGGAGACTGGATAGGAAGTGAAAGGGGAAATAGCTGGAGAGCATAAGTAGAGAGAGAGAGTTGTGCTGACTGACGGAGTACCAGACCAGGCTGCATAGCTAGAGAGAAGAGAGACAAAGAGGAGTCGCTAACTGCCAGCCTTGCCACCCTGTTCAGCTAAACATTCTGCCAGCAGGTGAGCACAGTATCTGGACGGAACGCTGCAAGTGAGACCAGAGAACCTGCGATAGCCCCATCCGCTGAGAGCGAGAGAGACTGCCAGGACCTGCTGGAAGCTACTGATTGGGTGAGAGAGTCCCATACACCAGCCAAACAAGTGAACACTGACATTCTTCTCATAACTGCCACTTTCCTGCACACAGCTGTGGACACTGCATATAGTTAACACATGTTGCGGTTTAGTTACCGCTGCCTACTATTGAACACATTTGCAGCACAGTCCAATCATCAAATCTGACTGCAGTGCACGCCTTCTGCAGGCCAAGCCACACCAGTGTTCCCTTAGCCATCTGCCTATCCTCTTAAAGGAACCTCTACCACCATTGCCATTAGTTACTGCAGCCCAGAGAGGAGTTGCCCTTTGCCAGCAAGCACTTCTGCCAATTTCTGACACCTTTCTGCTTAAAATTTGTAACCTGCTCAGTGCATTAAAGGGGCACCACCCAAGTCAAGTTCCACTTAAAGGGATATTACTTGTCCTTCCTTCTTCCTTCCTTTGTATTAATTCTTCATCTCTTCCCACTTCAAAGGTATGAATCGTTGTAGTGCTTCAACCGGGCCCCAACAATCATGCAAAAGATTCCTCTCTGTATTTAAAGGGATGTTGACCACCCCAGTTAAAGAGCTCTTTCATATCCTAGATCTAAATCTTGTCATCAGATCCTGAGGGCCCAAAGTGAGCTAGTTCAGCCTTTGATAGTTTTCCTTGCTCACTGGGGACTAGAAACACCTCAGGTTGGAGGTTTTGGGTTAATTTCTGAACAGCCGGCCTGCTGACACTGATTGAGATTTTGCTGTACATGTTATTTCTTTACAAGATGAAACCAGTTAAGCCCCAACATATAACCATAAATCAACTCTACGTTGTGCACAACCCCTGGTCACCAAGAAGTCCCTTCCTCCCCAGGAAGTCCAAAATAAATGAAAGTATCTTAGCATCCTATCAAATGAAAAGTCATCAACAAGTGACTTCTTAATTCTTCAAAGCTTGTATGTTCTCAACTAGTAAATCTTGCAAACGATGATTTCCTCTTCCTTTTTAATCTTCAAAAAAAATACATATAGACTGCACATAGTACATTACCTTTGTTTCACAGTGAAAATAAAACTACAAAACACTCACATTAAAGTGCTCATAACCAACATAAACTCCACCAAGTGTAACTCCATGTGTAATATCCATAATTCTTACTCTTACCCTCTAGGTATAGATTGCTCGCTCAAAATGAATTCCCAAGACGTGAATACTTCTTCCAAACATCCTCTTTATAGACAACCGTTTCCTCCAAGAGATTAAATTGAGATATTATACGTGACTACCAAAACATGCCACACAGTGCTCCCTTGTTACCAGACCACTGACCACTAATCTCGTGAACACATAGGTACTCCACCACCATATAATCCATGCACCTTACCATAGTAAGGAAAGCAAACTGTGAGCAATTGGGCTCCTCTTCAACCAATATCACTCTTGTCTCTCCGATCATAATATATAAATCAAAAGAGAACAGACAGCCATCGAGTAAAATATCAAGGCAATAATATTTATTATATAAAAAAGTGCTTACAACCGTAGGCTGTACATCAGTGTTAGTACAAATCAAAGAACCGGACATCTTCCAAAATGGCCACCGTACAACTTCCGGCTGTGCGTCTTATGTCACTTTCTGACACGTTTCGTCATTACGACTTTATCAAAGGATCCTTGATTTGTACCAACGCTGATGTACATCCTACAGTTGTAGGTGCTTTTTTATATAATAAATATTGTTACCTTGATATTTTATGCGATGGCTGTCTATTCTCTTTCGATTTATATATTATGACCGGAGAGATAAGAGTGATATTGGTTGAAGAGGAACCCAATTGCTCACAGTTTGCTTTCCTTGCTATTGGGTAAGGTGCATGGATTATATGGTGGTGGAGTACCTATGAGTTCACAAGATTGGTGGTCAGTGGTATGGTAACAAGGGAGCACTGTGTGGCACGATTTGGAAGTCACGTATAATATCTTATTATTTGCAATTTTATCTTTTAGAGGAAACAGTTGTGTTATTTCTTTGCTTACAGTTGCTAAGAATGACAATTGTCATTACATACACATTCATATCACTTTTTACTGTTTGACCGAGCTTACAGTCAAGTTTAATATAGACATCATATCAGTTCACTCCAGTCTGAGTGTTAATCTATTTTCTGGTGAAAATTTACTTTGGTCAGAAGAGTATTGTGGGGTCAGCAGGGGTTGAGTTTCATAGTGGAGTCCAGTATGACACGGAGCTTGAAAATAACTCAGTGACTCCTAATGGGGTTGTGCTACATATTCAAACTGGTCATTTGACTCTCCCTGCCCCATATTCTGGAAAATTCTTCCACCAGGGGGCAGCAGTCAAACTCCCAGACTGTGAAACCCTGAACAGACCAGAGCAAACAATTACTGCTCCCTTGACCACAGAAGTCAAAAACTAAATTTGCCTAGCATCCAATGCTAGGAGGGTGCTACATACAATATGGCAGGAAAAATCTTTAGACTTCAAGCAGAGGGAGGGAGAGGGGTCACCAATAATTTTGTCTTTACATGTTTCGCAGCCATCATATGCCACTTCTTTGGGAGCATGCCACCTCAGAATCTACAATCCAACAAAAAAGACAGTAAGTATTGTGTATATAGCATCACATATACCATGTCCACATACTGTATAAATATCAACATATATTGCTATCACAAATAATCTCACCCAGTGATGTGTGTCTAGCTGGATGTCAAGCTATGGCCCTAAAGCCCCAGAAGCCAAACCTTGTCCCCCCCATGTAGCCACTGGAGCATACATACATACACAGATAAGCCATGTCATGACCAAAACAACCTCCCAAAGTGGCACCACCCAGGAGGCCAAAAAAAGTATAATAAGCAGAAGACCTGTCTACAAAAAAAACAAACATACAAATAAAGAAGGAAATAAGGCAAACTAGCACAAAGATCCACACATGCAGGCATACCATACCCAAAGTAAAAAATCATATATAAAGAGGTTGACAGAAAACAGGATCCAGGACAGATAAATGAATAAAGCGATATATAGAAATATGCTAGGCAATAAATCAATATGTTGCAGAAAAAAAACGTGAGATACAAACAAATAGGAAGAAGAGTACAGGAAATCTGTGTCCCATAAACACAAAAGGAAACCTGAAATACATCTAACTTAAATAACATGGAATGAAAAGACATACATATTTCAGCAAAGATAAAATGGAGGCCCAACATAGAGTGATGTCCCACGAGAGGGAGCAATCCGGGGAAGTGCACCTATCAAGGGACCAGGCAGCCTCTTAAATATGCTTCCACTGGTAAATACTCTAAAAGGCACCAAAATGATGGCAATGATGTCACTTCTGGGCAAAATAAAGTTGGCATCAATACAAGGAGCAGTGCTATCACCAACACGCTCATACTGAGCATGTTAGAAGATGTCATTCTTCCTTGCTCCTGCCTGCTAAAACTAAGCAGGTGGGAGAGCAGGAGAAACCGATGCCAGACATCACCATAGAAGGAACAGAAAGGGACAGAAGACAGAGACACTAGAACCATGGTAGCCTTTTCTTGAAGGCTGAAGGTCCTGTCCCAATTTGATCCACCTGTCAGTTTTCAAGCCTGATCGGAAGGTCCATGCAGCCCTTTGGACAGTAGGATGCATAACAGACTTGTGTCTTATCAGGCAAAAAATGGAAAAAGACAGTGTCAGGAATCTAGGAATGACCAGAAAGGTGTGGACTGACACAGGGAAACGCAGGTCTCAGGTACAGTATAATACAGTTTATTATTAGCCACCCATATATATATATATATAAACGCACAGTGAACAAACCAACCTTCCACTAATCTTAGGAGGTGCAGGAACACAGGCGTAGTCAGGGCTGGAGAAGTGGAACGGTCAGGCCGGCCGTAGGGTTCTGTAATGACCGTTTGGTGGTACCTCTAGCGGTCCTCAGGACAGGATTCCCCAGGGTGCGGAGTCTAAGTCCCAGTCTGCTTATTCACCAGGGCCCCTGATGGTGGGGATGGACTTGGAGCAGACAGGAACCAGGTCGCGGCCCCTGAGTACACCTGCTAGTGGTAGAGGGATCCGCCAGAGGTATGTGCAGGTAGGAAGCCTGATGTGAAGAGGCAGAAGGTGTGAGCAGGGACGGCTGGATCCGTGCAGGATGGATGGATGGCAGAGTAGTTAGCGTGGTCAGACAAGCCGGGTCGGTAACGGTGGAGGCAGATCAGTACAGAGCAGAAGGCAAAGAGTAAACGGGTCACGAGCCAAGGTACAGCAACAGGAGGTCAAACAGCATAGGAGTAGGCAGAAGAATAGTCAGGGATGAGCCAGTAGTCAGAACAGGAGACGGTCAACAGAGGTCAGGATCAAGCCGGGTCAGCAACGAAGCAGGAACACAGGATACAGGTACAGAGGCTCATGGGAAAACATACACCAAGGCCCAGATCACAGGCCTGGTCATGCCTTAAATACACCTTTCTGCAATCAGCCCCAGGTTTGGCTGATTGCACGTGTGAGCTTCTGGCTGCTGAGAGCACCCGCTGGTCAGCTCTGGTACTGCAGACCACACGGCAGGTGAGTCCCACCACCAGTGCTGAGTCCATTCCTGACAGACAGTGTCCTTTACCGTGTTGGTGGACCGGATAGGGTAGCCTGATGTAAATAGACAGCAGAGTCTGTTTACACCAGGGCACCCATAGAGCTCAGTGGGGTCTGCCCATGTCTGCTCTGCATAAACCGAGTGGGCATGGATGTGATATCCAACCTGCTCTGCTCTTATCCGCAGAGGAATTTCTCACTGATCCCTTGCTGATTGGAGTGGGATCTGTTCCATGTGAAAGGGGCCTTATACAGAAACAGACCAACAGCAATGAAGACCCTACTAAGCAGAATCCAGGACCACAACAGTCAGTCTCATTTATAAAAGTGTCAGGTTTTCTTAACTAGACTTTGGTGACATGAGGATGCTGCAAGCACAGGGAAATAAAGAGTCTTATGACATTTCATTCATATCAGAATCACTACACATCTACACAAATAAAATGTCAGGAGTCCAATCTGGTCTAAAAGGTTTCTACGTTAACCATGGTGCTATAGTTCGGGTATCTCGTGTTGTCTGCAGGAACCTTTATTAGTCTGGGCCTTGGAGGCAAAGTGGTCTACAGAGACAGAGGGATTAATCTGAAGATTAGCACAGAAGATCTGTAAAATAAATATATTTCAGTACAGTCCTAGACTAAGGGATTGTTGCCTTCTTCTGGACCAGTTGTGTTTGTAGGGTTCGAAATAACAGCTATGGGTTCAAGAAGTTATATTAGGTTGAGATTGATGTGCATATGTTTTATTTCAAATTGTAAAGAAGTATCATGGTGTATATCTATATTTTGCTTAATGTCCCTTTCACATGGCAGGTCTTCCTGTCAGTTTTTCAGGCGGACCTGATCTGAAGGTCCATTCAGCCCTATGGATAAGTGTGTGTAAATGGCTTGTGTCCATTTACACCCACCTACCTCCAGGTCTGATCTGGTCTTTTAAAAAAAACCCAGAAGGGGATCCATCTTCTTCCATTTAGACAGATAGGGTAGTCAACGGATAGCGGAGTATGTATAAACCTGGAAGTCCAAAGAGCAGGCTCTGTGTGTGTCCACTCTGCATAAAATGAGCAGACATGGCTGTGACATTTACCCACTATGCTCCGATCAGCAGGGGTTCTGTGAGTGGATCCCCTGCTGATTGGAACAGAATCTGCCCCATCTGAAAAGGGCCTAATTTAATAACCCTAGCAATTTATAAAAACAAAAACATTCCCGGTGACTCAAAACAACAAAATGATTGCAGTACAATTACAAATATCCCTGTGATTCTAGATCAGGGGTGTCCAACCTACGGTTCACAGGCCGCGTGCGGCCCAAAACGGCTATGAATGTTGTTGATTTTTGGAGGGGGAGAATTTTTTTGGAAAAATGTGTTTACAGTTAGCAAGCACATGCAAAGAAAAATTTGACAGTGTCCCTTTAGTTGACTTTTATAAGTTTTATGTTCCCAAAGAAAATCTTCCCACTCTTCACACTCATGCCTTATTCATGTCATCAGTTTTCGGCAGCACCTTTTTTTTTTTTTTTTTTTTTATTATTTTATTTAAATATTTATTTATTTTCCATATAAAATACACATTTCATCATTGTTTTCATACAAAAACCATTATCCAAACCATTAATTACATTTCTTCCTGTCTTTTATTCCCATTACCTCCCCCGCCCCTATCTAATACCCCCCCACCCACCTCAAAATACCCACCCTCCCCACTAATAAACCCTCCCACTCTGCATTGTTCTATTAACTCTTTTCCTAGATAGTATATACAAATATTTCCTCCTCTTTCTCATTACTACTTCGTATATCTCACCACAAATTCTTCCCATTTTCTCCACTTCTTATAGAATAGCCCCATCTTGTCTTCCTGCGTATAATACAATTTCTCCATCTTACATATCTGATTCGTTATCTCTACCCAATCCTCCTCCCTCGGCGCCTCTGGTCTATGCCAAAACCTAGGAATCAGACCCTTTTTTTGGCAGCACCTATATTTGTGAGCAACTATTTTCAAGGATGAAGCACATGAAGGGCAAAATTAGAATCTGGTGAGCACCTTGATGATTCGTTGAGAATTGCTGCTCCATCAATCCAACCAGATATTGATGCACTAGTTTATCAAAAACAGTGTCAAATATTGCACTAGATTTATGTTGCCCTCTTTTACTTTTTTCATACAAAATACTTAAAAATGGAGTTTTATTACTCAGATAGGTACATTATCTATATCAGTGATCATCAACTTGTGATTTGCCCAACTTTTTCTGCTCATCAACTATCCTTATTGTTAGTGTATTTTATGTGTAGCCCAAGACAATTCCTCTTCTTTCATTGTGGCCCTGGAAGGTCAAAAGGTTGGACACCCCTGTTCTAGATGTTAATGCAAAAATAAATGTAGTCTCGCTAATGCAAAACATCAAGCAAAACAGAGCAGAAGCTTTCTTTGATTTGAATTTCAATCAAACTAGTTTTGCAAGGATTCCAGGAACCCATAAACCACCAGAGTTTGGAACACTCTAAACAAATGAAAAGTATCTGCATAACATATACAGTATTTGTATTTCTTGTCTGACGGTCACAGATTTGCCGAGGTTCTCTGGACTGAGAGACAAAATCACATTTTAACTATGCAGTCTGTTTTTCAGCTTATTATTTTTTATGTATGGTTTTTTATTATGATTCTTGGGATGACGCTCAACAAGTTCATTGTGGTGATGAATGGCAAGACCTGGATCAGGAATAAATACCTTCCCCCTGGAGATAAGATTATCACCAGTTTGTGTCTATCCAGGTGGATCCTCCAGTGTCTGGTTTTCATGCATCAAACCTTTCATCATTTTTTTCCAGAAGTCCAGTTAGGTTCCTTCAAAAAATTATTTCCCCTGAACAGAATGTTCCTGAACTATATCTCCATCTGGTTGGCCAGTCTGCTCTGCGTGTATTACTGTCTGAAGATTACCAACTACAAGCATGTTGTGTTCCTCTATCTCAAGGTGAGGATGTCTAGGTTGGTGCCATGGTGTCTTGGACTGTGTGTGTTTTTTTCTTTTGTATTTATTCTACCTTATGCTTGGCAGTACTTTTTTCCCCAATATCGAGCTGTAACCACTGATGTTTTTCAAAATATGACAGAGCAATCAACTGGAGCACACTATACATATTTAATAGGCTCCACACCACCTCTTCTTATATTCAGTATTGCATTCTTCCTGACTGTTCCATCTCTTTGGAGGCACATCAGAAACATAAGCAGTGTTGGGACAAGTTTTAGAAATCCAGACATGAAGACTCATTACAATGCTATAAAAAGCATGGCCATTTTCTTTCTGCTTCATTTTTTGTTTATTATATCTGTTAATATTGATTTATTTGGTGTGCTAGAAATTGAAAGCCCAATTAGACTTATGATGAGAATAGTTGTCCCACTCTATCCATGCCTGCATTCTGGTGTCATCATCTTCTACAACAGAAAACTCAGAGAAGGGTTTTTATTCCCGTTAACCTACATACTGAGCTTTCTGCAGAAGAAAACAGTGACTGATCCCTGAGATCTGGGCAAAAAAATAGCGAAATGAAGAGATTACGCACCAAAAAATTACATACTGCAAAATTGTAGAAATTAAAATTTGATAATTTTACCCTTGTAATCTTTTTCTAATTTTCCATGACAATTTGTAATCTCCTTGCCATAGGTTCAATGTAAATGTAGTTGAAGTACACTGTATCTCTAGCCCAGCATTTCTTAATTGGGGCACAGTTTGGGTTTCCCTAGGGTGCAGCGAACATGTGACTCTGTTTTCTCTGGATGATTTTAAGTAATTTGTTTAGCATACAATCTCTTCATTTATCTATTTTTACCCAAAGTCCTGAGTTCAATCACTGCTTTCTACTGAATGAAATCCTGGGCATGGAGAAAAAAAACATTGCTTCCTATGGTGCCTGTTCACATATATCCGGTGCACTGGTGGTGCAGATTCAGTGCGGTTTTAAAAAGAGTCATGTCCTATTTCTGAGCAGTGCGGTCTGGATCAGGTGCAGATTACAGGCTATTGACTTCTACGGGAGCCGTTTCTAAACCACATATGTTTGAACAGAATAAGATCCTGAGCTAATCATGCCCTGAATCTGATGTAAACCTGATATGAACCTGTGAACAACTACTGTATCAATTAGCTGTGAAACCTGAGCTTCAGTTAAAACATATTTTTTACACAAAGTTGATAAGTAATATGAAATTTGACATACTTAAAATTACTCCTCACGAGTATGGAGAGACCCCATGGGTGAGACTTTTTCACAGCCTAGCCACAGAGAGGGGCCCAATTCCAAGGAGCACCTTCAGGCTATCTAAGGGGCCTTAATTTACGCATCTAATTTCCTGACTACCTATCACATTTTTGGAGGGCCTGGAGCACTGGGACAGTAAAAAACACCCATAAAGGGACCACATTTTGGAAAGCAAACACCCCAAGGTAGTTTCTAAGAGGCATGGGATGTCTGTTAAAGACTTTTTTTTTATCCACAAGTCTTTGGAAAATGCAGAATAGCTACATAGTTAGTTTGGCTGAAAAAAGACAAAAGTCCATTCAGTTCAACCATTAACAAAAAAAAAAAAAAGGAGCCTAAAGAAAGGACAGAGAAAAGAGTCCCTTTGTTTCCAGGAGTCCAGTTGTCAGTGTGGCAATGTGAAGCCACCCTTAATAATCAATTTAAAGAATTAGGCTGTTTGAGGGAAGGACCTCCAAGGTGATATTGTCTGGAATATTGCCTATGGCATGCACAAGTCAGGAAAGACAGGGGGAACTTAGAGAACTGAATGCATGGTAAAGACCTGGTGTAAGAGGAAAGGATTTGGGTTTCTAAAGCACTGGGCTGACTTTTCATTGGGGGTGCAACCTTTATGGTAAAGATGCTTTGCTCGTAAAACCACGGATTAAAATACCATTGTGCCATCTATCATGGATGAGATTGGGGTTAACCCGTAAAGCGCAGTTGGCTTTTCATTAATTTGAAAGCTCAATAGCTCTGGTAAGAGCTCCTACTCACTTTCTGTTGTCACCAGGGGTTTGAGGTGTCACCCCTTCTCTCCGGCTTCACTGAATGTGTGGGTTATTCATCCTTTTCCTTGATGATTAGATTCACTTTCTTTTGTGGAGTTTCATTTGTGCACGAACTTTAGTAGACGGACTTTTTAAAATGTTAATTTTGATCATTATTGTTTTAGCGCTGCACTTTTTGCACTATATCATTTGAGGTTTTGTATCATTCACCTGTGCTAGCTGCTTTCACTATATCAATATTTATTTAGGTTCAAAAAATATAAGATAGTATATCCATATTTTTGTGATTCCTAACTAGATAGCAATCCCAATCTGAAAAAAAAATGCAAAACACCAGGCAAAACAGAGCGCAAGCTTTGTCTGATATGAATTTTAATCAAACGAGGGATACCAGGAACCCATAAACTAACAGAGTTTAGAATACTCTAAATAAATGAAAAGTATCTGTATAATTTATATTCCTTTTCTCACAACTAGAGTCACAGCTTTGACCACGTTCTCCGGACTGAGATTCAAAATCATTTTCTAACTATTCAGTCAGTTTTTCAGCTTTTTGTTATTCATTTATCCTTTTTTATTGTCATTCTTGGGATGACACTCAACAAATTTATTGTGTTGATGAATGGAAAGATCTCGATCAGGAATAAATGCCTTCCAACTGGAGATAAAATTGTCACCAGTCTATGCCTGTCCAGGTGGATCTTCCAGTGTCTGGTTCTCGTACATCACACGTTTCTCTATTTTTTACCAGAAGTCTATTTAGGCTTCCTCAATACATTTTTTTCCCTTGCCATGCTACTCCTGAACTATATCTCCATCTGGTTGGCCAATCTGCTCTGTGTGTAGATTACAAACTACAAGCATGTTGTGTTCCTCTATCTCAAGATGAGGATCTCTAAGTTGGTACCATGGTGTCTTGGACTGTGTGGTTTTTTTCTTTCATATTCATACTACCTTATACTTGGCAATACTTCTGTTCCCAATATCAAGCTGTTACCACTAATGTTTTTCAAAACATGACAAAGAAAACAGTTGGAGGACATTATTCATATCTGATATATTCCACACCACCTCTTGTTATATTTAGCATTTCTTTCTTCCCCTGACTGTTCCATCTCTTTGGAGCCACATCAGAAACATGAGTGGTGTTGGGACAAGTTTTAGAAATCCAGATGTGAAGACCCATTACAATGCCATAAAAAGCATTGCTGCTTTCTTCCTGCTTCATATCTTGTTTATTATTTCTATTAATATTATTCTCTCTGGTGTGCTAGAAATAACAAGCCCTTATAGAGTTATGATGACAACAGTCGCTTCCCTCTATCCATGTTTGCATTCTGGTGTCATCATCTTCTACAACAAGAAACTCAGAGAAGGGTATTTATTCCCATTAACTTATGTAGTGAGCATCGTTTGGAAGTAACTGATCTCTGAGTGAAAATAGAGAAATTAAGAGATTACTGTATGTATAAAAAAAAAAATACTGAAAATTGTAGAAATGTAAATTTTAAACAATTTACTCCTAACTTTTTTTTAATGTTCCATGACAATTTCTGATCTTCATGCCAGGAATTTGTCTTAGAAGAAAGGAGTGACTGAACTCAGGGCTTTGGGTAAAAATAGATAAATGAAGAGATTACATACTAAAAAATGATTTACTGAAAATCAGAACTGTAATTTTGGATCAATTCACTCTTAGAAATCTTTTTTAATCTGTCATGTCAAGTTATGTTCCCCATGCCAAGGGTACCATTTACTTGCAATTAGAGTATACTGTATTTCTAGCCCACAGTCTCAACAATCTTATACAACAGGAAACTCCGAGAAGGGTGTTTATTGCCATTAACCTTTGTACTGAGCTTTGTTCAGAAGAAAACAGTAACTGATCCCTGAGCTCTGGGTAAAAATAGAGAAATAAAGTCCCTTTTAGACAGTTTGAAGACTGGATCATTAGGTTTACCTTTTATCCCTGTTCTGGTGACAACTCTGCATTTTGGACATTCCCATCACTTTCAGTCTCAATGATATTCGCCATCAGGGTAAATCTCCCTAACAGTAATAGAAACCTAATAGGGATTCTACCCTTTCATACTCTGTTCAAAAATGTTTTCCTTTTAAATATACTTAATGGTGAATCTCCACCTTTGGACTGAGTAGGAATGACTTATAACCTGTCAGGTTTAAGGTCCGTGAACCTTATTTCCTATTCAAGGTTTTCACTGTGGCTTAAAGTGAGTGGGCATCTGTCCAAAGGAGCCCTGAACATTCAAAGTCTGAACACTTTCTTATGTCAGGTTGTATATGTTTTGATATTGGCTTCAGTATCTTATTGTCTTGACATAGTTGATTCCATATTTTCTGTGTGTCATCTAGACTAGCCAATGGCCCAAATGGCCCCTATGTTGTGTTTTGTTGGCTCTCTACTGTTTATAAAAGAATAAATTGCTAAAACATACCTTTATTACCTTTTGTCTCTGCGCACGTGACTAATAAATCTCTATGATGGTCCTTTTCTTTGTCAGCGGTGGGTGGACATTTGCAAGTGGATGGATGTTGAAAATGTCCAGACTCTAGTTAAAAAAAGGTGTTTATACCTCCTAATGCCTTCCTTCCTGAGTGTAGAAAACACAAAATAGGAAGTCTAGGCAAATCCTCAAGCACTTTAAAAATATTTAAGCCTACCTCCAGGGTTTTTTGAATTGTTAATTTCCTAGCAGAGGCTTAAAATTAAAAAGCATCTATGGCTGCAATACTCGCTTTCTCTTTGGTGATGTCCCCCACAGTATATGAATTCCACTACTGGATGGCCTTAGTCTTCCGGGTTAAATGCTGACTATTGTCTTTAAATTGAAAGACTGAAGACTGAAAATGAAGGCCAGTGCCATATCTGAGCACCCAAACAAATCTGGCAAGTTGGGATGAAGATGTGGGAGTGGCAGACTCAGAGGTGGCAGTCCTAGATATCACTGCCACTCCTAAGATCTGGGAGAGCAGCCCACCTAGTAGGGGTAATGAGGGTAATGCAGGGAGGCCTAGACAGTGGGTGGTAATTGGGGATTCTATAATCAGAAGGTCTGAATAATTTGTTGCCAGGATAGCCTTTACCAAATGGTTTGCTGTCTCAGCATATAGTGGGCTGGGTTGACAATATCCTGGGAAGGGCAAGGCATGATTCAGCTTTCCTGTTTCTTGTTGGGCTCAATTACAGAATACATGGAAGATGGAGGATCCCTAATAATCATTTTAAAGAATGAGGTTGCAAGTTTGAGGGAAAGACTCCCAAAGTGATATTTTCTGGAATTTTGCTTGTAGTAAATCTAGAAAGGCAGAATGAGCTTAGAGGACTGAATGCATGGCTAAAGACTTGTTGTAAGAGGGAAGGATTTAGATTTCTAGAGCATTTATTTATGTAAAAATATAGAGTGTGCATGTCTTTACAAAATTAAAGTAGAAATTTAGGCAATATACAACAGCCCAAATGGTTCCTATATTGTGGCTTGTTGACTCTTTGCTGTGTTATAAATAATAATTGCCAAAAATATACGTTTTTTAACTTTTTTCTCTATGGTCATTAGTCCTCTGTGATGGATCCTTTATTTTGTCAACAGTGGGTGGAGTTTTGCAAGTGGACTGAGGTCAAGAACATGCATGTGCGCTAGAGGGAACTCCAGACAGAAAAAAAACATGTAGTGGAGAGAGCTTGCACACAGGTTCCAGATGCTGGACACAAAACTACACAGGGGCACTTGAGGGAACAGCCAGACACAATACCCATATTGAGTTGGCTCTGAGGAAGAGGCAAGTCCTCGAAATGCGCCAGCCTGTTGGAGGTCCTGAGTTCCCATTACGGACAGACACGTAGTGCAGATTGGACAAAGCGTTTCTTTCACGATGTTCCTTTGACTCTATTGTCATTTTGTGAGTACAATACCTACTTTATCATTAATAAATACATTTTTTAAAGGCAATGCACTAGGCTGGTGTGCCCTCTGTTTATTTTTATCTCTACTCAGTATATGTGGACTTCTCCGGTCTTTTGCAGGCAGCAAGGCGTGCATATCCCAAGAAACTCGTGATGTGGTCCTATCCATACAGAGTCCATCCCTGAGCAGGAGTATCTGGGTTTGCCATTTTAGACACAATACCCATGCATGGGCAGTAGAGGGAGTTTCCACACATACAGAAGCCAGTTGTGATAGCTGTACCAAGGGCAACACAGTGGCTAAGTGGTTAGCACTTCCCCCTGGCAGCACTAGGGTCATTAATTCGAATGCAGCCATGGCACCACCTGCCTGGTGTTTGCATGTTCTTCCTGTGCTTGCGTGGGTTTCCTCCCACACTCCAAAGACACACTGGTAGGTTAATTGGATCCTGTCTAAATTGGCCCAAGTACATATGTGTATGTATAAATGTGAGTTAGGGACCTTAGATTGTACATCCCTTGAGGGTTAGGGACTGATACGAATGTACAATATATAGTAAAGCACTGCATAAATTGGTGGTGCTATATAAGTACCTGTAATAAAATATATCCTGAGTGTAGAAACACAAAACACCAACCTTTGGAAGATCCTTAAGCATTTTAAAAAGCCCTGACTCCAGGTTTTTTTTTTTAAATATTCTCCTAGCAGAGGCTTAAAATGAAAAAGCAGCTCTGGCTGCAATGCTCACTTCCTCTTTGGTGATGTCCCCTGCAGTACATGCATTCCACCACTAGATGCACTTAGTCTTCAGGGTCAAAGTGACACTATCACTAAGCCCTGGTGGGTGAGGTTTGTGGTTTGGTGGAGACATGTAGGCTGAGGCTGCTGCTTACCATCTATTCACCTGTTCACCTGAGCTGGTTCGGGAGTAGCGGCAACACTTTCCTCTTTACATGATACTAAAGGTAATTTAAAAAAAATAACAAACATCATACCTGCTCTGTGTTCCTCCTCCTCAGCCCTGATCCCCCTCTTCTCAGGTCCCCTGACAGCACTCTTGGTTCTTCCCCTCTACTGAGTGCCCCAATAGTAAGCCGCTTGTTATGGGGGAACTCATGCATGCTCACTCCTGAGCCCTGCTCTGAGTGTCCATTGGCTCATACCTGCCTCTGGCTCCCTCTTCACAGGCTGTGATTGGCAGCAGCAGAGGATAATGGCTTCTGCTGCATGTCTCTGAGCCAATGAGGAGGGAGAGACCCAGGAGAGCATCTGCTCTAGTGCACATCGCTGGATGGAGATTCGGCTCAAGTAAGTATTAGGGGGAGTTGGGGAGAGCTGCGCACAGAAGGTTTTTTACTTTCATGCATAGAATGCATGAAGGTAGAAAAACTTCAGCCTTTAGAACTACTTTAAATGCTTCACATTAAACCAAAATACCGAGGGCTGAAAATGAAGGCCGGTCTTGTGTCTGAGCACCAGAACAAATTTCCCAAGTGGGGTGAAGATGTGAAGGTGGCAAATTCAGATGTTGCAGCCCTCGATGTCACTGCTATCCCTAACAGCCAGGAGAGCAGTCCATCTAGTAGGGATGGTAAGGGTAATGCAGGAAGGCCCAGACAGTTGGTGGTAAGTGGTGGTTCTATAATCAGAAGGACTGATAGAAACATTTGTGACCAGGATTGCCTTAACCAAATAGTTTGCTGTATCGCTGGTGCCAGGGTTCAGCATGTGGTGGACCGGTTTGACAAATTACTCTGAGGGCTAAAGTATGATCCAGCTGTCCTGGTCCATGTTGGAACCAATGACAGAATACATGGAAGATAGAGGATCCTTAATAATCAATTTAAGGAACAAGGATGCAAGTTTGAGGGAAAGATCTTCAAGGATATGTTCTATGAAATATTGAAAAGGCCATGTGAAAGTCAGGAAAGATATTGGTAGCTTGGAGAACTGAATGCACTGCTAAAGAGCTGGTGCAAAAGGGAAGGATTTGGTGTTTATAGACTGGATTGACTTTTCATTGGGTTACAACCTATATGCTAAAGACAGTTTGCATCTAAATGGAAGGGGGGAGGATTTTTACATTTATTATTAGACAATATTTTGGTACAGTTTATAGAAACCTCATCTAGAAATGACGCATTGCTGAACCTGGTAATCTTAAACATTGCAGGACTTATTGTTAATGTTCATACAAAATATCATTGGGGTAGCAGTGACAATAACATGATTTAATTTAATGTTAGCTGTACACAACAAACACATACTGGAAAGATAAAAACACTTGACTTTAAGAGAGCAAATTTTCCAAGGCTGAGGGTTGTTTTCCGAGATTTAGACTGTCATTAACCTCCCTGGCGGTATGATTATTTCAGATTTTTGGTGCTGAAAGCGGTACCATTTTTTTGCATGGAAATATGTATTTTTTTTATTGTAGGCTGTAATTTTTAGGAAAAACTCACTGAAATCTGTCCGAACAAGAGTCTAGTAAACATCCCGGGTATGATAAAATTTGAAACACAAAATCATAAATTATAATTTAATAAATAATCATAAAAATAATATAAAAATAATAAAAAATTAAATTCAATAATATAATCAAACCAAAAACACTGAAATGTGAAATAGAGCGCCAAGTTCGCACATTGCTGAGCTCAGTCGCAAAATCGTTTTCAGTTTCTGATGACGAATTTCCCCCACGAATCATTATCACTCAATTCTGAAAGTGGTTCTGATTTACTATCGCTGTTCTCTAGCTGATCTAAACCGCTTTTGACCTAAAGGGACACTTTTTGGACGCCATGGACATTTCTCAGTTTCCAGGCAGAAAGAATAGACAAAATGCAGGCAGGGCGCAGGACAAAGCACTCGGGACAAAATGTATGTGAAATAGGTTGAAACAGCAATGTTTTACTGTGTAAAATGTAAAAAAAAAAAAATGACATTTTTTAAAATTTTTAAATTTCCCGCCGGCGGCGGCGGCGGCGCCCGTACGTCCCGACGTCACAGGGACAGGACACAGAAGCTGGATGCCGGCATCGGCCGGAGGAGATGGCCGGGGACGCTGCAGGGGACACATCGCGGGAGCGCAGGGTAAGGTAAGTGAAGAACACTTGCCGGAGCAGTGCCTCAGGGTAAGCCCGAGTGTAGCTCGGGGTTACCGCTTTTGGTACTGAAATGTTACCCCGAGCTACACTCGGGAATACCGTCAGGGAGGTTAAAGAACACAGAGCAGAAATGTGAATGCTTCAAATTGACTATAGGTAAACACACTGCAATACGCTGTATATTCCCATGGGCAAGAAGCATAACAGGCTAAAAATAAAACTGATGTGGCTCAAGGCCAAAGTTAACCCTTTACGACTGCACACAAACATATGGTGTCCAGCTTTAATCATGGGAGCTGCATGTATACGTTCTAATGTCTGTGCACTTGCATGCTCCCAGCACAGAAATCCAGCTGTTGGTGAAAGCTCTGGGTCTCATACTAATGATCAAGACCTGGAGGAACCGGATCTTGATCACGATTGTTGTCCTAGCTTGTGTTTGGCTATCATAGTGATCATTCATGTTGTAGCTAGCCCTAAAGTTGTTCCTCCTCCTTGAAGAGGAGAAACAACAGACTATTACTCTAGCAAAGCAGCAAGGAGGAAAAAATAAATTGTATCCACTCCTTTGTGCCAGGAGGAATAGGATGAGCACTTGCAGAGCCCTACAAAATGACCTCCAGCAGGCCACTGGTGTGAATGTCTCTGACCAAACCTTCAGAAACAGACTTCATGAGGGTGACCTGAGAGCCCAACGTCCTCTAATGGGCCCTGTGCTCACTGCCTGGCACCATAGAGCTCGATTGGCATTTGCCATTGAACACCAGAATTGGCAGGGCTACCACTGGCACCCTGTGCTTTTCACAGATAAGAGCAGGTTCCCCCTGAGCACATGTGACAGACATGAAAGGGTCTGGAGAAGCCATGGAGAACGTCATGGTGCCTGTAACATCGTTCAGCATGACTGTTTTGGTGGTGGGTCAGTGATGGTCTGGGGAGGCATATCCATGGAGAGACGCACAGATCTCTACAGGCTAGACAATGGCACCCTGACTGCCATTAGGTATCGGGCTGAAATTCTTGGACCCATTGTCAGACCCTATGCTGGTGAAGTGGGTCCTGGGTTCCTCCTGGGGCACGACAATGCCCGGCCTCATGTGAGGAGAGTATGCAGGCAGCTCCAGGAGGATGAAGGAATTGATACCATTGAATGGCCCCCACACTTGCTTGACCTAAATCCAATACAACCCCTCTGGGATATCATGTTTCAGTTCATCCAGCACCGCCACATTGCACGTCAGACTGTCCAGGAGCTCAGTGATGACCAGGTTCAGATCTGGGAGGAAATCCCCCAGGACACCATCCGTTGTCTCAATTGGAGCATACCCCAATGTTGTCCGGCATGCATACAAGCACGTGGGGGGCCATACAAACTACTGAGCCAATTTTTCAGCAAAATGGACTAGCCTGCTGCCATACAAATGACATCATTTTTTCACTTTAAATTCGGTCCTCTGTAGGTTGATAATTTTCATTTCCATCAAACGATGGGGCATCCTTACTTTCCTAACACATTACCCAGTCCATATCATTATAGAGATCCAGCATGACATTTTTCTCCATTGAGATCTGATGTGTTTTCCAAGTGTTCCTTTAATATTTTTGAACAGTGTGTATTAGAGACAGCCTAAGTTAGGTTAGTAGGTGTCATTATTAATGAAATGTATTTTGCTTTATTTTGTGATCATGTATGTAACATTATATATATCTGATGTATGTACATTCTTTTTCACATCTGTAGAAGAGAACTGTGAACCTTAAAAAGCATACCACTTAAGAAGAGATATTCTCTTGAAATGCGTCAAGTGCTGCTTACAGCGCTCTACTTTATGGGTTCTTCTGAGATATACAAATACTGGACATTGTTTTCTATTGTATGATCGCCTTTATATGTTTGTTTGGGTCTTCATTTTTAACATACATTTTTTATATTACCCTAATAAATATACATATTTAATAATATATTTGGAACTAACTTTTTGTGGACATCTTACTGCACAAAAGTTCCTTTAAGAAGAATAGCTCTTTGGTGTAAGATTTGACAATAAAACCTGAAATTGGTTTCTTTGCACAGCTGCACCAGATTTTGCACTCTCCAGTTTTAGTAAATCAACCCCATAGGTTCAAAATTGATATGGTCCAGAAACATTTAGACAAAATAAAGTTGAATAAAGCACCTTGACCAGATGGCTAAAATCCACATGTCCTCAAGAAATTGAGCTCTTTTTTTCAAAGCCATTATTTCCAATTTTACATTTTTCATAACTCTTTGATGACTGGAGTGGTACCACTGGGCTAGCATAAGGCCAATATGTTGCCTACATTTAAAAACGGATCAAAGTCTTTAAATCGTATCTATAGAATTACTCTGGAAGGTACTGGAGAGTTTAATAAAAGACCACATAGATGGGTTTTTGCTAGAAAACAATATTTTAGGTAATAAGTCAGTATGGATTCAAAAAAGGCTGAAGTAGTAGTTATGAGGAAGTAAGCAAAACTTAGACAAAGGAGAGGCTCTGGATATACAGTACTACACTTGGATTTTACAAATGCATTTCACAGTTCCCTACACTTGACTAATGTCTAAGGCAAACTCTACAGGCGTAGAAAATGTTTGTAAATGGATAGAAAACTGGCTAAAAGACCTTATTCAGAGAGTAGTGGTTAATGATTCATACTCTGAATGGTCTATGGTTGTCAGTGGTGTACCCCAAGGTTCAGTGTTGGGACCACTGATTTTTAATATATTTATAAACAATATAGGGTCCGGAATTAAAAATACAATTTTAGTCTTTGCAGATGACACCAAGCTATGCAGTGGAATTATGACCTTTCACAATGTTTTCAATTTACAAACCGACCTCAATGCACTGTAGCGCTACCCCCGGAGGAGGCACTTGTATTGCTGCCCAGGTTTCCCCCTTTCTTTATCCCTCAGCCAGGCACAAAGTATTTTCCACAGCCATTTATAAACATACACTTGCTCGTTGTCTTCAATGATCAGTCTAGGGGATGTTTGTTTTTGGAGTTTTTATTGTAGAACTGGGGATAGGGATAAGGGATTTAGTAACATACTCCAAAATTAGAACTATTCACACTGAGGACATCTAACTGATATATTAGTTAAGCACAACAGAAGTGCTGGCCAGGGGCGGACTGACAACTCATGGGGCCCCCAGGCAATAGGAGATCATGGGGCCCCTGTGTCCTTGCCCAAACTCAAAAAAGCCTATGAAAAAGGTACCAGGGGCATCTCATGGGGCTCCCTACTGACCCCAGGCCCTCGGGCAGTGCCCGAATTTCCAAATGGTCAGTCCGCCCCTGGTCCTGGCTGAAAGCAGATATCAGACATTTCTTAGAACTGTAGCAAAAAGTAGTTTAGGAGTGAGAAAAATCCCTTTTGCAGTAGTAACAGTTGGACAAGCTCTTCAGAACACTAGCCAGTGTTCTCTTTTCTCAGACCCATGCTGACTATCAAGCAGCAGAGGGGTAGTACTATGTAGTCTGTACTCACAAGGTTCAAGGACAGAATGGCAGCCTGCTTCCAATCTTCCAAGCAAAACCTTCCAGTGATACCAGACAGATCTTTGGCAGACGGCTCCTCTCAGTCAGCATACTGTAGAACCAGGGTCACTCTCTCTAGCTCCAGGCCCTCAAGTCGACCCACCTAAGGCCTTCATGGCAGCCAGTGCCAGGTGAGGTAAGCCTGCCTCCAGCCTTGCTTGGTGCAATCCTCTCCAGGGAAAGACGCTGAACCCATATGCTCACAGAACATAAATACCACTCCCAGCATGCAATGGGGCCACCTTGACCAGCAATTGGCTAGGGCTGTAGCCATATCCATGCTGTTCATTTGCCTAGCCCCTACCTATGTTCTGGAAGGCTTTCATAGCTTTCAAAAAGTAGATGGAACTCAGAAAACTCAGTTAGCACCAGAGCATCATGAGCAGACCTTACTAATCCATCACAGCACTCTGTTAAGCAGAGAAACACAGCTATACTATTCTAGCTTTACAAATCCTAGCACTTATCTAGGGGGGTGCTACAGCACTATTAAATTGGGCAGCTATGTGGCAAATGAGGTTTAAAATTGATACATTTATGGCACATGAGGAGTAAGAATATGCATGCATCATATAAATTAGGAGGAGAACAGTGGGGGGAGTCAATGGTGGGGAAGGATCTGGGTGCTCTAGTAGATCGTTGACTTAAAAATAGCATGCAATGCCAAGCTGCAGTTTCTAAAGCAAAATTATCTCTCTTGTATTAAAAGAGGTATAGACTCCAGAGAGAGAGATATCATATTACCCCGGTACAAATCATTAGTAACACCTCATCTGGAATATGCAGTTCAAATTTAAGCACCAATTCACAAAAACAACATTGGGGAACTGGAGAAAGTACAGAGAAGGGCAACCAAACTAATAAGAGGCATGGAGGAGATCAGCTATGAGGAAAGATTAGAGGAACTGAATGTATTCTCTCTTGAGAAGAGGAGATTAAGGGGGGATATGATCTCCATGTATAATACATAAGGGGGGGATATGATCACCATGTATAATACATAAGGGGGATATGATCTCCATATAAAATACATAAGGGGGGATATGATCTCCATGTATAATACATAAGGGGGGGATATGATCTCCATGTATAATACATAAGGGGGGGATATGATCTCCATGTATAATACATAAGGGGGGATATGATCTCCATATAAAATACATAAGGGGGGATATGATCTCCATGTATAATACATAAGGGGGGATATGATCTCCATGTATAATACATAAGGGGGGATATGATCTCCATGTATAATACATAAGGGGGGATATGATCTCCATGTATAATACATAAGGGGGGGTATGATCTCCATGTATAATACATAAGGGGGGATATGATCTCCATGTATAATACATAAGGGGGGATATGATCTCCATGTATAATACATAAGGGGGGGATATGATCTCCATGTATAATTTATAAGGGGGGATATGATCTCCATGTATAATACATAAGGGGGATATGATCACCATGTATAATACATAAGGGGGATATGATCTCCATGTATAATACATAAGGGGGATATGATCTCCATGTATAATACATAAGGGGGATATGATCACCATGTATAATACATAAGGGGGGATATGATCTCCATGTATAATACATAAGGGGGGATATGATCTCCATGTATAATACATAAGGGGGGATATGATCACCATGTATAATACATAAGGGGGGATATGATCTCCATGTATAATACATAAGGGGGGATATGATCACCATGTATAATACATAAGGGGGGATATGATCTCCATGTATAATACATAAGGGGGGATATGATCTCCATGTATAATACATAAGGGGGGATATGATCTCCATGTATAATACATAAGGGGGGATATGATCTCCATGTATAATACATAAGGGGGGATATGATCTCCATGTATAATACATAAGGGAGGATATGATCACCATGTATAATACATAAGGGGGGATATGATCTCCATGTATAATACATAAGGGGGGGATATGATCTCCATTTATAATACGTAAGGGGGGATATGATCACCATGTATAATACATAAGGGGGGATATGATCTCCATGTATAATACATAAGGGGGATATGATCTCCATGTATAATACATAAGGGGATATGATCACCATGTATAATACATAAGGGGGAGATATGATCTCCATGTATAATACATAAGGGGGGATATGATCTCCGTGTATAATACATAAGGGGGGATATGATCTCCGTGTATAATACATAAGGGGGATATGATCTCCATGTATAATACATAAGGGGGGATATGATCTCCATGTATAATACATAAGGGGGGGATATGATCTCCATGTATAATTTATAAGGGGGGATATGATCTCCATGTATAATACATAAGGGGGATATGATCACCATGTATAATACATAAGGGGGATATGATCTCCATGTATAATACATAAGGGGGATATGATCTCCATGTATAATACATAAGGGGGATATGATCACCATGTATAATACATTAGGGGGGATATGATCTCCATGTATAATACATAAGGGGGGATATGATCTCCATGTATAATACATAAGGGGGGATATGATCACCATGTATAATACATAAGGGGGGATATGATCTCCATGTATAATACATAAGGGGGGATATGATCACCATGTATAATACATAAGGGGGGGATATGATCTCCATGTATAATACATAAAGGGGGATATGATCTCCATGTATAATACATAAGGGGGGATATGATCTCCATGTATAATACATAAGGGGGGATATGATCTCCATGTATAATACATAAGGGGGGATCTGATCTCCATGTATAATACATAAGGGAGGATATGATCACCATGTATAATACATAAGGGGGGATATGATCTCCATGTATAATACATAAGGGGGGATATGATCTCCATGTATAATACATAAGGGGGGATATGATCACCATGTATAATACATAAGGGGGGATATGATCTCCATGTATAATACATAAGGGGGATATGATCTCCATGTATAATACATAAGGGGATATGATCACCATGTATAATACATAAGGGGGAGATATGATCTCCATGTATAATACATAAGGGGGGATATGATCTCCATGTATAATACATAAGGGGGGATATGATCTCCGTGTATAATACATAAGGGGGATATGATCTCCATGTATAATACATAAGGGGGATATGATCACCATGTATAATACATAAGGGGGATATGATCTCCATGTATAATACATAAGGGGGGGATATGATCTCCATGTATAATACATAAGGGGGGGATATGATCTCCATGTATAATACATAAGGGGGGATATGATCTCCATGTATAATACATAAGGGGGGATATGATCTCCATGTATAATACATAAGGGGGGATATGATCACCATGTATAATACATAAGGGGGGATATGATCTCCATGTATAATACATAAGGGGGGATATGATCTCCATGTATAATACATAAGGGGGATATGATCTCCATGTATAATACATAAGGGGGGATATGATCTCCATGTATAATACATAAGGGGGGATATGATCACCATGTATAATACATAAGGGGGATATGATCTACATGTATAAATATATCAGTGGTCCATACAGTGAACTTGGTGTAGAGTTATTCACTTCCAGGTCATTATAGAGGACAAAAGGGCACTCTATGTGTGGAGGAAAAAAAGATTACAACTCCATATATGGAAAGGCTTCTCCACAGTAAGAGCTATGTAAATGTGAAATAGACTTTCTCAAGAACTAGCTCTGGCCAGCTCAGTAGATTTTTTTTTTTTTAAAGATGGATTATTTCCTAAACGCATATAATGTAAGTGGATAGTAGCATTTATAGGTAATAACACCAGAGATCATTGATACAGTATTATTTACTCTGGGGGGATCAGGAAATCATTTTTTTGCCCCATGCACGATTCTTCATACGTTTTTTTTTCAACTGTGGGTATATAATGTATCTATTGAGGTTTTCTATTTAATTATTTTTTTCACCCCCTTCCTGCCCAGGGTAATTTTTAGCTTTCAACGCTGTCACTTTATGAATGACAATTGTGCGGTCATGCAACACTGTAGCCATATTAAATTTTTATCATTTTGTTCATACAAATATAGATTTAATTTTGTTATCTTTAATCACCACTGTTTTTTTTTGCAAAATAAACGAAAAAAGACTGAACATTTTGAAAAAAAAAATGTTCTTCATTTCTGTTAGAAAATGTTTCAATAAATAATCTTTCTTTAAAAATGTAGGCCAAAATGTATTCTGCTATGTTTCCTTGGTAGAAATAACCCCAACAAGTGTATATTAATTGTTTTTTTATGAATGGTATAGTGTCAACAAACTACAGTATACAGTACATATTTGAAATTCAACAAATATCCCCTATATTACCCTTTTTTTGGAAAGTAGACAGTATATAGTAAGAGTTGAAGTTGTAATTTTTTTGGTTACAATTTTTTGGACAAAGAATAAATTAAAAATAAATTGTTTATCACATTTTTTTTATTTTTTTAAATATGCAAATTCAACAATTGGCATTTTCCTCCTTACAACTCAACAATTACTATAGTGGGTCGTTATCCCCCTTCATCATAGACTACCTGCATAGGAGAACACAAAACGTGCAACCGAATAAAAGGTTGTAGAAAGGAAAAGCTCCATAGGTAGACAAGCCCAGAAGACTCTGCCTCAAAGAGAAGATGGAAAACATATAGACATAGCAGCCAGTGAAGATGTATCAATGGACTTGGTTCTATAACAAACTATAATGGGTATAGTATTATTAGTTTCTTATTAACTGAAACCCATCTAATGTGACGTTCCTATCAGATAGTAAATTCCTGTATACTCAATATTCCTTTATAAAATACCTCTGTATTACAACATGCATAGGCAACCAACAATGGCCAGGAGATATACTGTATACTATATTACTATCATTAACTATTGGGCCCATGTAAGTGTCCCAACTACACCCCTAGTCCACAAAATGGGGAGTAGGGATGTAGTTGGGATAAATACATGAGCCCAGTAATTAACCACTTGACATCTTGCAACGTACCAATATTCAGGGCCGGTGCTGTCACTAGGTGAACTAGGCAGCCACCTAGGGCACAGCCACGGTCGCTGGTTTCCCTACTCTCCAGCTTTCTAAGAATTGTATTTTATACCTCTGGTTTTATTCTTACTTAGCTTTTTCTACTTTATTTAATTGAATTGTTGCAAAAAATGTCATGCGGGCATCTGTAGTCCGCCTAGCCGCTGCTGTGCCCATAAGTAGTAGGATACAGCAGTGTGCTTCCAGGCATCTAGGAGGAGCAGAGTGCTCTCAGAGTGGTCTGTCCTCCAAGGCACAGGACCTTCCCCCTATGACATCACACCTTGAGTGCTTTCCAAGCTGGCCCAGGCTCTTCCAGTTGTCCGGCAGCATTCTGGCATCTTTCTGTCTCTCCATCCACTACTCCAGACCCTCACTGGCTGAGTCTAAGGATGGGAAGGGCCACTGGTGACCATTATCATGATAAGCAACATTTTATTTCTTTCTTGTGAGTGTTTAATACTGCTTGTTTATTAACCATTTCAATACCGGGCACTTTTACCCCCTTCCTGCCCAGGCCATTTTTCAGGTTTCAACGCTCTCACACTTTGAATGACAATTGCGATATGGCGTCCACCCGAAACGCTGAGGGATTTTGCCGGCCGCCAAACGGCCATTGGCCGGGTGGCAAATGGTTAAATTGGTCTTTTAATACTGCCCTTAGTGACGCCTGCATACAGAACTGGCATACACTGATGATGGCTGCCACTGATGTTGCTGGTTTTTAATGGATTTATGTAAAAAAATGTGTTTTTTTTGTGGGGGCACAAGTAGCTGTTCTTGCCTAGGGAGCAAAATAGTCTTGCACCAGCCCTACCAAAACGTCACAGGACTTTTAGTGGGCTGAAAGGAATGATGCTTGCAGCATGCCATCCAGCGATGTCCTGTTTTGTAAAAGCAATACTAGTGGCTAAATAGCTGTTGGATTGCATTTATGTTTGAATGCAGGGGGTACTTCTTCCTGCCACCTCCCACCTCCTTCCTGGTCTATACCATCCCACTGGGGAACTTGAGACTGCAGCCAGTGGTTCTGCTGGCTGATCACAGAGCTGATTGGGGACTGGAACACCCCCTATCACCTTTATGGTTTTAAAAACCAAAAGCGACAAGTATTTCGTCACTTTCGGTTTCACCAGTTGTAAACAAACCATTACTGGTTTGCAAAAAGCATGGGATCATACCGATCTTGGTTTGATCAGACACTTTTAAGGGCAGATACTATTTAAGGTTTTTTTAGCTAGGTATTTTGTGGAATGTGCTATCTGGAAATATAAAAAGGGGGTGTCCACTGTGGTGCCCCTACTTTCCATCTGTTTGTGACTGTCCATACAAAAAGGTGAGAGTGTGTCCACAATGTATGGAGGAGGTCACACTAAATTTGGTGTTAGAAAATTCACACTTCCACGAAAGCTTAAGAAGATGTGTATTGCACAGACACTAGATTGATTTTTACTTTTGGTGTTAGCAGCTAGTCTTTAAATTAGAGGTTTGTGTGAGATATTTTTTTTAAAGAAAACTTTGTTAGTCTGGGCCTTGGATGCAAGGTGGTCTATAGGGACACAGGGAGGGATTCATCTAAAGACTAGCACACCAGGTCTGTAAGATCCATACCTATAGTGTAGCCCTAGGGGTTTTTGCCTTTTGTTGAGTTAGGGGGTCTGAGGACCAGCTATGGGTTCTAAGAGCTGAATTTGAATGAGATTGAACATTTTTCACTTTTGGTATTAGCAGCTAGTCTTTAAATTAGAGCTTTGTGTAGGATATTTTTTTAAAGAGAACTTTGTTAGTCTGGGCCTTGGATGCAAGGTGGTCTATAGGGACACAGGGAGGGATTTATCTAAAGACTAGCACACCAGGTCTGTAAGATCCATACCTATAGTGTAGCCCTAGGGGTTTTTTGCCTGTTGTTGGGTTAGGGGGTCTGAGGACAAGCTATGGGTTCTAAGAGTTGAATTTGGTTGAGATTGAACATTTTTCACTTTTGGTATTAGCAGCTAGTCTTTAAATTAGAGCTTTGTGTAGGATATTTTTTTTAAAGAGAACTTTGTTAGTCTGGGCCTTGGATGCAAGGTGGTCTATAGGGACACAGGGAGGGATTCATCTAAAGACTAGCACACCAGGTCTGTAAGGTCCATACCTATAGTGTAGCCCTAGGGTTTTTTTGCTTGTTGTTGGGTTAGGGGGTCTGAGGACCAGCTATGGGTTCTAAGAGCTGAATTTGGTTGAGATTGAACATTTTTCACTTTTGGTATTAGCAGCTAGTCTTTAAATTAGAGCTTTGTGTAGGATACTTTTTTTTTTTAAAGAAAATTTTGTTAGTCTGGGCCTTGGATGCAAGGTGGTCTATAGGGACACAGGGAGGGATTCATCTAAAGACTAGCACACCAGGTCTGTAAGGTCCATACCTATAGTGTAGCCCTAGGGGTTTTTTGCCTGTTGTTGGGTTAGGGGGTCTGAGGACCAGCTATGGGTTCTAAGAGATGAATTTGGTTGAGATTGAACATTTTTCACTTTTAGTATTAGCAGCTAGTCTTTAAATTAGAGCTTTGTGTAGGATATTTTTTTAAAGAGAACTTTGTTAGTCTGGGCCTTGGATGCAAGGTGGTCTATAGGGACACTGGGAGGGATTCATCTAAAGACTAGCACACCAGGTCTGTAAGGTCCATACCTATAGTGTAGCCCTAAGGGTTTTTGCCTGTTGTTGGGTTAGGGGGTCTGAGGACCAGCTATGGATTCTAAGAGTTGAATTTGGTGTAATGGTGATTATCTACATTTTGCTTAACTCAAAAACCTGGGTGGTTTAAACAAACAAAAATATCTACTAGTATAATTAGTAATTGTAACTCTGAAAGACCAAATAATTGCAGCTCAGTTACAAATATCCCTGTGATTCTAGATGGTAATTCAAATCCAACAGTAAACACAGTCTCGATAATGCAAAACATCAAGCAAAACAGAGAATAAGCTTTCTCTGCTTTGAATTTTAATCAAACTAGATTAATAGGGATGCCAGGTACCCATAAACCACCAGAGTTTGGAACATTCTAAGTAAATGAAAAGTATCTGTATAATTTGTATTCATATCCCTTGTCTGACAGCTAGAGTCACAGCTTTGCCCATGTTCTCCGGACTGACTTATAACTATGCAGTTTGATTATAAGCTGTTTTTTTTTCACGTATCCTTGTTCATTGTTGTTTTTGGGATGATACTCAACAAATTCATTGTGCTGATGAATGGCAAGACCTGGATCAGAAATAAATGCCTTCCCACCGGAGATAAAATTATCACCAGTCTGTGCCTGTCCAGGTGGATCTTCCAGTGTCTGTCTGTCGTGCATCAGATCTTTCATTTGCTTTTGCCAAAACTCCATTTAGGCTTCTTCAACAATGTACTTCCTCTGGCCAGACTCCTGTTTAACTATATCTCCATCTGGTTGGCTAGTCTGCTCTGTGTGTATTACTGTATGAAGATTGCCAGCTACAAGCATGTTGTGTTCCTCTATCTCAAGATGAGAATGTCAAGGTTGGTGCCATGGTATCTTGGTCTTTGTGTGTTTTTTTCTTTGGTATTCAGTCTGCCTTACGGTTGGAAAATCTTCCCTTCCCAGTATCAAACTGTTACCACTGATGTTTTTCAAAATATGACAGAGAAATCAACTGGAGCACACTATACATATTTGATAGGCTCCACACCACCTCTTCTTATATTCAGTATTGCATTCTTCTTGACTGTTCCATCTCTTTGGAGACACATCAGAAACATGAGCGGTGTTGGGACAGCTTTTAGAAATCCAGACATGAAGACCCATTACAATGCTATAAAAAGCATTGCTGCTTTCTTTCTGCTTCATATCTTGTTTACTATTGTTGTTAATATTAATTTCTCTAGCGTGCTAGATAGTGGAAACCCATATAGACAACTGATGACAATTGTCGCTTCCCTCTATCCATGCCTGCATTCTGGTGTCATCATCTTCTACAACAGGAAACTCCGAGAAGGCTTTTTACTTCCTATAACCAATGTACTGAGCTTTGTTCAGAAGAAAGCTGTGACTAATCCCTGATCACTGAGTGACAACAGATAAATGAAGTGATTATGTACCAAAAAATACTGAAAATTGTTAAAATTAATATTTGAAGCAATTTACTTTTTATACATTTTCTTTCATCTTCCATGACAACTTGTGATTCCCCATGCCAGTGGTTTCATGTACAAGAAGTATACTACTCTCTAACCAATTGTGTTTCTTTTTAGTTTGGATACTAACATCCAAATTTTCAGGACAAGCTTTCAGGGTGTAGCACCTTCTTCAAGGTCCAAGCAGTACTGGACCATGACACGGTAAAGGACAAATCGCAGTGGCCTTTTACCATGTGATCAGCTGTGTCCAATCACAGCTGATCACCATGTAAACACACTTGCTGGTTATCGGCTGTCACAGCCTGAGGAAAGTACTGTCGATAACCGGCAAGTATGAAAGTAGACATCTACACTGATTATCAGTGCCCTGATTATCAATGCAGCCCCAAAAGTGCCCAACAGTGCTGCCAATATGTGCCCAGCAGTGCTGCCAGTCAGTGCCGCCTATCAGTGCCATCAGTCAGTGCTGCCAGTCAGTGCCCTTTAGCGTTACGTATTAGTGCTCATCAGTACAGCCTATCAGTGCCCATCATTGTCGCATATCAGTGTAGCCTCATCAGTGCCTCCTCATCAATGCCCACCAGTGCCGCCTCATCAGTGCAGCCTATCAGTGCTGCCTATCAGTGACCATAAGTGCTGACTACCAGTGCCACCTCATCAGAGCCCATCAGTGCTGCCTATCAGTGCAGCCTCATCAGTGCCGCCTATCAGTGCCTATCAGTGCTGCCTATCAGTGCACATCAGTGCCGCATATCGGTTTAGCCTCATCAGTGCCGCCTCATGAGTGCAGCCTATCAGTGCCCATAAGTGCTGACTATCAGTGCCACCTCATCAGTTCCCATCAGTGCTGCCTATCAGTGCCTATCAGTGCAGCCTCATCAGTGAAGGAGAAAAGTTACCTGTTTGCAAAATTTTATAATAGATACTAAGAAAACTTTTTTCTTTCAAAACAAAAAAAAAACACCCAGTGGTGATTAAATACCACCAAAAGAAAGCTCTATTCGTGTGGAAAAAATTATAAATATTTCATATAGGTACAGTGTTGCATGACTGCGCTATTGTTACTCAAAATGCGACAGCGCTGAAAGCTGAAAATTGGCCTGGGCAGGAAGGGGGTGAAAGTGCCCGGTATTGAAGAGGTTAAAATATATCTTAAGGTACAGAAACTCTTTTCATCTTGGATAGAGCGGGGAATAGTTGGAACCCCATTAGGTTTTTTTTTCATGTGTCTCATTGGGGAAATTTGATTTCACTTCCTACCCTGTAGATGCAACAGGAAGTGAGAGAAAATCCCCCCAATGGCACACGTGGAAAAAAGAACCTAACGGGGTTCCAACTATTCCATAAATTGGAACATTTCATCTTTATTTCTGTTCCAGTGACAAATCAAATTTTGGATCTTTCCTCCCACTTTCAGTATTGATGACATTGGTCATCAGGATAAATATTTCTAATAGTGGCCCAGAATCAATAGAAACCTGACAGTGGTTCCGACCCCCAACAATTAAATCCAAAACTAAAAAAAATATAATTTACGTTGTATCACCAGCCAACGGTTTTTGTTTGTTGTGATAGAGTTTATATTGTATATTTATATTGTACAGCGCTGCGCAAACTGTTGGCGCTATATAAATCCTGAATAATAATAATAATTGAGTAAAGAAGAGCTAGAACTCTCGCAAGGTCTGTGGTCTATGACCTGTTTAAGTGATCCTATACTTACCTTAGTTTTGTTGGATCTTGTGATTGTATACTCTATATTTTTATAGTGGTTCATCTAAAGCTTGGATCCTGAAGAAGCAAGTGCAACGAAATGCGTTGATCCTATATGCCTATTGTTTATTTCTCTGCCATATAAATGCAACCACGTGTTGACGTGTCATCTTTAACCACTTGCCCTCCAGAGGATTTACCCCCCTTACTGGCCATTTTTAGCGATACGGCACTGCACTACTTTAACTGACAATTGCACGGTTATGCCCAAATGAAATTTTCATCCTTTTTCCCACAAATAGCTTTCTTTCAGTGGTATTTGATCTCCTCTGTGTTTTTAATTTTTGGCGAATGGCGGCACGGGTAGGGCACACATGCACCCCATACCCGGAACTGCAAAATCACGTATATATACGTGATTTTGCACACCCGTGCCACCCTGTAGCAGTATTTCTGCTATAGGGTGGCAGAGAAGTGGTTAAAGATCATCTGGTTTTAATATATGAAGTGTGATTTCATTGTTTTAATGATGAACCAATGAAAGCATACCGTATTTTTCGCCGTATAAGACGCACTTTTTCTTCCCCAAAACTGGGGGGGAAATGTCAGTGCGTCTTATAAGGCGAATATGGAGCGGCCGGTCCGGTATTTCCACCGCGGCCGTGTCAGAATACCGGGCCGGCCGCTCAGCACTGCGGCGGGACCTTACCTGTTCCTCTATCCAGCGGCGTGCTGTCTTCCCGGCTTCTGTAGTGTGGGCACTGGCCATGACAGCCGGGTGCCAAGTGTGCATGCGCAAGAAGCGGTGCGCTTTGTGAATGGTAAGGTGGCACCTGGGACACATGACAGATCCCAGAAGCTGCCGGACCAATCACAAAGCGCAAGTGCTTCTCGCTCATGTGCACTGGGCACCCGGCTATCATGCCGAGCGCCATTACAGAAGCCGGGAAGACAGCACGCGGCTGGATCGAGGAACAGGTAAGAGTGGGTACCTGTCAAATTCAGGTACCCGCTCCCCACCTCCCCAAAGGTCAGCAGTCATCTGTACTGTCCGCAGTCTCTGGTCATCTCCTGTACTGTGTCCGCAGTCTCTGGTCATCCCTGTGCTGTCCGCAGTCTGGTCATCCCTGTACTGTCCACAGTCTCTGGTCATCCCTGTGCTGTCCGCAGTCTCTGGTCATCCCTGTGCTGTCCGCAGTCTCTGGTCATCCCTGTACTGTCCACAGTCTCTGGTCATCCCTGTGCTGTCCGCAGTCTCTGGTCATCCCTGTGCTGTCCGCAGTCTCTGGTCATCTCCTGTACTGTGTCTGCAGTCCATTAGTTCAGAATTTTTTTTTCCTGTTTTCTGCCTCTAAAACCTAGGTGCGTCTTATGGTCAGGTGCGTCTTATACGGCGAAAAATACGGTATATATTTTATTACTGCTGTCTAATGTGATATTACAGATTTAACCTCCCGGTGTTTAACACGCATAAAGTCCCTTTTTTTGCTGGAGATAGAACAGGACCGCTCGATTTCACCGAAAACAACTGTATACTCTGGTTCTTTGTTTTTTGTTGTAGATATATGTTGGGATGGTGCCATATACTCGATTCCAGACCCATCTTCTGTTTTATAGATGCGATGTTTAGGTGATCCCTCTATTTCCTCGCCAGCCTACCCCAACACAGGCTATCCCCGCTTCAGTCTATCCCAAATTCTGTGGCCAGACTCATCCACCTTACTAACCGCTCCGTATCCGCTACCCCCCTCTGCCAATCCCTCCACTGGCTTCCGATTGCCCAATGCATTAAAATTCAAAATATTAACATTGACGTACAAAGCTGTTCATAATACTGCTCCAAACTACATCACCGACCTGATATCCATCTACCACCCAAAAAGCACTCTCCGCTCCTCACAAGACCTCCTTCTCTCTAGTTCTCTGGTCTCCTCCTCCCATGCCCATCTTCAGGACTTCTCCAGGGCTTCCCCCATCCTCTGGAACTCACTAACCCAATCCATCAGACTGTCACCTTCCCTCCTCACCTTAAAAAAACACCCATCTCTTCAGAGAAGCCTACCCCGCCCTCACCTAATTTGCTGATCTCCTCCGCTCTTCCCACCACTCCATCCCCCACAGCTATCTCCTCCTGTACCACTATCCCCTCCCTCCTAGATTGTAAGCTCCAAGGAGCAGGGCCCTCGAACCCCTCGTGTATTGAATCATATTGTTACTGTACTGTCTCGTGTACTGTCTCCCATTATAATGTACAGTGCTGAGCAAACCGTTGGCGCTATATAAACACTGTATAATAATAATAATAATAATAATAATTTCCTATCCTAGTGACTAGAAATAAGCAGAAAGTGCCTGAGTTCGGTTTGAGGCAGGTAAAGTTTGGATCTGAATCCAATGGAAGTCAATGAGAGGCGAATATTGAAAAAAAAAACAAAACAGTGTGGTTGATCTACTAAAGGCAAATAGACTGTGTACTTTGCAAGTGCAATTGCACGAGATCTTGGTAAATGAGGTGAAGCTTCACTTTGCAAAGTGTACCCAATCACGTGTAAGGAAAATAAAAAAACAGC
Organism: Staurois parvus; assembly: GCF_062004578.1. NCBI lineage: Eukaryota > Metazoa > Chordata > Amphibia > Anura > Ranidae > Staurois > Staurois parvus. Next base: position 102,439 of record NW_028319113.1, on the reverse strand, counting down.
ATTTTTGCTTGCATATGATTGGATGATGGAAGTTAGCAGAGCTTCTGTTCATGTACTAAGCTCTGAAACAACTGCACTGCACCAAATGATATTTCCCAGGCTCTGCTGTAAGTAAACAAAGAGCAGGGTTCTCTTGGCCGATGTCATTGATCACGCACAAGGATGGAGCCCAAATGCTGAAAGCATCTAAGGTTCCATGTACACGGGACACTTCTGAACGATGGAAATTGACTGCTGGAAAACGTAGGTTAAAAAAGTCTGTTTAGCCGTGTTTGCGTACCACGTTTATGAGCATTTTCATTTAGAAGCATTTTTTAACCATTTGCCACCCGGCCTATAGGCGTTTGGCGGCCGCAAAAATGCATTAGCTTTCCGGGGTGTACGCCATTTGGCGTACTCCTGCACATGTGCAGTTCACGTGGTTGCAGAGCCGCGCAGGGGCGCGATCTGTCACCGGCCGTGTACCTCGGACACGGCCGATGACAGATCTGAGTACCGGCCCCTGTTGCCGGTACCATGTGATCTGCTGTGACCAATCACAGAAGGTCACATGACAGTTGTATACAATGGATGGCTTCATTCATGCCATCCATTGTATACTAGTGTCTAGCTGTGAATGGTCACAGCAGGTCACATGCACATGTCATGTGATTAGCTGTGGCCAAATCACAGCTAAGCACAAAAAAAAAAAAAAAAAAAACCCTGAATGAATCGATGTCATTCAGGTAAATGCTTGCTTATAGCAAAGTAATTCTTTGCTATAAGCAAATTGTGTAAAAAAAAAAAAATACTGATCACTTCCCCAAAGTAGTACAATGTTACTATGGTAACACTGTATGACTTTGGTCATAGTAAAATATGAAAAAAAAATCTTAAAAAAAATTAAAAAAAATGTAATAGAAAAATTAAAAATAATAAAAAAAATAAAAAAATAAAAAATATATATAATATATATATTTTTTTTTCCATACTGTCACCAGTCAGTGTCCCTGTTCACCGCCATGCCAGTTATATGATGACGCTGTACTGCACTGGTGACAGCATGTAAAAAAAAAAAAAGTGAAAATTATTTTTTTAATTTTTTAATTTTCCAAAAAATTATGACAAAAAAAATACAACTTCAAAAAACTCGCCATTCCTCTTATGAAGTACGTCGGACTGTCTACTCTGCAAAAAGGGGTCATTTGGGGGATATCTGTACTGTTCTGACATTCTTGGACCTCAAGAAATTAGATTGGCCGTCAGTACTTCAGGATTGATCAATATTCAGATCTATACCATAGTTTGTGAACTCTATAACTTTCCTACAAACTAAATAATACATCCTAATTTGGGTTATTTTCACCAAAGACATGTAGCAGAATACATCTCGGCCTAAATTTATGAAGAACAATTATTTATTTGTAAACTTTTATAACAGAAACAAAGAAAAATGTGTTTTTTTCAAAATTTTTAGTCTTTTTCTGTTAATTTAGCAAAAAATAAAAACCCCAGCGGTGATTAAATACCAGCAAAAGAAAGCTCTAGTTGTGTGAAGAAAATGATAAAATTTTAGTTTGGGTACAATGTTGTATGACCGCGCAATTGTCATTCAAAGTGTGAGAGCGCTGAAACCTGAAAAATGGCCTGGGCAGGAAGGTGTAAAATTGCCCGGTATTGAAATGGTTAAACATGTGCAGCAAATAAATTAAAAAAATCAAATTTCATCATAAATTTAGGCCAAAATGTATTCTGCTACATGTTGTTGCTAAAAAAAAAAATCCCACTGAATGCACTGAAAAACAGTAAAAAATTAACTATTTCAGACATTTTGAGAGAAATAGAGAGAGCAGAAGCAGAGAGAGAAGTATTTGTTGAGATTAGCTGTCTTTTTTTTGTGGTGTTTGGATGTGTTCCGGCTCATTTCTGTGCAGAAATTATTGCAGCAGTGTCTAACATATTTTCTTTCATGCGAAACCTCAAAGTATGGTGTACCGGGTCCATTTGAGTACCGGGAAAACGCTTTTCATGATGGAAAAAAGGCTCTGGACAGCATATGGAAATGGAAGAGTTAAAAAAAAAATTGCAAACGCTTATAAATGCGGTTAGCCGTGCTTACACTCATTTACAAGCGTTTGAAACGCTGATCAAATCTACTCCTGAACGCAAGTTTGGTGCGTTCAAAAAAACGACTGTAAACTCAACTGCCTGTAAACAACAATGTGTACATGGACACATAGGACACCATTAGGGAGAGTTCAGGGGCTTCTGAAAAAAACACAGAAAAGCTCCTCAATGTGAGTTTATCAGCTGCAGTGTACATGAGCCTAAAAGCTTTCATACTTCATGCTGTACATGTTTCTCTGTTGGCTTTATTATCCTATTATGTCTTCAAATAGATGATTCCATGCTTTCTGTGTGTTATGTAGACTAACTAAAGAGATTCCTGTTTGAATGCAGTCTTGGTGAAGTATATTTACATAGAGGTTATTTAAAATGAGGAGATAACATAAACTATTTATTATTGTAGTTTATTATGTTAAAATATGGAGTGTATATGTCTAAAGTAAAAATGTAAACAATATACAACCAAAGACCCAAGTGGATCCCTATATTGTGGTTTGTTTATTTATTGCTGGTACTTATATAGTACCATCAATTTACGCAGTGCTTTACATGTATATTGTACATTCACATCACTCCCTAACTCTCAAGGGGTGTACAATCTAAGGTCCCTAACTTACATTCATACACACACATACTAGGGACAATTTAGACAGGATCCAATTAACCTACCAGCATGTCTTTGGAGTATGGGAAGAAACCCACACAGGCACAGGGCGAACATGCAACTCAAGGCAGGTGGTGCTGTGGTTGGGATTCAAACCCATGACCCTAGTACTGCCAGGCAGAAGCGCTAACCATTTAGCTACTGTGCTGCCCCTGTTCTCTATTCTTTAGTAAATAATTCTAAAAAAAAATGCTTCTCTGTGGTCATGTGAGAGCTAAACCTTCATAATGGTCCTTTTCTCTTTCAGTGGCAAGCAGAGTTTTGTAAGTGCACACGTCATGGTCATCCAGGAGAACTAGAGGGAGCCACAGACACAATGACCGCACATGCACAGTAGAGGAAGCCACAGACACAATGACCACACATGCACAGTAGAGGGAGCCTGCACACATGTTGGAGCCAGACACAATAACAGTGCATGTGCACTAGAGGGAGCAGTCAGGCACAATGACCACAAATGCACAGTAGAGGGAGCCACAGACACAATGACCACACATGCACAGTAGAGGGAGCCACATACACAATGACCACACATGCACAGTAGAGGGAGCCACAGACACAATGACCCCACATGCACAGTAGAGGGAGCCACATACACAATAACTGCACATGCACAGTAGAGGGAGCCACATACACAATGACCACACATGCACAGTAGAGGCAGCCACAGACACAAAGACCACACATGCACAGTAGAGGGAGCCACAGACACAATAACTGCACATGCACAGTAGAGGGAGCCACAGACACAATGACCACACATGCACAGTAGAGGGAGCCACAGACACAATGACCACACATACACAGTAGAGGGAGCCACATACACAATGACCACACATGCACAGTAGAGGGAGCCACAGACACAATGACCGCACATGCACAGTAGAAGGAGCCACATACACAATAACTGCACATGCACAGTAGAGGGAGCCACATACACAATGACCACACATGCACAGTAGAAGGAGCCACAGACACAAAGACCACACATGCACAGTAGAGGGAGCCGCAGACACAATAACTGCACATGCACAGTAGAGAGAGCCACATACACAATGACCACACATGCACAGTAGAGAGAGCCACATACACAATGACCACACATGCACAGTAGAGAGAGCCACATACACAATGACCACACATGCACAGTAGAGAGAGCCACATACACAATGACCACACATGCACAGTAGAGGGAGCCACAGACACAATGACCACACATGCACAGTAGAGGGAGCCACAGACACAATGACCACACATACACAGTAGAGGGAGCCACATACACAATGACCACACATGCACAGTAGAGGGAGCCACAGACACAATGACCGCACATGCACAGTAGAAGGAGCCACATACACAATAACTGCACATGCACAGTAGAGGGAGCCACATACACAATGACCACACATGCACAGTAGAGGGAGCCACAGACACAAAGACCACACATGCACAGTAGAGGGAGCCGCAGACACAATAACTGCACATGCACAGTAGAGGGAGCCACAGACACAATAACTGCACATGCACAGTAGAGGGAGCCACAGACACAATGACCACACATGCACAGTAGAGGGAGCCGCAGACACAATAACTGCACATGCACAGTAGAGGGAGCCACAGACACAATAACTGCACATGCACAGTAGAGGGAACCTGCACACATGTTGGAACCAGACACTATTGGGTTGATTTACTAACGGCAAATAGACTGTGCACTTTACACGTGCCAGGTACTTTTTATGGAGGAATCTGGTGTCAAAAAGACCCCAAATCCCTCCTCTGCCCTTAAAAGCATTTAATCACACCAAGATCGGTGTGATTGAATACTTTTATTTTTAAAAAGGGGGCTGTTCATTCCGAGAAAACTGGAAGTGAAGTAAGGTCATCGCTTCTGGGTTACTATATCATAGAGCAAAAAAAGCCGGTCCAGTCTTTGGCTCTATAATCAGCCAATGGAAGCGATGGGACGGGAGATCCTTTTAAGGCCGGCAGGAGGGAGGGGGTGTCCTCTCCTGCTACTTGTAATAGCAATCAAACGACTAGTTAGCTGCTCTGATTGCTATTACAAGAGAGCTGACCATTGGCTCTAAAAAATGATACTGAGATGATTATTATTATTAGAGATACTTATATAGCACTGTCAATTTATGCAGTGCTTTACATATATATTCTACATTCACATCAGCCCCTAACCCTCAAGGAGTGTACAATCTAAGGTCCCTAACTCACATTCATACATACACATACTAGGGACAAATTAGACAGGAGCCAATTACCTACATAGAACAATATCGGACCTCTGAAAAGTATAAGCACGCATATGTACTCAGTACTTGGTTTGGGCCCCTGTAGCAGCAATTACTGCCTCAATGCAGCGTGGCATGGAAGCTATCAGCCTGTGGTACTGCTGAAGTGTTATGGAAGAGCAGGATGCTTCAATAGCGACCTTCAGCTCTTCTGCATTGTTTGGTTTCATGTCTCTCATCTTTCTCTTGGCAATGCCCCATAGATTCTCTATGGGATTCAGGTCAGGCGAGTTTGCTGGCCAATCAAGCACAGTAATCCCACAGTCATGGAACCAGGTTTTGGTGCTTTTGGCAGTGTGGGCAGGTACCAAGTCCTGCTGGAAAATGAAGTCAGCATCCCCATAAAGCTTGTCTGTGGAAGGAAGCATGAAGTGCTCCAAAATCTCCTGGTAGACGGCTGCGTTGACCCTGGACTTAATGAAGCACAGTGGACCAACACCAGCAGATGACATGGCTCCCCAAATCAACACAGACTGTGGAAACTTCACACTGGACTTCAAGCATCTTGCAGTGTGTGCCTCTCCATTCTTCCTCCATACTCTGGCTTCTGACAATGTTTGTTGTTCAGGAGCGGCATGACAAGAGGAATACGGCATTTGAAGCCCATGTCCAGGATCTGTCTGTGTGTGGTGGCTCTTGATGCACTGACTCCAGCCTCAGTCCACTCCTTGTGAAAGTCCCCAACACTTTTGAATGGCCTTTTCCTGACAATCCTCTCCAGGCTGTGGTCATCCCTGCTGCTTGTGCAACTTTTTCTTCCACAGTTTTCCCTTCCACATAACTTTCTATTAATGTGCTTTGATACAGCACTTTGGGAACATCCAACTTCTTTTGCAATTACCTTTTGAGGCTTTCCCTCCTTATGGAGGGTGTCAATGATGGTTTTCTGCACAACTGTCAGGTCAGCAGTCTTTCCCATGGTTGTGATTCCTACTGAACCAGACTGAGAGACCATTTAAAAGCTCAGGAACCCTTTGCAGGTGTTATGGTTTAATTAGCTGATTAGAGTGGGACACTTTGAGCCGAGAATATTGCACCTTTTCACAATATTCTCATTTTCTGAGATTGTGGATTTGGGGTTTTCATGAGCTGTAAGCCATAATCATCACAATTATGACAAATCACGGTTTGAACTATCTTGCTTTGCATGTAATGAGTCTATCTCATATATTAGTTTCACCTTTTAAGTTGCATTACTAAAATAAATGAACTTTTGCACGATATTCTAATTTTTCGAGTTTCACCTGTATATTGGAATCTACACAGCTTTTACTTTCTGATTGCTTATCACATTTCTTGAGGTACTAAAATGCCAGGGTAGTACGAAAAAAACCCAAATTACCCCTTTTTTTGGAAAGAAGACACCCCAAGGAATTTGCTGAGAGGCACGTTGAGTCCATGGAAGATTTTATTTTCTGCCACAAATTTTTGGAAATTGAGAAAGAAAAATTTTTTTTTACACCAAGTTTTCACTTAAATGATATATTGCTCATGCATGCCATTCTGCTACTTTTCCAGAGTATGGGGATACCAAATGTGGGAGACTTTTTGGCAGCCTGGCCATGTAAAGGACACCAGAATTCAATAAATGGCTTCAGGACATAATAGACAGATATAATTTTTGTCACAAGGTTTTTAAAAATAAACAAAGAAAAGAAAAATAAAATATTCATTTTCTTTTTTCATTTTCCAAAAACTTGTGGCAACAAATGAGATCTGAAAAATACTCACCATGCCTCTTAGCAAATACCTTGTAGTCTCTAATTTCTAAAAAGGAATAATGTGATGGTGGTGGTGGTGGATGCTTCTACTATCCTGGCATTTCAGGGCCAACATTAGAAGCTTATGCCAGATATCACCCCCTTTTCTAACCACTTGACGACCAAACCTTTTCTGATACTTTTGTTTACAAAAAATGTTTTGCTAGACAATTACTTTGATCCCCCCATACATTATATATTTTTTTTAAAGCAGAGGCATTAGAAAATAAAACGGTGGATGTTGTAAATCTTTATGTCTCACAGTGTTTGCACAACGATTTTTCAAACGCACATTTTTTTGCCAGAAAAGCATAGGTCTTCAAGTGGATATTTGAAGAAGCACAAGTAAGTGCACTCCTGTGACCCAGAAGAGGAGTATAGCCAAAAAAGCTTTGGGCCTACTTCTCTTTTAAAAGTAAAAGACACGCCAGGATGTTGATATTAATTGTCTTTACCAGCCTAGAAATAAAACAAGTCCCATCACTGAGACAGTGGAAGTCACATAAGCCCCAAATCATCCATGTCTGTGGAAGAAGGATAACCCCCCACATTTTTATCAGTGGGATAAAATTCATTCCATATTTATGGTGTCAGTGGAATGAAATAAACTTCAAATTGATGATGTCCATAAAATAAACTCTATATCTCTGGTGTCAGCATGGGATAAAATTAGTCCTGTGCAGGCACACCTTGGTTTACGAACGCCTTGGTTAACGTAATTTTCGGTTTACAAATGAAAATCCATTGAAAATAATGATTAGGTTTACAAATTTTTTTTGCAATACGAACAGATTAATTGGTTTTCAATGCATTTATGAATTTTGTTTGCAATACGAACGGATTCATTGGTTTTCAATGCATTTACAAATATATATATTTATTGAAATATATTTTGAAATATATTGAATATGGCACAAAATCAGGGTCGGATCGACCATTTGGAAACTCGGGCACTGCCCGAGGGCCCGGGGTCAGTAGGGGGTCCCATGAGATGCCCCTGGTACCTTTTTCATAGGTTTTTTTTGAGTTTGGGCAAGGATACAGGGGCCCCATGATCCCCTATTGCCTGGGGGCCCCATGAGTTGTCAGTCTGCCCCTGCACAAAACTGTAGTATTTTAAATATATGTTAATATGGGCAGTACAGTGGCTAAATGGTTAGCACTTCCGCCTGGCAGCACTAGGGTTGTTGGTTTGAATCCCAACCACGGCACCACCTGCCTGGAGTTTGCATGTTCTCCCTGTGTCTGCATAGGTTTCCTCCAGGTACTCTGGTTTCCTCCCACCGTCCAAAGACATACTGTTAGGTTAATTGGCTCTTGTCTAAATTGTCCCTAGTATGTGTATGTATGAATGTGAGTCAGGGACCTTAGACTGTACACCCCTTGAGGGTTAGGGACTGATGTGAATGTAGAATATATATGTAAAGTGCTGCATAAATTGATGGTGCTATATAAGTACCTGAAATAAATAATATATTTGGGAAGAATATATTTCAAATATAGTTTTCTGCCATGTGGGTGGCTGGGCTGTGAAACTCTGGAAGGAGGAAGTGGACAGAAACAGAAAGTCTCAGCCACTTTTCCTGTCCATGCTACTAAATCCTGGACCAGAGAGACTATTATACACTACTAGGGAGTGATAAAAGTGCAGAGTAGATAGGCTGACTCTGAGTTCCAGTGTCACACTACAGTTTCTGCCAGTGAGAAGTCCCATTACAGGCTGGTCGGACAACAGTTGGAGAATGCCCCCGTGACCCTTGATCTTGTCTTCAGGTCTTCCACACAAAGACAGACTCTGCAGCATCCCTGCACCTGGACTTTGCTGCAACATTCATCTGGAGGTATCGCTGTTAATAACTCTATATACCCGGGTATATGTGCACAAATCCATAAAGACTTCCTTCGGGCTGTTTTGCTGATAATACCTGTTTGTAAATTGGATGCATGTACTGTTAATAATTTCTTCTCATATAAAGCTTGCATTATTTCTATACTGGTGTGCTTCTATGTGTTTATGGTTCCTAATTACTTTGTTTAGAATACTGATTATTTTCCCAGGAAGGGGACCTCCTCTGTTCACAGAGGTCCTGTTCTGGGTGGAGGCACTGCAAATTTTATTATAAATCCCACTCTTACATTTAGCGAAGGTCCTGGTTCTCCTATTTACCTATAAGTTTAATGCAATATCCTATTTGGCGAGGGAAATTTCTCATACCCTACCCCCCCAAAAAAAAAATAAAAGAGGATACATTATATAGCAAGATGGCTATAAAGTCAACAGAAAACAGCAAATTTAGGATCATTCAGAAAATCCTGGTGTAGGTAGCATGCCCTCTGCATATATTTTCATGGTAAATCAACACGCTTGCCTGGAATAAGTTTGTATAGAAGTTGGATTATCTGTTTTTCCATTGAGCCTGTGTACATACAAAATTGTCATATGGCTCAGAGAAGTATATATCACACAAACTAGTGGTTTTTAAATTTGCATGCCAGTGAAACATGTAGAAAATGGTGAATTTACATAGGAGAAGTGAGTACAATCTGTGCATAGCAGCCATTACAATGCAATCATTACACAGTCTGATACATGATTCTGCAATCTCTATTATTTTCCAGGCCATAGGCTTTCACACTTACAGTACCTCCTTCACATACAATGTAGGACTAGTAGTCCCAAATTGTACTTAACGATGAAGAGGGATCCCTCCCACAGGCCAGAGATGGGGGAGGGGGTAAATAGTACTGCCTCCTTATCTCCCTCTAGAGTCAACAAGCATGGAACCCTTGTAGTGTGGGGGGACCCCACTGGAAGGGTTCTGTTGATTTGGAGTTGGGGAAGTACTGTAATTTTTAGCAGTCAATTGACATTGTTACTCTTCCCTACCATGTGGGTAATAAAAATGACTTCTCATGCAAATTATTTATCACTCCTTTTATTTTCTAAAGCTCTCTTCTTTGCTGAGAATTTTATAGGGGTTTATAATAAACACCTTTATTGTGGCTGTTCAGCTCATGAAATGGAAGGCTCTGAGATCTCTGGACAGAGTCAACTAATTGCTAATACTTTTAGCAATATAGTGTATGTGAACAGGCACAATAAGAAGCAATAAGAATACAGCTGTTCTGTGAAGCCCTCAGAGGTTTGTTAGAGAACATTAATGAACAAACAGCATTGTAAGTCCAAGGAACACACCAGACAGGTCAGGGATAATGTTGAGCAGAAGTTTAAAGCAGGGTTAGGTTATAAAAAAATATCCCAAACGTTGAACATCTCACAGAGCACTGTTCAATCCATCATCTGAAAATGGAAAGAGTATGGTACAACTGCAAATCTACCAAGACATGGCCGTCCACCTAAACTGACAGGCCGGGCAAGAAGAGCATTAAAAAGAGAAGCAGCCAAGAGGCCCATGATAATTCTGGAGGAGCTGCAGAGATCCACAGCTCAGGTGGGACAATCTGTTCACAGAACAACTATTAGCCATGCACTCCACAAATCTGGCCTTTTTGGAAGACTGGCAAGAAGAAAGCCATTGTTGAAAGAAAGCCATAAGAAGTCCTGTTTGGAGTTTGAAAGAAGTCATGTGACGTACACAGCAAACATGTGGAAGAAGGTGCCCTGGTCAGATGAGACCAAAATTTAACTTTTTAGCCTAACAGCAAATGCTATGTGTGGTGGAAAACTAACACTGCACATCACCCTGAACACACCATCCCCACTGTGAAACATGGTGGTGACAGCATCATGTTGCGGGGATGTTTTTCTTCAGCAGGGACAGGGAAGCTGGTCAGAGTTGATGGGAAGATGGATGGAGCCAAATACAGGGCAATCTTAGAAGAAAGCCTGTTGGAGTCTGCAAAAGACTTGGGACTGGAGCGGAGGTTCACCTTCCACCAGGACGACCCTAAACATACAGCCTGAGCTGCAATGGAATGGTTTAGATCAAAGCATATTCAAGTGATTGAATGGCCCAAAGTGCAGACCTAAATCCAATTTGAGAATCTGTGGCGAGACTTTAAAATTGCTGTTCACAGACACTCTCCATCCATACTGACAGAGCTTGAGCTATTCTGCAAAGAAGAATGGGCAGAAATGTCACTCTCTATATGTGCAAAGCTGTTAGAGACGTCTCACCAAAGACTTGCAGCTGGAATTGCAGAGAAAGTTGGATCTACAAAGTATTGACTCCGGTGGGCTGAATACAAATGCACACCACACTTTTCAGATGTTTATTTCAAAAAATTTTTGAAAACCATTTCTCATTTTCCTTCCACTTCACAATTATGTGCCACTTTGTGTTTGTCTATCACATTAAATCCCAATAAAATACATTTACATTTTTGGTTGTAACATAAAATGTGGAAAATTTCAAGGGGGAGGAAGACTTTTTCAAGGCACTCTAAGACGTGTGTCTACACGGCATACTTTAAGGCAGGCTATAGATTATGCGATTTTCTTTCCTAAAACCATGAGTTGCTTTTGCTCCCACAGAGCTCTTGTGCTGTCCCAGTGTGTGTGGGGGAGAGAGCCATCCTGGGCAGGAGGACACAATGATTAATTCCAGCAGCTATAGCTGCTGACAATAATCACAGGCTAAAAATCCGACCAGTTGTACCAAAGTCAATTGATGGATGGATCACCTTGGGTACAATCAGTCTGTCCATAGATGGATCGAAGCTTGGCCAAACCTTGCTGAACCAGATGAGATTCAATCCATGTGCAGCTTATGGCCCCTTTCACATCTGATTTGCTCAGCAGAGGATCTGTCTGCTGATCCCCCGCTGAGCAGAGTGGGAGATTTATAGGTCCGTGTGTTCTCAGTAGAGATGAGCGAAGTATTCAAAAATTCGATTCGACTGATTCGGCGAATTCGTGGACAATATTCGATTCGAGTCGAATATATTCGCTGTGAATTTAACTTAAAAAAGGGTGTTTCTAGGCTTCAGAGAGACTTAATATTAGTGCAGAACACTGTACCTTTAATTTAAATGCCCTTGGAGTCTGCTGGGGAAGAGAAATAATACTGTCAGTCAGTATGACATGCAGATGAGTGCCGTCGATCTTAGAATCACCGCACACTTCACTCATTTGGCCAGTCACGGGGCCAAAACCAGTGTTTGGAGCCACAGTGTGGCGGTGGAGGCAGCAGCAATGGGAGGCCATACAGCAACCTATGACAAAATGGAAACCAGCAGGAGTGTGAGGAGACCTGAAAGTGGCACATGGCAGAGTGTGAGCAATGGGAGGCGGTACAGGGACCCAGGTCACACTGTGGGCCCAGCAGCAGCGTGACCAGGCAGTACGGGGGCCCATGGCAGATTTGGGGCCTGGCAGCACCTATGGGAGGCCTGTAATCTGCCAGCAACCTATGACAAAATGGAAAACCACAGGAGTGTGAGGAGACCTCAAAGTGGCACATGGCAGAGTGGGAGCAATGGGAGGCCGTACAGGGACCCAGGTCACACTGTGGGACCAGCAGCAGCGTGACCAGGCGGTACGGGGGCCCATGGCCGATTTGGGGCCTGGCGGCACCTATGGGAGGCCTGTAATCTGCCAGCAACCTATGACAAAATGGAAAACCGCAGGAGTGTGAGGAGACCTCAAAGTGGCACATGGCAGAGTGGGAGCAATGGGAGGCCGTACAGGGACCCAGGTCACACTGTGGGACCAGCAGCGTGACCAGGCGGTACGGGGGCCCATGGACGATTTGGGGCCTGGCGGCACCTATGGGAGGCCTGTAATCTGCCAGCAACCTATGACAAAATGGAAAACCGCAGGAGTGTGAGGAGACCTCAAAGTGGCACATGGCAGAGTGGGAGCAATGGGAGGCCGTACAGGGACCCAGGTCACACTGTGGGCTCAGCAGCAGCGTGACCAGGCGGTACGGGGGCCCATGGCCGATTTGGGGCCTGGCGGCACCTATGGGAGACCTGTAATCTGCCAGCAACCTATGACAAAATGGAAAACCGCAGGAGTGTGAGGAGACCTCAAAGTGGCACATGGCAGAGTGGGAGCAATGGGAGGCGGTACAGGGACCCAGGTCACACTGTGGGCTCAGCAGCAGCGTGACCAGGCGGTACGGGGGCCCATGGCAGATTTGACCTCGTTCATCCCATAGTCCTGCCGACTCACGAATAGCGTGGCCTCCTCAAAGGGCCTGAGCAAGCGCAGGTGTCACGCATGAGCTGCCAATGGCTGACATCTAAGTTACACAGGGAGTACCTTTATCCGCTTTTAACATCAGGAAATCTGTGATGGCCTTTCGCTGTTCGTAAAGGCGGTCTAACATATGTAGGGTTGAATTCCCCCTTGTTGCAATGTCACAGCATGAGGAGTCGGTACGGGGGCCCATGGCAGATTACGTGCCTGGCAGCAGCAATGGGAGGCCCGTAATCTGCCAGCACCCTATGTCAAAAAATTGAACACACCAGCAGTGTGAGGAGACCTCAAAGTGGCACATGGCAGAGTGGGAGCAATGGGAGGCGGTACAGGGACCCAGGTCACACTGTGGGCTCAGCAGCAGCGTGACCAGGCGGTACGGGGGCCCATGGCCGATTTGGGGCCTGGCGGCACCTATGGGAGGCCTGTAATCTGCCAGCAACCTATGACAAAATGGAAAACCGCAGGAGTGTGAGGAGACCTCAAAGTGGCACATGGCAGAGTGGGAGCAATGGGAGGCCGTACAGGGACCCAGGTCACACTGTGGGACCAGCAGCAGCGTGACCAGGCGGTACGGGGGCCCATGGCAGATTTGACCTCGTTCATCCCATAGTCCTGCCGACTCACGAATAGCGTGGCCTCCTCAAAGGGCCTGAGCAAGCGCAGATGTCACGCATGAGCTGCCAATGGCTGACATCTAAGTTACACAGGGAGTACCTTTATCCGCTTTTAACATCAGGAAATCTGTGATGGCCTTTCGCTGTTCGTAAAGGCGGTCTAACATATGTAGGGTTGAATTCCACCTTGTTGCAATGTCACAGCATGAGGAGTCGGTACGGGGGCCCATGGCAGATTACGTGCCTGGCAGCAGCAATGGGAGGCCCGTAATCTGCCAGCACCCTATGTCAAAAAATTGAACACACCAGCAGTGTGAGGAGACCTCAAAGTGGCACATGGCAGAGTGGGAGCAATGGGAGGCGGTACAGGGACCCAGGTCACACTGTGGGCTCAGCAGCAGCGTGACCAGGCGGTACGGGGGCCCATGGCCGATTTGGGGCCTGGCAGCAGCTATGGGAGGCCCGTAATCTGCCAGCACCCTATGTCAAAAAATTGAACACACCAGCAGTGTGTGAGGAGACCTGAAAGTGGCACATGGCAGAGTGTGGCGATGGAGACAGCAGCAATGGGAGGCCGTACAGGGACCCATGAGAGACTCTGGACCTGGCAGCAGCATGAGGAGGCGGTACAGGGGCCCATGGCAGATTAGGGGCCTGGCAGCAGCTATGGGAGGCCCGTAATCTGCCAGCACCCTATGACAAAAAATGTAACACACCAGCAGTGTGAGGAGACCTGAAAGTGGCACATGGCAGAGTGTGGCGATGGAGACAGCAGCAATGGGAGGCCGTACAGGGACCCATGAGAGACTCTGGACCTGGCAGCAGCATGAGGAGGCGGTACAGGGGCCCATGGCAGATTAGGGGCCTGGCAGCAGCTATGGGAGGCCCGTAATCTGCCAGCACCCTATGTCAAAAAATTGAACACACCAGCAGTGTGTGAGGAGACCTGAAAGTGGCACATGGCAGAGTGTGGCGATGGAGACAGCAGCAATGGGAGGCCGTACAGGGACCCATGAGAGACTCTGGACCTGGCAGCAGCATGAGGAGGCGGTATAGGGGCCCATGGCAGATTAGGGGCCTGGCAGCAGCTATGGGAGGCCCGTAATCTGCCAGCACCCTATGTCAAAAAATTGAACACACCAGCAGTGTGAGGAGACCTGAAAGTGGCACATGGCATGAGAGACTCTAGACCTGGCAGCAGCATGAGGAGGCGGTATAGGGGCCCATGGCAGATTAGGGGCCTGGCAGCAGCTATGGGAGGCCCGTAATCTGCCAGCACCCTATGACAAAAAATTGAACACACCAGCAGTGTGTGAGGAGACCTGAAAGTGGCACATGGCAGAGTGAGGCGATGGGAGACAGCAGCAATAAGAGGCCGTACAGGGACCCATGAGAGACTCTGGACCTGGCAGCAGCATGAGGAGGCGGTACAGGGGCCCATGGCAGATTAGGGGCCTGGCAGCAGCTACGGGAGGCCCGTAATCTGCCAGCACCCTATGTCAAAAAATTGAACACACCAGCAGTGTGTGAGGAGACCTGAAAGTGGCACATGGCAGAGTGTGGCGATGGAGACAGCAGCAATGGGAGGCCGTACAGGGACCCATGAGAGACTGTGGACCTGGCAGCAGCATGAGGAGGCGGTACAGGGGCCCATGGCAGATTAGGGGCCTGGCAGCAGCTATGGGAGGCCCGTAATCTGCCAGCACCCTATGTCAAAAAATTGAACACACCAGCAGTGTGTGAGGAGACCTGAAAGTGGCACATGGCAGAGTGTGGCGATGGAGACAGCAGCAATGGGAGGCCGTACAGGGACCCATGAGAGACTGTGGACCTGGCAGCAGCATGAGGAGGCGGTACAGGGGCCCATGGCAGATTAGGGGCCTGGCAGCAGCTATGGGAGGCCCGTAATCTGCCAGCACCCTATGACATAAAATTGAACACACCAGCAGTGTGTGAGGAGACCTGAAAGTGGCACATGGCAGAGTGAGGCGATGGGAGACAGCAGCAATGGGAGGCCGTACAGGGACCCATGAGAGACTCTGGACCTGGCAGCAGCATGAGGAGGCGGTACAGGGGCCCATGGCAGATTAGGGGCCTGGCAGCAGCTATGGGAGGCCCGTAATCTGCCAGCACCCTATGTCAAGAAATTGAACACACCAGCAGTGTGTGAGGAGACCTGAAAGTGGCACATGGCAGAGTGTGGCGATGGAGACAGCAGCAATGGGAGGCCGTACAGGGACCCATGAGAGACTGTGGACCTGGCAGCAGCATGAGGAGGCGGTACAGGGGCCCATGGCAGATTAGGGGCCTGGCAGCAGCTATGGGAGGCCCGTAATCTGCCAGCACCCTATGTCAAAAAATTGAACACAACAGCAGTGTGTGAGGAGACCTGAAAGTGGCACATGGCAGAGTGTGGCGATGGAGACAGCAGCAATGGGAGGCCGTACAGGGACCCTTGAGAGACTCTGGACCTGGCAGCAGCATGAGGAGGCGGTATAGGGGCCCATGGCAGATTAGGGGCCTGGCAGCAGCTATGGGAGGCCCGTAATCTGCCAGCACCCTATGACAAAAAATTGAACACACCAGCAGTGTGTGAGGAGACCTGAAAGTGGCACATGGCAGAGTGAGGCGATGGGAGACAGCAGCAATGGGAGGCCGTACAGGGACCCATGAGAGACTCTGGACCTGGCAGCAGCATGAGGAGGTGGTACAGGGGCCCATGGCAGATTAGGGGCCTGGCAGCAGCTATGGGAGGCCCGTAATCTGCCAGCACCCTATGTCAAAAAATTGAACACACCAGCAGTGTGAGGAGACCTGAAAGTGGCACATGGCATGAGAGACTCTGGACCTGGCAGCAGCATGAGGAGGCGGTATAGGGGCCCATGGCAGATTAGGGGCCTGGCAGCAGCTATGTGAGGCCCGTAATCTGCCAGCACCCTATGACAAAAAATGTAACACACCAGCAGTGTGAGGAGACCTGAAAGTGGCACATGGCAGAGTGTGGCGATGGAGACAGCAGCAATGGGAGGCCGTACAGGGACCCATGAGAGACTGTGGACCTGGCAGCAGCATGAGGAGGCGGTATAGGGGCCCATGGCAGATTAGGGGCCTGGCAGCAGCTATGGGAGGCCCGTAATCTGCCAGCACCCTATGACAAAAAATGGAACACACCAGCAGTGTGTGAGGAGACCTGAAAGTGGCACATGTTTGGGGCATGATTCATGGCGGATTTAGTCAGTTGTGTCAGGAACTGGTGGTTTGAAATCCAGACTAATCCACGCCTGATTCATTTTCACAAACGTGAGTCTCTCCACACTTTGGGTGGACAGTCGTGTCCTCCGCGGAGTTACAATACCTCCTGCCGCACTAAACACGCGCTCCGATGCCACGCTACTGGCCGGGCATGACAGCCTTTCAAGGGCAAATTCAGCTAGTTGGGGCCAAAGGTCAAGTTTCGTTGCCCAGTAGTCAAGGGGATTGTCTACCTCGGTTGGCAGGGTGCTGTCCAAGTAGGCCCAAGCCTGTTGTTTGAGCTCCTGCTCCAGGTCCACCTGATGCTGCGGCTGGTTAGTAGTTTCCTCACTGCGCTGGTGAAGAAAGCTACTCATCATCGACTGCAGACTGAGGCAGCCGCTGCTGGTGGAGCTGCCACTGCTCCTACCACCCCACCCCTCCCCTGCTGCCATGGCAGCGGAATGCGAGCGCACAGGGCCCACAGTGTCTGAGGATGGACGTTGGCGCAGAAAGGCAGAGACCAACTGACTACATAGGTGGTTTTTATAGTACGTAATTTTGGCCTCCCTCTCAGCAGGTGTGAAAAAGGCCACCATTTTTGAACGGTAGCGAGGGTCCAACAAGGTGGACAGCCAAAAGTCATCCCTCTGTCTGATGGTTATTATTCGACTGTCGCTACGCAAGCAACCGAGCATGCTATGGAGGCAGGGAGGCAGGGGACTCCCTGCCTCCATCTCCACAGCATACTGCCACGGTGCGTCTGGGTCCTCTGTCTCCTCCTCCTCCTCCTCCTCTACCAGATGCTCCTGCTCCTCCACTCCTGTCCGCTGAGTGGAAAAACCACCCATTTCACTCAATAATTCCTGAGCACAAATGTCCTCCTCTACCTCCTCCTCTTCTTCCTGTCCTGCCCCCACAGGGGTCATGTGGCATTGAGATCTGTGCGCCACGTCTACCGCACCCTGACCAGCCATTGTTAACAGCATTTGTTCCAGGACGTGCAACAGAGGAATGACGTCGTTCATCCCATAGTCCTGCCGACTCACGAATAGCGTGGCCTCCTCAAAGGGCCTGAGCAAGCGGCAGGTGTCACGCATGAGCTGCCAATGGCTGACATCGAAGTTACACAGGGGAGTACCTTTATCCACTTGTAACATCAGGAAATCGGTGATGGCCTTTCGCTGCTCGTAAAGGCGGTCTAACATGTGTAGGGTTGAATTCCACCTTGTTGCAACGTCGCAGATCAGGCGATGCTGTGGAATTCCGTTCTGCCGCTGCAGCTCAAGGAGGGTGTGCTTTGCGGTGTAGGAATGGCTGAAATGCATGCAAAGTTTACGTGACATTTTAAGGATGTCTTGCAGTGGGATGGTGAATTTTAGGAACCGCTTGACAACCAGATTGAACACGTGAGCCATGCATGGCGCATGGCACAACCTTCCTTGACGCAGAGCAGACACCATGTTCTTTCCGTTGTCGGTCAACATGGTTCCGATTTTCAGTTTGCGCGGAGACAGCCATCTGTCGATTTCTCTGTTCATTACACTCAGAAGTTCCTCCCCTGTGTGACTACGTTCGCCAAGGCATACCAGGTGCAGCACAGCGTGACACCGTTGCGCCCTGCACATGTGATATGCCGGTCGGGTAATGGGACTTGGCACGGGGGTGGCGGCTGAGGACACGGCGGAAGAAGAGGTGGTAGAGGCGGACATGTTTGCTGGACCAAGGACGTGCAAACGTGGAGGCAAAAGCGTCGTGACCTGTCCAAGTTGCTGGTGCGGCTGTGCCGCCACCACGTTCACCCAGTGGGCCGTAAATGACATGTACTGTCCCTGACCGTAGTTACAGCTCCACACGTCGGCGCTGCCGTGCACTTTGGCAGAGACCGACATGCTCAAAGACTGGCCCACCATCTCTTCTACATGTGAATGCAGGGCTGGCACTGCCTTTTGGGCGAAGAAATGACGGCTTGGCACTCTCCACCGCGGCGCGGCACAAGCCATCATTTCTCGGAAAGGTGCTGAGTCCACCAGTTGGAAAGGGAGGGACTGCAGCACCAGCAACTTGGACAGGAGGACGTTCAGCTTTTGCACCGTCAGGTGCGTGCTCGCAAACTGTTGTCTCTTGGAAACGGATTCCAAGAAAGACTGCTGACGGAATCAAAGAAGAGGAGTAGCAGGAGAAGGAGCATCTGAACGAGCGGAAGATGCCAACGAGCGACAACTCCCCTCAGCAGAGGTGTTGGAGCATTGACTGGCTGATAGAGGGCGATTGACGTCGGGTGACGGAGCAAGTAACGGAGCGGGTGATGGAGCGGGGGCTGGGGCAGGCAGAACCGCCGTATCTTTATCACGGTTTTCCCAGGCCACCGAATGGTGACGCTGCATATGCTGACGCAACGCTGTAGTCCCAACATGGGCCCCCTGGCCACGCTTGCATTTCTGGCCACATAGTCGACATACGGCTACGTTTACTTCCTCGGGCGGCTTGACGAAAAATTGCCACACCACCGAGTAGGAAACTTTGCCCCCGCTACTCCTCACTGGCTGACTGCTACTTCCTCCGTGCACACCGGCACCACTACTGGCCGTGGTGGTAGGCTGCAGTGGAGCTGGTGCTGTACTCCGTGGCCGTTTGGCTCCACTGACACTGCTGTGACCCTGCTGCCTCCTGGGCAACCCACCGACTGTTTCACTCGCTGCCAAGCTGGCACCCTCTTCTCCTGATGATGCGGAAGAAATTACCTGATGACGACGAGGCTGCCAAGTGCGATCAACCTCCTCATCATCAAGTAGGGTCTCCGTCTCACTACTAGCCCCCTCGGCTGTGTCTGGGTCAGGAGACAGACCTGTCTCTAGACCGGCTACCGAGCCACTCTCCTCGCCAGTACTTCTTCGCCTGGCTGCTGAAAAGGCGGATGTCTCCCCCCGTTCCTGACCGCCCTCTGTTAGCTCTTCCTCACTGTACAGTGGGGCTGAGACCACAGCATGCGATACTTCGCTTGGTGAGGGAACAGCAAAGGACAGGGGCAGGTAGAGGACACGTGATTTCAGTGGGCTTGCTCCCGGGCCATGCCAACTAACGGTTGTGTCTGACGTACCCACCGACCGTTGGCTGTAGGTGTCAGAGGTGACCTGGGAAGAGGAAGACGACCGAGCCAACCAATCGATGACGGCAGGGTTGTCGGTGGAGACACGACCGCTGGATGACACCGGGAGCACTGGCCTCTGGCTGCGACTAGTGCTGCCTCGACCCCTTCCTCTGCTGCCACGTCTGCTCGCTCCTAAAACATTGCCTCCTCTGCCACTCCTCTGCATGTTGTCTGACATACTCTTTAATTCAACGATTCTGTGTCCCTGAGTAACAATTCTGTGTCTGTCCCTGAGTAACAATTCTGTGTCTGTCCCTGAGTAACAATTCTGTGGCCCTAAGTAATGGTTCTGTGGCCCTCAGTAACAATTCTGTGTCCCTGAGTAACGTTTCTGTGGCCCTAAGTAACGGTTCTGTGGCCCTCAGTAACAATTCTGTGTCCCTGAGTAAGGTTTCTGTGGCCCTAAGTAACGGTTCTGTGGCCCTCAGTAACAATTCTGTGTCCCTGAGTAACAATTCTGTGTCTGTCCCTGAGTAACAATTCTGTGGCCCTAAGTAACGGTTCTGTGGCCCTCAGTAACAATTCTGTGTCCCTCAGTAACAATTCTGTGGCCCTAAGTAACGGTTCTGTGGCCCTCAGTAACAATTCTGTGTCCCTGAGTAACAATTTTGTGTCTGTCCCTGAGTAACAATTCTGTGGCCCTAAGTAATGGTTCTGTGGCCCTCAGTAACAATTCTGTGTCCCTCAGTAACAATTCTGTGGCCCTAAGTAACGGTTCTGTGGCCCTCAGTAACAATTCTGTGTCCCTGAGTAACAATTCTGTGTCTGTCCCTGAGTAACAATTCTGTGGCCCTAAGTAACGGTTCTGTTGCCCTCAGTAACAATTCTGTGTCCCTGAGTAAGAATTCTGTGTCTGTCCCTGAGTAACAATTCTGTGGCCCTAAGTAACGGTTCTGTGGCCCTCAGTAACAATTCTGTGTCCCTGAGTAACAATTATGTGTCTGTCCCTGAGTAACAATTCTGTGGCCCTAAGTAACGGTTCTGTGGCCCTCAGTAACAATTCTGTGTCCCTGAGTAACGTTTCTGTGGCCCTAAGTAACGGTTCTGTGGCCCTCAGTAACAATTCTGTGTCCCTGAATAACAATTCTGTGTCTGTCCCTGAGTAACAATTCTGTGGCCCTAACTAACGTTTCTGTGGCCCTAAGTAACAGTTCTGTGGCCCTCAGTAACAATTCTGTGTCCCTGAGTAACGTTTCTGTGGCCCTAAGTAACAATTCTGTGGCCCTCAGTAACAATTCTGTGTCTGTCCCTGAGTAACAATTCTGTGGCCCTAAGTAACGGTTCTGTGGCCCTCAGTAACAATTCTGTGTCCCTGAGTAACGTTTCTGTGGCCCTAAGTAACGGTTCTGTGGCCCTCAGTAACAATTCTGTGTCCCTGAGTAACGTTTCTGTGGCCCTAAGTAACGGTTCTGTGGCCCTCAGTAACAATTCTGTGTCCCTGAGTAACAATTCTGTGTCTGTCCCTGAGTAACAATTCTGTGGCCCTAAGTAACGGTTCTGTGGCCCTCAGTAACAATTCTGTGTCCCTCAGTAACAATTCTGTGGCCCTAAGTAACGGTTCTGTGGCCCTCAGTAACAATTCTGTGTCCCTGAGTAACAATTCTGTGTCTGTCCCTGAGTCACAATTCTGTGGCCCCAAATAACGGTTCTGTGGCCCTCAGTAACAATTCTGTGTCCCTGAGTAACGTTTCTGTGGCCCTAAGTAACGGTTCTGTGGCCCTCAGTAACAATTCTGTGTCCCTGAGTAACAATTCTGTGTCTGTCCCTGAGTAACAATTCTGTGGCCCTAACTAACGTTTCTGTGGCCCTAAGTAACAGTTCTGTGGCCCTCAGTAACAATTCTGTGTCCCTGAGTAACAATTCTGTTTCTGTCCCTGAGTAACAATTCTGTGGCCCTAAGTAACGGTTCTGTGGCCCTCAGTAACAATTCTGTGTCCCTGAGTAACAATTCTGTGGCCCTAAGTAACGGTTCTGTGGCCCTCAGTAACAATTCTGTGTCCCTGAGTAACAATTCTGTGTCTGTCCCTGAGTAACAATTCTGTGGCCCTAACTAACGTTTCTGTGGCCCTAAGTAACAGTTCTGTGGCCCTCAGTAACAATTCTGTGTCCCTGAGTAACGTTTCTGTGGCCCTAAGTAACAATTCTGTGGCCCTCAGTAACAATTCTGTGTCTGTCCCTGAGTAACAATTCTGTGGCCCTAAGTAACGGTTCTGTGGCCCTCAGTAACAATTCTGTGTCCCTGAGTAACAATTATGTGGCCCTAAGTAACGGTTCTGTGGCCCTCAGTAACAATTCTGTGTCCCTGAGTAACAATTCTGTGGCCCTAAGTAACGGTTCTGTGGCCCTCAGTAACAATTCTGTGTCCCTGAGTAAGAATTCTGTGTCTGTCCCTGAGTAACAATTCTGTGGCCCTAAGTAACGGTTCTGTGGCCCTCAGTAACAATTCTGTGTCCCTGAGTAACAATTCTGTGGCCTTCAGTAACAATTCTGTGTCTGTCCCTGAGTAACAATTCTGTGGCCCTAACTAACGTTTCTGTGGCCCTAAGTAACAGTTCTGTGGCCCTCAGTAACAATTCTGTGTCCCTGAGTAACGTTTCTGTGGCCCTAAGTAACAATTCTGTGGCCCTCAGTAACAATTCTGTGTCTGTCCCTGAGTAACAATTCTGTGGCCCTAACTAACGTTTCTGTTGCCCTAAGTAACAGTTCTGTGGCCCTCAGTAACAATTCTGTGGCCCTGAGTAACGTTTCTGTGGCCCTAAGTAACAATTCTGTGGCCCTCAGTAACAATTCTGTGTCTGTCCCTGAATAACAATTCTGTGGCCCTAAGTAACGTTTCTGTGGCCCTAAGTAACAGTTCTGTGGCCCTCAGTAACAATTCTGTGTCTGTCCCTGAGTAACAATTCTGTGGCCCTAACTAACGTTTCTGTGGCCCTAAGTAACAATTCTGTCTGTCCCTGAGTAACAATTCTGTGGCCCTAACTAGCGTTTCTGTGGCCCTAAGTAACGATTCTGTGGCCCTCACTAACAATTCTGTGTCCCTGAGTAATGTTTCTCTGTCCCTAAGTAACGTTTGTCTGTCCCTAAGTAACGTTTCTCTGTCCCCAAGTAACGTTTCTGTGGCCCTAACTCTGTCCCTAATACAGAGCGGTCTGCCTCTCTTGAATGACTGGAGGCAAATGAAGAATTCTAAAATGGCCGCCATTTATAGCTCGACCATTACACAGTGCTGGCTGGCTGGCTGCTGATTGGCTAATGCGATCACATGTCATTAAGGAATGCATTATGGGTCAGCGCGCCTTGTCTGCGCGCCTTCCCAGACATCCCCGCTCCGTCGCCGCACATGTCCGCCGCCATTTTCGGAAAAATTTCGATTCGCGCGTCCGAAGTAGGCTATTTTTCAGATTCGGCGCGAATCGAAAATTTTCCAATATTCGACTCGAATTCCACTTCGCCTACTTCGATTCGCTCATCTCTAGTTCTCAGTTTATGCAGAGCGGACACGGACAGACCCCGCTTTGCTCTTTGGGCAGACGGGAGTAAATGGCCTTCGTTGTCTATTTACACCTGACTACCCCCCGATATGCCTAGATGGAGTGAAAATTATGCCATTCTATTTCTTTTTAGCAGATCAGATTGGATTGGAAGTAGGTGGGTGTAAATGTTCACACCTGTAGGTCCATAGGGATACATGGACCATCTGATCAGGTCCATGTGAAAAACTGACAGGTAGACCTGATCGAATCACCATTGTGAAAGGGCATTACTTTTAGATTGGCAGCTGGCATAGCCAATCAGAGATTGGAATTGGGCAATTTATGTTCTTAATTGAAAGAACTTAAACTCAGTTTAGCTCAGTTTACATCACCGGCACAGTCCCTGTGTGCTGGGATGACTAAGATTCATGCACAGGGGTTATGCCATCCTGCGCTGGTCAATGAAGGTTCCAGAAAACCAGTACCTGGAAGAACCTGGGGAGTAGATGCAAGTAACCACTCATGGACTTTGAACTATTAGAGAGAAGGTAAGTTCTGCTTTAGGAGCTCATTTAGACTTGCAGTGGGGATGAATGTGTGAAAAACATGCAGTTGGGCCATATTTTTAGCACCCCCCAACTGCCCTCACTTAATCCGCAAAGGCAGAGGATGGGAGTATTCACATGCAAAAATAATCCCCCTGTTGTATTTGGTAGACAGTATCACCTTTGAATGCGACCCAGTCAAGCAAATAAGGATCCACCACAAATGCTGCACAGCCATGAATCCAATAGACCCTTGATGTCTCATTAAAGAGAACCTACCTGAAAAAAATAGTATCACATACTGTAGGTGACATGTGGTCTCCTAAGTGATAAAAAATAAAGTTAAGAGAAAACAAAACAAAAAAAAAGTATAAAAAAGTCACAACCAAGCACTTAAAACTCCAGCCAAACATTTTGAGTCATAACCTATGAAAAGTTAGGGTACCAAAGTTCATTGTCATTCCCTAGGCACATGAAATTTTAGAGCTTGACATGTTGGGTAACCTCATCTTTTATATTTTACCAAAAAAAATAGGTAAAATGTTGTGTTTTTGTGCCCTAAAATAAACTTTAGTGTGTTTTTTACCTAAATGTTGTGCTTGATTAACCATTTAGCTAGTATCGTGTGACACAAAAAAATCAGCAATACGATTTCATTCTTCAGGGTCTCTGCTTTCACAGGGATTTGGGCCTCAAAAAGGGACATTTGTGTAACCAACATGTATTTTTCCACTGTGACACCACATGAAGTGAAATACACTCACCGGCCACTTTATTAGGTACACCTGTTCAATTGCTTGGTAACAGAAATTTCTAATCAGGCAATCACATGGCAGAAACTCAAGGCATTTACGCATCTAGACGTGGTGAAGATGACTTGCTAAACCAAGCATCAGAATGGGGAAGAAAAGGGAGTTAAGTGATTTTGAACGTGACATGTTTGTTGGTGCCAGGTTGGGTCTGAGTATTTCAAAAACTGCTGATATACTGGGACTTTCATGCACAACCATCTTACAGAGGACTTACAGAGAACGGTCCTAAAAAGGAGAAAATATCCAGTGAGCAACAGTTGTGTGGATGAAAATGCCTTGTTGATGTCAGAGATCAGAGGAGAATGAGCAGACTGCTGCAACATTCAGATGGTAGAGTCAGATTTTGGCATAAACAACATGAAAGCATGGATCCATCCTGCCTTGTATCAACGGACCAGACTGGTGGCGTAATGGTGTGGGTGATAATTTCTTAGCACTAGCAATGTACATCTAATAAAGTGGCCCGTAAGTGTATCTTTATCTCCCTAACATTTTCCATTCGTTTTTAAGATTTGCATGTATCGGAGACATGATTTCTGGATTTACATGAGAGACGAGAGCAAGTTCAATACATTCCAATCTAGTATAGGCAAAGTATCACACACAGCTGAATACACATGCACAGCTTGGCACCCAAGACTCTACACACCTATTCCTTTCAGGAGGAAGACCCAAAATCACACAATGGATAGTTATAGCCAAAACATATTCACAGCTGTTCTGTTTGCTGAGTGCTTTATGGGGATCACATTAAATTTGTTTATTGTGGCCGTTCAATTCGTGAGATGGAAAACTCTGAAATCTCTGGAAACCTGTGACAAGATCCTTACCTGTCTGGGGATCTTCAGGAGCCTTTTTTTGGCCAACATTTTTGTGGCATATTTAATGCGAACCTACGTCACCTGGCTAATTATAAAAAGTATTCTCTTCAACTTAGGCATTCTCTTATCAGGAATGTTACTACACTCCACTGATCTGTGGATTACCACCATCCTCTGTGTGTTCTACTGTGTGAAAATCTCAAATTACAGCCACCAGTTACTGATCTACATGAAGACCAGGATCTCCAGACTGGTTCCCCGGTTTATCCTGGCTTCTCTCCTTATTTCTGTAGCCTCCAGCATCCCTGTTGTCCATTATGGGCTTGTTCTTCACAGAGACAACTCATCAAATGTTTTTCTTGAAGATATCATAGCAAAAAATGCAGAAGTGGGATATGCATTCATAGCCCAGATAATTATCTTCCTCTTGGGCTCTCTTCTTCCATTCCTTGTCTTCTGCGGTGCTGTCTACTTATTGATTCGATCTCTTTGGATGCATATCAAACAGATGGGAAACAGTAGGGAGAGTTTACGAAACCCCCACCTAGAGGCTCACTTTGCTGTTGTAAAAAGTATGATTATTTTCCTGATTAGCCAAGTCATCATTTTTCTATGTATGTTTTTTATATTAGTATACATTGTGCATTTTCACAGCCCTTTGAGGTTGTGGATGTTTATTGTAAGGTGTGCCCCTCCGTTTCTTCATTCAGCCCACCTGGTCTACCACAATCCAAACCTAAAGGAGACATTTAAAAAAACATGTCGAAGCCTCATAAAACGTATTTGATGTCATCAGCTGTAAAAATGTAGATTCAGATAACTCTTTTTTCATGCTAATTTTGTTTCTTTTTTTATTAATTGATTTATAAACATATTTAATGAAAATTATAATTCATTTATAAATAAATTAATACTTAATAGTGTATTAATTAATCTATAAAATCGCGTAATTGAAATATGAATTAATTTATACATTAATTAATAAAACATTTTTAGTAATTAATTTGTAACATTAATTCATGTAAATATGAATTAATTTATAGATTAGAGTAATAAATAAATACATTAATTTTATAGCTGTGTTAGAGCTATATGTGTAATAGTTAAGACAGACAGATCCAGCGCCAACTTTTTTTTGGCTTTCTGCCCACAATAGGTGTGCAGACCTAGGAGCTCAACACAAGGATCCCACTTGAGATATAAAACACTATCAAGTGATTTGAAGCGTAATTATAGCCAAAATTAATTTTCTTCCTTTTTGATAGAATAGGGAAGGAATAGAATCCCTGTCAAATTTATATTGCTTAATAACTATTCAATTGATGAAGAGTGCTGGATAACTTGGAAGGTATTAAAAGGCTATGGGGTTGATTTACTAAAGGCATATAGGTTGATCACTTTACAAGGGAAGTTGCACTTTGCAAAAGAAATTGTCCCAGAGCTTAGTAAATGAGTGGAATTTCTGTTGACTTCCATCATCCAATCAAATGCAAGCAAAAATGCTGCTTCTTTTATTTTCCTTGTACATGATTAGGCATTCTTTGAAAAGTCAAACTTCACAGTATTCACTAAGTTTCAGGGTAAGTTTCCTTGCAAAGAGAACATCCAATTTACCTTTAGTAAAACAACCTCAATCAGTTGTTACATTCTGGCAGCTCTATTTCTCCTAGGACTTCGGTGGAAGGTCCATAGGAAAACTTGAATACAGAATAATGGATCAAAGCGCCTTTTTCGGGTTGTAAATGACTCTTCAAGGCTATTTCTGGCAGTCCAGTTGATCATCTTCTATTATGGTTTAGACCAGGGGTGGGCAAACTTTTTGACTTGAGGGCCGCAATGGGTTCATATATTGGACCCAGGGGTTGGACCAAGAGTAGATGAATGATGTGTATGTGTCATCCATAGTAAGTATAGTAATATTCCCCCATAGTAAGCATAGTAATAATCCCCCATATAGTAATTTATCCCCCATAGTAATTCATCCCCCATATAGTAATTCATCCCCTATAGTAATTCATCCCCTATAGTAATTCATCCCCCATATAGTAATTCATCCCCCATATAGTAATTCATCCCCCATAGTAATTCATCCCCCATATAGTAATTCATCCCCCCTATAGTAAGTCCCCCCTGTGTCAATTTACTTACCTTTGCTCCGCGCGTTCCTCTCGCCGTGTTCCCGCGCCGTTCCGGTCTTCAGGGCGGACTGTGAGAGGAGCCTAGCTCCCCTCACGTTCGTCACGCTGCCCCGCCTACACACATCCTGACAGCCATCCTGACAGTATCACGCTCCACGGGCCGGATTAAAAGGTCCGCCGGGCCGTATACGGCCCGCGGCCGTAGTTTGCCCATTGCTGGTCTAGACTGACTACCTTCAAAAGGCCCTAAATCAGGGGTATTCTAGCAGAAGTCCAAATCGCATGTTTGTGCAATGATTTAGATCCTTCAAATCACAGTCTCTCTTCTTTTATATCACAATCCCATGCTTACATCTATTTCCTCAGTCCATCCTGGACATCAAATTCCTCCCATTATATGCCAGTTCCCTCCCCTTCACATTAGGATCCCCCTTTACATCACAATCCCCCATTTCACATCATAGTCCTCCCTTCAAGGAAGTCTCCTTGGAACGTCTTCACAGTAGTGTTCTCAGTCCCTCGACACATCACCCCCTCATCCCTCCCCTTCACAGAAGTTTCCTAAGCCCCCATTCGAATCAACCTCTCCTTCAATGGTAGTGTTCTTGGCACCCCTTCACTGCAGTGTCCCCTGCCCCCCTTCACATCATCTCTCCACCACAGTAGTGTTTTCAGCCCTCTTTATATCACACCTTGTCCTTCAAGTTGCTGTTTTTAGCCCCCTTTTACATCATCCTTCCCCTTTACACTAGTTTATCCAACTCTCTTTCACATCACCCCTACTCCCCAATCTTTTACTAATGTCTTCAGCCTCCATTCACTGCCCTGTGCCCTAGTAACTGACCACCTGCTGGTTAACTCGAAATGTCCACTGATGGGGCAGCACAGTGGCTAAATGGTTAGCACTTCCGCCTGGCAGTACTAGGGTTGTTGATTAAAATCCCAACCATAACACCATCTGCCTGGAGTTTGCATGTTCTCCCTGTGCCTGTGCGGGTTTCCTCCCACACTCCAAAGACATGCTGGTAGGTAAATTGGCTCCTGTCTATATTGGCCCTAGTATGTATATGTATGAATGTAAATTAGGGACCTTAGATTGTACACCCCTTGAGGGTTAGGGACTTATGTGAATGTCCAATATATATATGTGAACCACTACATAAATTGATGGTGCTATATAAGTACCCATAATAAATATACAATGCAGCTCCAGCTCTCTGTTCAGAACTGTCCTGCCTCCTGATGTGAGGATGACAGCAGCAGCTGGGGGAGGAAAAAAAACAGACTCCTTAATGGTTCAACTGCAGCAGGCTAGATGGGACAGTCATTCAGTCAAGATCCAGACCAAGGTCTGCCATTTAGCGAAGCCTGCCTTGGATCTTTCATTGACAATTTTAAGCAAATATTGCTCTGGACTAGGATGAGTAGAGCTTTTATTCTGTATTCAAATTTTTATTGTTGTCCCCATCTAGGTAGATTCAGCCTCTCCATCTGTCTTGGTGGCCATTGTCACTGAGACAGATGGTGATGGGAAATCCACAATTTTAGAAAGACTTGTAAGTCCTCTATAACTTATCTTTCTGCCACAACAAAGGCCAGGGTTAAAGGTATGATCACATGGCTTGTTTAGACATAATGGGGGATTTACTAAAACTGGAGCACACAGAATCTGGCACAGCTGTGCATGGAAACCAATCAGCTTCTAATTTTGGCTTGCTCGGTTAGGCTTTAACAATAAAACCTGGAAGCTGATTGGTTTCTATGTAGAGCAGCACCAGATTTTCCACTTTTAGTAACCCCCCCATAGTCTAACCGTTTGCATTGATCACAATAAAAACACATTGGCTGAAAGCCAGGAAGGGTGGGGGGATGGAACTGTACAGCAGTATTTTATACATGCACTTCTATTACTGGAGGAAAACTAAGGAACCATCTAATTCTATGTGTATAAGTTTTTGTTATTTTTTTGCCTTTGAAAATGTAATTTCATATTTCCAAACTTCCTAAGAGACTCTTACAATGATGATAACTTTGTAAATATTCGTTACATTTTCAGACATTACACTTTATAGCTGGCTTTCCATCATAATGAAATAACTGTATACCTGGAGCTGGGCGACACACAATCTGAATGTATACTATTGTTATCGACTGTTGCAGCTCCTTCTAC
Source organism: Staurois parvus (assembly GCF_062004578.1). Classification (NCBI taxonomy): domain Eukaryota; kingdom Metazoa; phylum Chordata; class Amphibia; order Anura; family Ranidae; genus Staurois; species Staurois parvus. The sequence continues at coordinate 72,482 of NW_028319113.1, read as the reverse complement.
ATCTATACAGACCATCCTCTAATCAGTCTATCATCAATGCTGCTGCCCAACTCATCCACCTTACTAACTGCTTGGTGTCCACCATCCCTCTCCACCAATTCCTCCACTGTCTTCTAATCACCCAACGGATACAATTCACAATTCTAAGAACAACATACAAAGCCATTCACCACTCTGCAATGAGCTACATCGCCAATCTCATCTCAAAGTATCAACCAAAAAATCCTCTCCACTCCTCCCAAGACCTCCTGCTCTCTTGTTATCCCTCCTATGCTCACTTCCAAGGCTTCTACTGAGCCTCTCCCATCCTCTGGAACTCCCTGCCTCAAAGACACCTCCTATTCTGACTTATGGCGATCCCTAAAAACCTATCAGTTCAGAGAAGTCTATCCCACCATCACCTAAAAATTGAACTGTACTTTCTTTGTCAGTTAAGCACTTACTTTTATTTCCTTTTATATCACTTGACTGTCCATTTTAGATTGTAAGTTCTTAGGAGCAGGGCCCCCCTAACCCTCTTGTCTTGAATTGTATTGTAAATGTACTGTCTCCCTTTATATTGTAAAGAGCTGCACAAGCTGCTGTCATTATACAAATTCTGTATAGTAATAATAATAATAATAATTACAATGTTATTTTTTCCTGTTCCAACATATATGGAGTCTCTAAGAATTTGATGGGCATCGGAACTGTGAAAAATTGTGACATATACAGTAAGACTACTGGAAATTGAAAGTTTGCAATGAAATTGCCTTTTCCCACTATAAAGGCTAATATCAAGGTTATAAGAATCTGTGAGGTTTGTTTTAGACAATTATTTGGCTACATTGTACAGTAACATGGCTGTAGATGGAAGTAGGACAGATGTGAGAAAAGGAGTAGAACCTAGGCCTGGAGTGGGACAAAAAATAGGCCTGGGCGTTTTAGACTGAGCAGCTAATTTTTCCATTAACTGGGGGGGGTAGGGGACGTTCGAGGGTGTGGTTGGTGAGAAGATACATCATTCACGGGGTTGGTCCTCTGCACTGTAATGTAAGGGGGCACTGTGATATAAAGGGGACTGCACTGTAAAGGGGCACTGTAATGATTACAGTGCAGTCCCCTTTATATCACAGTGCCCCCTTGCATTACAGTGCACCTAGCAATCACAGCCCCCCATCACAGTGCTCCTTGCAGTCTTGACCCCCCCTTTTTTCTCTAATCGCAATGCCCCCTTTTACTTACTGCCTCTTGTACACAGTCTTACCTTTGGCAGGGCAGATCTAGGATTCAGCCCGTGTGTCCTCTCCAGGGTCTCCCGTCGACGATATCATCCTATCAGCAGAGCAGGTGGCGGGAGGAGCTGCAGATCTGGATCATATTAACAAGCGGGTCAATATGAAAAGACTCCCACTCTCTGTGCAGATCTCCAGCTCATCTGGTTCCCCTGCTCTACTGATGGATGACATTGTTAGCAGGCTGGGAGAGTCAGGAGATGAGACACAGGCATGGCTGCTTAACAGGAGTTGAGTAGCCTGTGTGGGCCCTGTCAGAACCGTGGTCACTGCTTATCTCCTACTGTATGGCATGGTCATCAACAGGCCATGGACTGGAAACGCTCCACGGCATGAGGAGTTGGGGACCCCTGCATTAGCCAAATCTTGTTATGCGGCCCAGAGTGCCCAGTGTGCCCTATGGCCAGTCCAGGTCTCAAAGAACTCAATATGTAAAAACCAGGGGCGGATTGACCATTTGAGCACCCGGGCACTGCTCGAGGGCCTGGGCTCAGTAGGGGGCCCCATGAGATGCCCCTGGTACCTTTCATTTGCTTTTAAATAGTTTTTTTTTTTGGGTTTGGGTGAGGACACAGGGGCCCCATGATCCCCTATTCCCCGGGGGCCCCATGAGTTGTCAGTCCGCCCCTGGTAAAAACTAAACTTCTTTCCTTTTTGAGAGCGACTAAGATTTCCAATTAAAACTAAAGTATGGTTACATTTTGTTTTTAATAAGCACAAAGGATGGTACATACGTTGAATGAGAAATGTCCCTTGTGCACCTTTGTGATATCACTGCAGAACTATGGAATGAAGGATCAAGTGAATATAAGCTTTCTCCTCACCCCTAGACCAAACAAGTAGTTGACCGGTGCAGTGGGAGCACAGTCTGACTGCATGGCAAAACTTTTTTTTTGACCGGAGTTGGGCTTTTAATACAGAGACCAGCCACTCTGTATTAAAAGCCCAACTCCTGGCAACAAAAAAGTTTTCCCATGTAGTCAGATTGTGCCCCCACTGCACCGGTCAACTATTTTGTCTAGGGGTGAAGAGAAAGATTATATTCACTTGATCCTTCGTTCCATAGTTCTGCAGTGATATCACAAAGGTGCACAAGGGACATTTCTCATTCAACGTATGTACCATCCCTTGTGCTTATTAAAAACAAAATGTAACCATACTTTAGTTTTAATTGGAAATCTTAGTCGCTCTCAAGAAGGAAAGAAGTTTAGTTTTTAGGTGCATTGTCACTATTTGGACAGTCTTACTTTAATTTTTAATTTTGCCTTAAAATATACTTCAGGCAAGTGAAAAATGAAAGTTTAAAACTTTCTAAGCTACTGAGGCAACAGTTTTATGGGAAGAGAAGCTTTAACCACATAAATAAAGGCTGACTGTTGTAAGTCCTCCTGGAAGTGTGGCATGATTTGTTTCAACCTCTGGAAAGGTGTAAGTGGTTATTAGCACACAAGGTTGGGGGAGGGGATTGAGCGATAGATCCTGTTGTTGAGTCAAGCTTTTACTCACCCCCCCCAACTGATATCCCACTAACTGCAGAGACCAATGGGGGGGGGTGAGGGCTGTACACTTACCACTGCTATGATGCTTTGATTGAATTACTCCACCTGTAGCCTTTGGTGGTAATAGCATCTACTGAATCCTTCTGCAAGTATCCCACATTTGCGTGCAACCCATGCAGTTGAGGTGCGCTAGTGTGGCGACTAAGGGGTTCAAGCAGGTGGTGAGGAGGAGATACAACACCTGAACACGTATTGCTCTTTGGAGAGTACCGCAAGAGTAGGAATGAGCCCTAACTGTCACTTTTCTTGTAAAGTTTGATTCAGATAAAAGTGGAGAAATATATTGTACATTTAAAATATATAGATAAACAGTGCAACATAGACCTAAATACAAATATTAGTAAATCATACAATATAAATGTCCCATATTAAATAGTGCATGTATATATCAAAAAATCTTCAGAAAAAAACCCATAAAGTCCCTTGTGAAGATAACTGAAGATTCCAAAGATGTTCATAACCTTCCACCTTTCACCCGAGCACACCAACATCAAATACACTCACCAGATTTTGGTGAGTGAAAAGCCTTTAAGGATTTTTGGGGAATCCTAAACCCCCTTTTCATCAGCTCAATGATAGCCTGCCCCTCCAAGTTTAGATCTTCTTTCAGGTCCTCATCGTGGCTTCCTAGTTAGCTCCACCATATCGTCAAAGAGAAAACTTATATAGTGTAATATTGCCACAATAGTATTATACCAAAAGACAAAACCCAGGCCACTCACATTTCAACAGCTTATAACAGGCACATTTATTAAGCCCATGACAGCCTTAAGATGAAAACCAGCCAACATGATCCAGGATTCCCACACCAATGCAGCCAGATAGAGCAGAGGAACAGCAGAGAACCAGCCTAGATCCCACAAAATGGCCGCTGGAACGCACCGCTCGGCGTGCGCTCCACTCACCGGAAGTAACGTCAGACGTATGGCAAATTGACCGGAATTATGTCAACGTGTTTCGCCCCTCCCATCTGGCGTTTCCTTTTATATTGTACATTTAAATGCATGGAAAACAAACACAAATTAATAATATATAATATATAAACAAAAAAGAGTTAATGTACTGAATATTATCATTATGGCTACAAACTACATACTGTTGCCAGAATGCAATATTTTCCCTATAGCGGGCCATTCAATTTTCAAATATCATTTCAATTTGCAAAATGTATTTTTTATAAAGTTTAGAGAAAAAAAATAAGGAACATAGCAAGTCATCTTTTAAAACCTATACATATAGTAACTGATTTTGAGGGGATAAACATATAAGATTCCATTGTTTGAGCATGTATCACTTGCGTGTGTCAAAAAAGTGAGGCAATTGGTAGAGTAATAGCTTAAAGGCCTTTTGCAAAAAAAATTATAAATTCTTATATTTGTGCAGAAAAAAAAATGTGCATTCATTATTTATTTGCAAATGAGCCTGCAAAGCATTGCAAACATGATCAGTGGATCATAGGCGCAGTATCAGGCTCATACAGACTCTTCCTCCAGCTCTATGCCTATACAGATTTACGGGATTTCAGTTGGAGAGCTGGAGGAAGTGCCAACGCACTGTGAGTGAGGTAATCACCACATATGAGAGCTACAAGCATGTCTACTGCGGTAGAAAATGAGAAAAGAAAAAAAGGTGCTACTACCCATCCAATGCCCATCCCAGGAACTAGGCAGGTATGTGATCCACAGGTGCTTTTCCATTCCAGAATTAAATGAAATCGATCCACACTACTGCCATAGTTCTAAAGTCTTCATTTTATTAAATCGACCACAGTAAAAACATATGTTTTTACTATGGTAGATTTAATAAAACTAAGTTTTTAAGACAGTGGCGGTAGTGTGGATCAATCTCATTTAAGTAGAAAATGGGACTTGTAGTTTATTCATTCACAGATCTCTGTTAATGAATGGTGCAGCTGTGCAAAGGAGGCTGGTTTGACGGTGGAGGGTCCTCTTGTCACCATGTTCCATGTTACACCCTAAATATGGGTGTAACATGGAACATGGTCTTAAAGGTGGACTTAGCCTTTAACCATTTGATGCCCGGCCTGATCTGAGTACAGGCCCCTGTTGCCGGTACCATGTGACCTGCTGTGACCAATCACAGCAGGTCACATGACAGTTGTATACAATGGATGGCTTCATTCATGCCATCCATTGTATACTAGTGTCTAGCTGTGAATGGTCACAGCTAATCACATGCACATGTCATGTGATTAGCTGTGGCCACATCACAGCTACGCACAAAAAAAAAAAAAAAACCTGAATGAATCGATGTCATTCAGGTAAATGCTTGCTTATATCAAAGTAATCCTTTGCTATAAGCAAATTGTGTAAAAAAAAAAAAAAATACTGATCACTTCCCCAAAGTAGTACAGTGTTACTATGGTAACATTGTACTACTTTGGACATGAAATATGAAAAGAAAATCTTAACAAAAATAAAAAAAATTTAATTAAAAAAAAAATTTATATATATATATATTTTTTTTTTCACACTGTCACCAGTCAGTGTCCCTGATCACCGCCATGCCAGTTATATGATGACGCTGTACTGCACTGGTGACAGTATGTAAAAACAAAATTGAAAATAATTTTTTTTATTTTTTCATTTTCCGAAATATTATGACAAAAAAATACAACTTCAAAAAACTTGCCATGCCTCTTATGAAGTACGTCGGACTGTCTACTCTGCAAAAAGGGGTCATTTGGGGGATATATGTACTGTTCTGACATTTGGGGGATATCTGTATTATTCTGACATTCTTGGACCTCAAGAAATTAGATTGGCTGTCAGTACTTCAGGATTGATCAATTTTCAGATCTATACCATAGTTTGTGAACTCTATAACTTTCCTACAAACTAAATAATACATCCTAATTTGGGTTATTTTCACCAAAGACATGTAGCAGAATAAATCTTGGCCTAAATTTATGAAGAACAATTATTTATTTGCAAACTTTTATAACAGAAACAAAGAAAAACTTTTTTTTTAAAAATTTTCGGTCTTTTTTTGTTAATTTAGCAAAAAATAAAACCCCCAGCGATGATTAAATACCACCAAAAGAAAGCTCTAGTTGTGTGAAGAAAATGATAACATTTTAGTTTGGGTACAATGTTGTATGACCGCGCAATTGTCATTCAAAGTGTGAGAGTGCTGAAACCTGAAAACTGGCCTGGGCAGGAATGGGTATAATTGCACGGTATTGATTTGGTTAAAGTAGATGTAAACCCAATCACTCTGATCTTAGATCCAGTGAGCTAACAAAATCTCTTAACTCCCTTCCTCTAAACAAGGCTCCTAGTGTAGATGGTCTTCCATTGGAGGTCTATATACTCTTTATCTCTACTTCTACACCTCCTGCACACACTGAATGATAAAAAAACGAAAGCACAACACCAGCTATCGTCCCAACCCTCTGGATGGAAATAATAAATTCCATCTTGCATTGAATAAGCCCATCATATGTATACAACCATTTTCATGTTCCAAGGATAGAGTGATAACTAAGATGCAAAGTTCCACAGTTTGATTTTTGAGTTCAACACATCGAATGTCAGACACTTCTTTGAAAACCCACGTATGTAAATGAACACAAAAAAGCCCACCTAGTAAGTTTGAATGACATAACACATTCCTGTCTGCTCTAAGCTGCACCTTCCCGCTACCACTTGAATGCTTGGTGCTGGGAATTGAACTGAGCCGTCCATGCTTGCAACTTGATGTAGGAATGAAAGACAGCCACGCAACAATGGTCTCATTAGAACCCTAGTTTATTTTGTGAAGCAACTTTAATCGCTGCAATGGCCTAGGACCACTCTCTCTAATGCATTTCACCCAATCGGCCTTTAATCACAGAGTCCTATGAATTGGCCCCCAGGGTGTGGACTTGCCATTGCATCAATTGTGGGGTTTTTTCAAGAAACGAACTCGAGTATTAGCAATGCCATTGGTGTGTGTCAGTCTTTTATTCCTGTGGTAAGTTTGAATGTTGAAAATAACTCTACCAGCTCAAGTGCAATTGCAAGTGAAAAAAAAAAGTCCACGTGCAGGGTTGCAAAAACAGGAAGAATGTACGACAGAGCCCAGAGTAATGAACTGTCCACCCTAACACAATCAATTCAACCTAATTCTTGTCAAATCCGAAATCCGTTTCAAACATTCAGATAATTGTGACTAGTGTGGAATACAGTTGTAGAAATATATGTCACATATGATAACAGGTTAATGCATGTACAGGAACACTAAGTATGTCAGCACCTCATACCACCTTATAAACAGCTACAGTCAAATGAATCTGATTGTTTTTTAGGAGGAGGTGAGGAAAGAGGGGTGGCTGTGGACATGGTATACTTGGACAGAGAGGTGGCTGTGGACATGGTATACTTGGACAGAGGGGTGGTGTTGAACGTGGTATACTTGGACAGAGGGGTGGCGGTGGACATGGTATACTTGGACAGCGGGGTGGTGGTGGACATGGTATACTTGGACACAGGGGTGGTGGTGGACGTGGTATACTTGGACAGAGGAGTGGCGGTGGACGTGGTATACTTGGACAGAGGGGTGGCAGTGGACGTGGTATACTTGGACAGAGGGGTGGCGGTGGACGTGGTATACTTGGACAGAGGGGTGGCAATGGACATGGTATACTTGGACACAGGGGTGGTGGTGAACCTGGTACACTTTGACAGAGGGGTGGCGGTGGACATGGTATACTTGGATTTTGCAAAAGCATTTGACACAGTTCCCCACACACGGATAATGTGTAAGGTAAAGTCTACGGGCTTGGAAAAATCCGTATGTAAATGGATAAAATAGCTGAGCTCCTCCATGCCTCTTATCAGTTTGGGTACCCTTCTCTGTACTTTCTCCAGTTCCCCAATGTTCTTTTTATGAATTGGTGCCCAAAACTGAACTGCATATTCTAGATGAGGTCTTACTAATGATTTGTACCGGGGGAAATGATATCTCTGTCTCTGGAGTCTATACCTCTTTTAATACAAGAGAGGATTTTACTTGCTTTAGAAACCGCAGCTTGGCATTGCATGCCATTATTAAGTTTGTGATCTACCAGAATCCCCAGATCCTTCTCCACCATTGATTCCCCCAGTTGTACCCCCATAGTATGTATGATGTATGCATATTCTTAGCCCCCAAGTGCAGAACCTTACATTTATCAACATTAAACCTCATTTCCCACATAGTTGCCCAATTACACAGAGCATTGAGGTCGGCTTGTAAATTGGAGACATCCTGTAAGGACGTTATTCCACTGCACAGCTTGGTGTCATATGCAAAGACTGAAATGGGATTTATAATCCCAGACCCTATATTGTTTATAAATATATTAAAAAGTAAGGGTCCCAACACTGAACCTTGGGGTACACCACTGACACCCCTAGACCATTCAGAGTATGAATCATTAACCACTACTCTCTGAATACCATCTTTCAGCCAGTTTTCTATCCATTTACGTACAGATTTTTCCAAGCCCGTAGACTTTACCTTACACTTTAGCTGTAATATCCCAAATACCAATAAACTGATGTTACCAGAGCTAGTTACTTGTCTGTAGACTTCAACTTACTTAGTTAGAGGCCTGTAATGCATTCACAGTACAAATGAGGCAATCCATGGGAGTGACTAATTATGAATTTAAATATCGGTGGTGCTACATTCCACTCATCATGCTGATTAGTGCGGATCAATGTATATTACATACCTAGGATGGTAAAACCAACCTATAATCACTGACATGTAAACCAAACTTGGACCAAAAATTAAGAACCTCAATAACCATAACATAATACCATATGCTTACATGCATTACCTGTCAGTAGATCTGTATACTCAGACAGGAAACAAGGTCCCCCAAAAAATCCCCAATCCACTATAAAGCAATCATAAAAATGTTCTCACTAACTGCCCTAAAAAGCATCATGTAATAGGCATTATTTACCTACCTAAACCCTACATACCTATATGAAAACCAGAGTATTACATGAAATCCAAACATTGGGTCCAGCACCGCAGTTTCAGTGCAGCCTTTTCATCTTGGTATTCATAAGTTGGATAACATAAGTCCTAATAGAATAGTCGGCTACCAGTGTTTATTAAATAAAATAATATACAGTATATATGTAGTATATATCTGTAGCAATACCCCCTTAGAAGTCCTGCACAGCCAGGCAACACACATTTTCCCCACAGACTTATATCTGGGAGACAGTAATCAGTCCTTGAGCTTGTTTTTTGGATTTTATTAGGGGAAGTAGAACTTGGATAGGACAAAGGGTGTATGGGATGCCCAAGGGTAATGGCAACAGAAGACAACCTTCCTGCACTATGTACAAGTCTCTTTACAGCAAAAGAACAGATCCTTCTTCTTGGAGAGCTAGCCAGCATCTCCTGCTGTACCACTCCAGACCCCAGATACGCCTTTATCTAGTTGCTCTGGGTGAATCCCCTGACAGGGGATCCAGTGTCTGCCACTGCAGTGTCCAGGGTAAGAAAGCTAATCCAGTTTCCCACTAGAGTGCCTCTTTCCCGTTACTGGCCCAGGGAGTGCATGTTTACTCAGTCAGTCTTTCTCCTATGCTGCTGATGGGTTCGTGGCTGCTACCAGGCCTTCTAACTGGGTGCTCCTTCCCTGCTGCATAGGTGGCCTCGCTTTGGGGACCCAAGCTTTCTTACTTCCAAGACCTTCTGCCTGTAGGTGAGCCCCTCTCCATCTGAACCCCCTCCCAGGCTCCTGATCTCCAGCCTCACTTCTCCATCTTTCACCCGGACTCTCCTGCTCCTGAGCAGGCTCAGTCACTCTTAAGGGCTGTCCTGGCCCCTTGCCAGGCCTCCTGTTGGGGATTGGATAGAATCCCTTTAGAGTGCAGACTAGCCACTCCTTACCTCCACCCACTGCTTCTAGAACTTTCTACAAAGTTCTAGTGCAGGGGGAAATCTCAGAGAGCCAGCCTCCAGAGACTCTCAGCTCTGACAAACATTTGACCCTGCTAGATATCACACCCAGGCTACTACTCAGCCCTCCTCACTAACATACAAACTTTGGCTCCCCCTTGCTGACTAGGAGGGTGCTACATAAATCAGAAGCAAATCACCTCCCCTGGTCACCCGCAGGGAACAGTGGTCTCTCCATTTACCTCACTTGTGTTATCTCCGAATGCTATCCCCGCCACAAAGGATAGAGTCTCTGTGACTAAAGCTTATATACCAAACATCCCTACATCCGCTGATGTCAGCTGGTTACATCACTTCCTGTTTGCACATGCATGCCCATTGCTTTGTACTGGATGAAAGGCCCATCCCCACAGACAGAGTGACTGCCCGCCCCTTTGTCCCTAAGGATCAAAACTTGACAGGCCAGCAGGCAGGAACACAGCCCACAGATCACCCACCGTCCGCATATACGCAATAGCATGCCGGTTGGCACACATCTCACAGTCATTCTAATCTTTGACAACATCCATAAGTCCCCAACACAATGCCTGGTATAGCACCACCAGTGCACCTCCACCACCAGGTAAAGTCCAAATAATTTTTTCCCCTTTTTTCCTCAAAGAGTAGCTTAGAGAAACTTCATCATTAAACTATGATAAACTTATGAAATGATTAAAACTTAACTATTATTCTCAAAACAACAGGGCAGGGAAATTGCAGCAATTCCACTTAAACACAGTTGTGCCAAAGAAAAACTACCCAAAAACTCCCAAAACTAAAATTCCTTTTTTATTATTATTATTTTTATTATTATACTACAGGATTTATATAGCGCCAACAGTTTAAGCAGCGCTTTACAACATGAGGGAAAACAGTACAATTACAATACAAATTAATACAGGAGGATTCAGAGGACCCTGCTCATTAGAGCTTACAATCTAAGAGGGAGGGTCAAGAGATACAAAAGGTAATAACTGTGGGGGATGGGCTGATGGACAAAATACACGTACAGTTGTTAGGTGGGGGCAGGATAGGCTTCTCTGAAGAGAAGACAGTGTAGGAGATAGTCAGACACATTGGGAAAGGGAGTTCCAGAGGATGGGAGCAGCTCTGGAGAAATCCTGAAGGGGAGCATGGGAGGAGGAGACAAGAGAGATAAAGAGCAAGAGGTCTTAGGAGGAACGAAGAGAACGATTTGGTTTGTATTTTGAGACCAGGTTTGTGATGTAAGTGCAGGCTGAGTTGTGGATGGCTTTGTAAGTTGTTGTAAGTATCTTGAATTTTATTCGTTGGGTGAACAGGAGCCATTGGGGGGATTGGTAGAGAGGGGTGGAGGACACTGAACGGAGGCCAGTGGAGGGATTGGCAGAGAGGGGTGGAGATGGAGAACACTAAATGGAGACCATTGGAGGGATTGGTAGAGAGGGGTGGAGGACACTGAATGGAGGCCAGTGGAGGGATTGGCAGAGAGGAGAAGAGGACACTGAATGGAGTCCAGTGGAGGGATTGGTAGACAGGGGTGGAGGACACTGAATGGAGGCCAGTGGAGGGATTGGTAGAGAGGGGTGGAGGACACTGAATGGAAGCCAGTGGATGGATTGGTAGAGAGGGGTGGAGGACACTGAATGGAAGCCAGTGGATGGATTGGTAGAGAGGAGTGGAGGACACTGAATGGAGGCCAGTGGAGGGGTTGGTAGACAGGGGTGGAGGACACTGATTGGAGGCCTGTGGAGGGATTGGCAGAGAGGGAAAGAGGACACTGAATGGAGGGATTGGCAGAGAGGGGTGGCAGACACTGAATGGTTGGTAAGGTGGATGAGTCTGACAGCAGCATTCATGATGGACTGGGGAAGGGATAGCCTATGCAAAGGCAAGCCAGTCAGGAGGGAGTTGCAGCCTTTTGCAGAGGATGCCTAAAATCTCTTCGGACATTCATGCAGACTTCTGGGAAAAATCAATGAGCCAATCACACAAGCCAGAAATTACATTTCTTGGAGTACTCTGTATACCAACACTGTAGAGAACACCTCCAGGTTGCCATATGGAATAACATTTTACATGCAATTACAGCAGCTGCAGATTGAAAAGGAAATGTCATTTTTCATATTAAATTACAACATAGCTTGTGTAACAATTGTATTTGCTATATTATTTTTTTTATTTGCTAATTTTTTTTGCCATAAAAGTGGAGCTATGCCTTAAATACTTATGGACCTATCTGTATTTGCCTGGCTTGAACTTTTATAGTATTTTTTTAAGCAATGAGTTAAAATGTGAGCTGCAGCTCAGACTGTTTCATTTGCATGGCTTCTCTTAGTCTGTGCAATTTGTGGTTCCCAGTTTTGCCTGGCCATAGACTAAAACAAGCAATCTTATGTCTATGGCTTTGTTGCCTGTGTAGTATGCTACAATGTTCCAATGGTTCTAAGATTTGCATGCAAAGGAAACATGACTGGTCAATTTACATGAAAGATGTGTACAAGATCTGTACATTCCAATCCAGTATAACCAAATCGTTACACATACCCTGATACTCGACTTTGCAGTCAAGTCTTTATTTAACATCCATTTCAGAAGAAGATCTCATATCACACAATGGATTTAATGGATTTCATTCTCAAGAAGATATTCATTGCTATGCTGTTTTCTGAGTGCTTTATGGGGACGATACTAAATGTGTTTATTGTAGTTGTTCAGTTTGTAAGGTGGAAGACTCTAAAATCTATGGAAACCTGCGACCAGATCTTCACCTGTCTGGGAATCTCCAGAAGCCTTTTTCTGACCAATGTGGTATCTGCCTATATTATGGATTTGTATTTTCAATGGAAAATTCAAAATGTTTTTTTACATTTAACAATTTGGTTTTCTGGAATGGTGTTGCACTACACCAATATCTGGATCACCACTGTACTGTACGTGTTTTACTGTCTGAAGATTGCATGTTATAGCTACACCTGGTTCATCTTCATGAAGACCAGGATCTCCAGATATGTCCCTCAGTTAATTGTGGCTTCTCTCCTCATTTCTATAGCCTCCAGCCTTCCATTTGGTATGCATGTGTTTTGGCTTCACCAACTAAATTCAGCAAATTTTTCTTTAGGAAGCATCTCAATGAACAATTCTGATTTCCAGCATAATTACCAGGATCAGGTGATTATTTTCTCTTTGGGTTCTTTGCTTCCATTCCTCTTATTTAGTGGAGCCATCTACCTGTTAATCCAGTCTCTTTGGAGACACACCAGACAGATGAGAAGCAGTGGGACCAGTTTCCGAAGCCCCAACTTAGAGGCTCATTTGGATGTTGTGAAGAGTATGATTCTTTTTTTTCTTTGCCAGGTATTATATTTTGCAAGCATGATTTGTTCCTTTTCAGACATGTTGAATATTAATAACCCCTGGAATATTTGGTATTCCGTACTGATATGCTCTCCTTCATTTCTCCATTCAGCCTACATGGTCTACAGCAATGCTAAATTAAAGCAGGCCTTAACAGACTTTTGGTGTGTTCTCATAAAATGTCACTAGATAAAAAATTACCAAATAGTGCTCTATGTAAAAAAAAAAAAAAGACTCAGGCTGGATTCACACTATTTCGAGTGGTTGAGAATCAAAGCAAAAGCACCATGTGATTTCCCAGCTACTGTGATTTAAAAATGGTGCAAAACATTTTTCCTGCATGAGATGCAGACATGGCAGCCCATTCAAATGAATGGGCTGTCGTGCCCGAGTAAACTATCGCAGAGCTGCAATAGTGTGAACCTAGCTTTGAAAATTATGTTAAATATGTTTATTTTGATTGTTCATTTCATAAGATTGAAGACTGAAATTTTGGAAACCTGGGACCAGATCCTTATCTCCAGAATCCTTTTTCTGGTCGATATACTGTTTTCTTATCTTGTGGAAGAATATTTTCATTGGACACTTGCAAAAAATATTTTTACTTTAGCAACTTAGTCATGTGGAATGGTACCGATCTATACCAAACTCTGAATCACCACTCACCTATTTGTGTTTAACTGTGGGAAGATTGCAAGCTATAGCTACACATGGTTTATCTCCATGAAGACCAGGATCTCCAGACGGGTCCCTCAGTTTATTGTGGCTTCTCTCCTCATTTCTCTCACCTCCAGCATTCTGTTTGGTTTGAATGTGTTTTAGCTTCATCAGCTAAATTCTGTAAATTTTTTATCACAATGGACAATGAGGAGGGAGCGCCTGAGTGCTCTCTACAAGTCCTATCTGTCACAGATGGCAGATGGTGTAGTACCATTTACAAACAATGGATAATGCGGCTGTGCAGGCGGGGCCATGCTAAATTCAAACATCAACACATTTCTGCATGGGAAAACACCCTTAAATTCAGATAAGTTTGAGGAATGGGGACTAGGGAATGCGATCATGTTTCATTTTAGAAATTCTGAATGAGCCCTCTGCACACTGCTATATACACTTTCTAGCAAAACTTGACTAACAGGTGCAGAGTTTGGGGGGGGGGGGTTATCCAGTAGGAGTGTCGGCATCTGCACTGCACCCCGGACACCTGCATCTTTCTTGTCCCTATCCTGCACTCGGTGAGAGCCACTCAGGAAATCAGATCTGTGAGAGCTGTTGGGAAATAAGCTTTCACTTGTAAACACAAAAGCCATACTTCTGTGTTTACAAGTGATAGTGGTGAGCAGGGAGCAAAGGGTCTGAGCCAGATGTGGTGGAACTGAGTTTCACCACGTTTCAGTTGAAAAAAAGCCCTGCTTGTACAGGTATATAATCCATTAGGTGCTGAAGGGGTGTAACCACGTTAACACTAGACATTCTGGATAAACCCTCTGCACACTGCTATATACCATTTATAGCAAACTTTGGAATAAAAACAGGGATTTTTGGTTCACATACATTGCAATACATGTTTAACCTGGCCAACTGTGTCAAAGTAATCCCTCTCTGGCCAGTCCCTACTCTACCCTGCATAATGCAAATGCTACAGTGAATATAGTGCCAATATGGGGCAAATAGACAAGTTGGGGGAAATTATATCTTATTTGTATTGCATTGCAGGTCAGTGGGCAGACCCAAATCTTGTAGCTCTCCCCCAGCTTGTGTTTATTTACCCCATATTGGCACTGTATCCACTGTAGCAGTTGCATTTTGCAGAGCAGGTTGCGGATTGGCCATGGAGGGAATATGGCCAGTCCCAAACTTGCTCTTCAGCTGGCCACCTTAAACAAGTATTGCAATATGTGCAAACTAAAAATTCCTGTTTTTTTATTACAAAGTTTGCTAGAAAGGATGTATAGCAGAGTGTAGAGGGTTTATCCAGAATTTGTAGTGTTGATATGTGGTCACGCCCCTTTAGCACCTGATGGATTATATATATATATATATATATATATATATATATATGTAAAAGCTATTGGGATTTGAAATACCTTATTTCCATGCTTTATACAACTCTAGAAATATGGGTGTAGAATGAAACATTTTCTAAAATGTGGACACAACCTTTGTTGTACTAAATGCAGAGATCAGATATCATCTACATAGGAAGTTCATAATTTCCAATCAGTTGACTGCTTTATAGACTTAACCAAAAACACAATCGTTGTGAAGTTGATATTTTTCATGGTTAATAAAAAAAAACATGTGCTGTGCTGTTCTTTAAATTTGTTATTATTGCTGTTATTGGCATATAACCAATAGATTTGTGGGGGGGTTTTGTTAAAACCTTATATTACTATACAATAAATATTTTAATTAAAATGATTTAGTAAAGTATTTTTATTGTTTCTTGGATCATATTATTATCACCTAAATGTTCAACCACTTCCCGACCGCCCTATAACAGAACTACAGCTACAGAGTGGCAGGGCTGCACAAAATCATGTATATATACCGTATTTGCCGGCATATAAGACGACTGGGCGTATAAGACGACCCCCAACATTTCCACTCAAAATATAGAGTTTGTTATATACTCGCCGTATAAGACTACCCCCTCTTCCGCACACCTTCCACACACCAAATAAAACGTAAAAGAACATCAGATTTGATTTCAACATCTTAATTTATATTCGCAGTATACCCCTGTGTGCATTTATTGTTATCGGTTTCACATGAGTGCCATTAGTATTAGTGCCACTACAGTACCTGTCATTGTCACCATTGTACGCGACCGCAGCGCCTCCGGCCAGTCCCTGCATCTCCCTGTAATTGGCACTAGTGCGCATGTGCGAGCTCTGCATAGACAAGGGGCGGGCCGGAGCGCCGCTGCTTCCCGCCGAGCAGAAAAGGCTGGCACCCCTGTATCGCTGCTGATGCTCGCCGCAGCCACGCTGATGACCCGCTGTGGCCGCACTGGATGGTATGTAGACTGAGGTGGGCGGGCGGGCATCGGGAGGCCACTATGGCAGCTATATCTATCCCAACTGAAGTGCACCCGGCGTATAAGACGACCCCCCCACTTGGAGGCATGTTTTTCAGGGCAAAAAAGTCGTCTTATACGCCGGCAAATACGGTATGTGATTTTGTATTTTCGGGTAGGGGGCATGCGCACAGGATTCCCTACCCCAATGGTCCGACTATCTCCTACTCTGTCCACTTTTAGGCGATCCCTGAAAACGTTTCTCGTCAGAGCTTATCCTGCCCCCACCTAACAACTGTACATGTATTTTCTCCATCAGCTCATCCCCCACAGTTATTACCTTTTGTAACACTTGACCCTCCCTTTTAGATTATAAATTCTAATGAGCTGGGCCCTCTGATTCCTACTGTATAAAATTGTATTGTAACTGTACTGTTTGCCCTCAAGTTATAAAGTGTAGTGCAAACTGTTGGTGCTATATAAATCCTGTATAATAATAATAATGTAATATCACACTGTAGGCTTAGTCTTATAGGTTCCTTATGAGTTCCTGAACATCTATATCCCTTGAACTACGCATTAATTAACTCTTTATGTCATAATTTCTTCCTCCCCTAATATCTGGCTCTGTTCCCATACACCTTTTGGGTTTTGGGTGCTCAATCTTCTTGAGGTGTTTATTATGAATGTACGAGGGGTCTTCAAAAAGTTTCCACACTTTCATACATATGTACTGTATATGTGTGTGTATATATAAATATATATATATATATATATATATATATATATATATATATATATATATTTAAAAAAGTGCAAAAACTTTTTGAAGACCCCTCGTAATTCACAAAAATATCAAAAAATATTGCTGCCCGATGGGATTTCTGGCTTCAGAAAGAGATTAACACTCCAAAATGTATTTTATATGACTCCAAGTAATAATTTTAATATCTCCATTAATGCACACCCTTGATCTTTCCTCAGGTCTACCCTGACGAACTCTGTGCCATGCAGAACACAAAGGGATCGATTTACTAAAGGCAAGGAAAGTTGCACTTAAGGGAATTTGCCCCAGAGCTTAGTGACTGTGGTGAAGTTGGATTTTGCAAAGAACATCCAATTGCATGCAGGGGAAATTAAAAAAAAAGAAACTCATTGCTACTTGCACGTGATTGGATAATGGAAGTCAGCAGAGCTTCACCTCATTCATTTAGCTTTGGGGCTAATTCTCTTGTCAATTGCAACTTCCCATGCAAAGTGCCTTTAGTAAATCAACTCTAAAGAATCAGCAGCTACACGTATAAATGTACACCCACATTAGCCTAGGCATGGAGCAGCATGGCACTCCACTGTGAAACTGGAGGACGTCTATGCCTGGGAAGACCATATTGGAATACAAGGTTGGGGTATTGGCCCTTTTAACTTGGTATTAGAGTGAGCTGGATACTGCCTTTAAAATGTACATGTTAAAGGCTAAAATTAATATTTAACTGGCAATACCCAAAATACATTTATTCTGTAATATTTTCTATTAGATTTTCTTGTACAAATCCATAGGTTCAAAAGTGAGGTAAGGCGTAGAGTAGTAGAAATTTTTCTACCTCAAACAAAATAACCTCCTTATAACCTCTTAGGACTCATGCACACTGGACGTTTTTGACGCTGCTGTTAGTGGTGCATGGCATATTTTTTTCTGCTTCTACTGTAATTGCATTTCCATGTTAGCCTATGTGTCCATGCACACATATGCATTTAGAGGTGTTTGGAGGCAGGGAAAAAAAAACCCACTGCCAGCATGTCCAGAAGCAGAAGTGTTTTGTAAAAAAAAAATTTGATGTGTGCCAACATGTCCAAACGTGCGTTAATGCTAGCTCTTGAGCTTTAATTGAGCTTTTAGCTCTTGAGTGTTAATTCATTTCATTGGCCAGAATAAATTCTGACTCTGGCCAATGAAGTGAAATAACACCCAAACACTTGTCACGCCTAAACATGTTTACACGTTTACAAGCGTCAATTGTTTTTTTCTGCCAAAATGCTGCTGCCAGGTGGAAAGGCGTTTCGGACAGATGGCTAAACGTCCAGTGTGCATAAGGCCTTAGACATAAGGCGAAAGTATACTATACATGTCTTTTTAGGTATTTCAGTGCTTGGTAACTCCAACCTGAATTATCATTACATCTTTTAAAAAAGCGGTCACCAACTGTAACCAAATCTCCACACATCTCTTGAATAACAGAAGAGGCGCTTCAATAAACCACCTTGAAAGATGACATTCACAGGACTTGATTAATCTATCTTCAGTTTTTATTTGCCACCTGTGTCCAATGGGGGGAGATTTCCTTTTACTTCCTGTCCCATAGCCAAAACAGGAAGCAATAGGAAGTTTAACCTTTAGTTATAACTAGGGTTTATATCGCGCTTACCCCTTTAAGGGCCCGTTGTTTAGGTTCTAAGGTTCTTTCCCAACTGTTGCACCAGCATCCTGGCTTCAGCCACAGTTGCTTTTTTGGCTTATTAATCAGTCTAGGGATATGTTTTTTGATGCTTTATTGTAGAACTTGAGCTTGGATGGGTACAGGGTAACCACGTGATACTCCAGCAGCATTAAGAAATAACTTGAGGACACTAATCTTCCTCCTAAAGAATCTAAACACAGTCCTTGCAGCAGCAGATAATGGGCTGAGCTGCACTGGGATGGCATGAACAATGTCCCTTTTAAGCAAAGCTGCTCTAATGCAAGAGGGATGGCAGCAGCACATAGTCATTAGGATCTCACAAACTTGTCTGTACTTACTAATGACCAGGGATAGTTGGTTGCCTCGTTCCAATATCTTCCAGACACCTCTTCTGTGAGGCCCTCAAACCAAATCCCAAAAAGAAGTACAGCAAGCAAAATTGGCTCCCCAGCTACCATAGCTGGGACCTCAATGAACATTAGAGACCTGCCCAGAAGTGCAGCAGCCCTCCAGACTGGGATCTCCTCCTCTAGGACAAGAACCCCTCTATTCCAGGCCCCAGACTATTTATGCTCCCTTCCAGGCACCATCTGGACACCATCCACCAGAGATTGGACAGGGCTGCATAAATATTCAACTGCTGATTTGACTCCCCCAGGTCACTTTCTCCCAGAACCCTCCAGAAAGACAGGGGAAGCAGTCAACTCTGCAGCCAGTGAACCGCAGGACAGACCAGAAAAATTGCATGCAGCTCAACTGGTTATAGTGAGCTAAGAGCTAAATTTAGCTAACCTAACACCTATCTAAGAGGGTGATACATTCAGCTGTAAGGACAGGAAACACAGCCATAAACACTTGGAAATAATAAGAAAACTATTTTAATCTTCAATGTGTAGGCAATGTGGTCACTTCTGTTCTTTTCTACTCAGCACTGCCCAGGTTGGGGCCTGGGCTAAGCATATCGCATGTCCTGGAGATGTCACTTCTACTTTCTCATGGCTGCCCCCCAGGCCTTGAAAAGTGGAGTAGAGCTGTCCATCAGGCATTTGTTTTGCCCTCAGGCATTGCTGTGATGTGGGCATCTAGGAGGACTTTACCCACACAGTAAACCATGAGTAAATACAGCTTACTCGCTGAAGGAGGAGAAGCACATACAGTGCGGTGGCAATGCTGGAAAGGCTCTATGCATCTGTAGATTACTGTCACCAGGAGAAAAAGTGCTGAATGACTGGTTGGATCAATGGGTAATTACCTAAAAAGGTTAATTAAAACAAGGTTCACAGTGAGGTTATACAATGACTCGAAAAGTGTTACTTTCTTTTGAGAGTTAGAACCTCTCTCATTTTATGCACTCCAAAAGGTAGTGGTAGAGACTGTTACTTGAGCTCTGTATTCAGAAAATCATCACAAAGATGGGGGTACCCCAGGAAAGGGCATTCAACCCAAGTTGAGAAATCAACTCAACTGGTTACAATAAGCAGAGCAAAAGACATTTCATGTGTTTCAGGGGCCAATTACTCCTTTATTGGGGCTGTGTGAAATGTCAAAATGTGGTCTCAGTTTGTCACTTCTGCTATGAACACCAACACTGACTCTTGTTTATAGCATCTTCTGCCTGCATATCAATCTGCTTAGGAATACTTTTGAATCCAACATTCTGCCATCTCACACAGCCTTGATGAAGGGGGATGATGTGGTCCTCAAATCACATTGGCTGTCTTTTGCTCTATTTGTCGAACAATAAAGACTTTGGACTTCCAACGAAGTCATGGACACATGGCCATATTAGGTCAATGTCATTGAAGTAATATGGCCATGAGGCCATAATAGGTCAATGATGTCATGACCATCCAAACCCATTTGAGTACGTGCAACTGAGGGGCAGAGGATCCCCTGTCCACAGCCTACTGACCCAGGAATGACAGCTTGCTTCTGGGTTTGGACCAAACACAAGCTCCACATTACTATTCGTTATTATTACCTGGACTGAATGTGGGGTGAAATCGAAACACATGTCTTGTTAACAGCTGTCTAAGACGAAAATACCCCTCCCTTTACAGAGATAACCTCTCACATCCTGTCTCATCTCCAGAACACAGGGAAAAATATACTGATAGTTTAAACCATGTTCTTCTTTGTCCAAATTGAAAGCCAAAACATTTCTTCATGATGGATTGACTACACTATTGGTGAAAGGAACTGAGAACTTCCTTTACTGGACATGCAGGATAATTTACCAGGCTAGGTTGGTCAAAAACATTTTTTTTTGCAGAATCCAACAACTTAAACTCCAACTTGCATACAGCTGCAAAACTCAGAACAGTGACCTATTTTCCTCTCTCTGTATGATTTTTCAGTCAGAGATCAATTAAATTGACCTTAGGTGGTTATGTGGCCATATTAGGTCAGGCAGGTCACGAACAACCTACCCCTTTGTGTACTGAGAGCTATATGATGGGGACTGCCCTCCTAGTAGCTGATTGGGCTGACAATGACAGGTTCCATCTGGGTTTGGCCAAACATGGATTCAGAGCAGACCTCAGCTCATCCCCAGTCTCCAGTGTATGAGCATTAACCCCTTAGTGATCACCTGCTTAAAAGTAACTTTAACCCCTCAGTTACCTGCCCCCAGCTTATGTGTGTTGAACCATCCTTGACCTGTCTGCAATGTATGTACATTTCCCCCCAATGATCAGTTCATATAGCATGTGTATTAACCCTTCAGTGACACGTTGGTAGTGCATGTGTATTCATTCCCAATGTATGAATTTTAACCCCTTATCCCCTATCCCAAATTCATGTGTGTAAACCCCACAGATTTATTCAGCACAACTCTCCAATATCAGCCTTATCTCTACTACCCCTGGTCCAATAGTTATTTCACCTTCACTGCACCATTAGTTGTTTAAAACATACCCAAGCAACAACACCCTGCCCCATTATCTCGTACCTACTTGGTGCCACCTCTACTGTTCCAAGACCTCATGACCCATTCTATGCTAATAATGTGCTTCAATTTTGGTGTTTTTTTTTCACCCAGAAGGTGACAGTACTCCTTACTGACCTTCCAGGACTGGCCCTCTACTCACTGCTGTCACTTGTAAACACAAAAGCTGGTTTCTCCTGCCTGCTTCTGTGTTTACAACAAGTGAAAGCATGCCTGTCTTGAGCTTACATACAATATAGGCTGTCCTACAGCAAGACATCACAGCCCAGACTCCTGGCAGCAGATCCTCCTGCACTGAAGACTGAGTGAGTAGCTGGGAGATTGGTAGAATAGCTCTGTACGTGAGGGGAGAGCCTTGTGGAGGATGGTTGAGGTTAGAGCTTTGTACTGGGGGAAATGGGAAAAGAGCTTTGTAGTGTGTGTGGGGAGTAGTTGATGGAAAAGTTATTTCCTGGAGGGGATGGGGGAGGAGCTTTGTAGGGGGGGTTATGGAAGAGCTCTGGGGGAATGAGGAAAGATCTCTTTTCTGGGGGGGAAGCTTTTTAGTTGCAGGGAATGAGGAAAAAGTTCTTACCTGGGGAGATGAGGGAAGAGCTTTGCAGTGGGGGTGAGAGAAGAGCTCTTTCCTAAGGGGTATCCCCCAGTCGGGGGGTTTAGGGAAAAGCTAAGTACTGGTTTGGGGGGGATTTTGAGAAAAGAGTACTGAGAGAAAGAACAAAGTGATTTGCTGGGAAAGGTTGGTGGAAAAGCTTTGTACTTGGGGGGGGGGGGGGGGCTTTGTAGTGAGGGGAGTTGAGGTAAGAGCTCTTTACTAGGGAGGGAATGGAGAGAAGCTTTATAGTGGGGGAGGGAGAGGGAGGAGCTCTTTCTTGGGGGCATGGGGGAAGAGCTTTGTAGTGGAGGGTTGAGGGAAGAGCTCTGTATTCGGGCTTATGGGTAGAGCTCTGTACTGGTGTGTTACCCAACCTGAGCCCCATGCCCTGTGTAATACTCACCCCTGAACTCTGCGCAATACGAACTCCTGAGCCCTGCACGATACGCACTCCTGAGATCTGCACCCTGCAATACATATACTGCTAAGCCCTGTGTGGTTGTTAGGAACCATAAACCAGGAGGTGACAGAAAGTGCATTTAAAATCACACCTTTAATAAAATAGCAAAAATAACATGAACTTAGTCGAAACAGAAGCCAGGGTTTGGATGCCAGAGCAGGTAAACAGACAAGTCAGATCAGGAAACCAGAAGTCAGTGCAGTCAGGAGCCAAAAATCAGAACAGGAATTGGAAGAGAAGTCAGCCATACTAAGTTGTACACAGGAATACAGACAGGAACACACTGGAGATCATAGACCATGCAAGGACAAGGAAGATATGAGCTAAGCTGCTAAAATAGCAAAAAAGGCTGGCTGTAGGTTGGACTAATGAGACAGGTAATGGTATCCAGGGGAGTTACTGTGGAGACAATGAGTGGCTGGTAATTAACCAACAGCTGAGCAGCTTCTGAGCACTCAAAGAATAGAGCTGCTCGTTAAGTAGCAGTAGCCCAGCCCTGACAGTCATATACTCTTCTAAGCCCTGTGCATTGCATGATATGCACTTCTTAGCTTTCTGTAGACCGACACCATGGACATATTTTTCACCACTGACACTGATGCATTGCCATTTTATCTTTAGCCAACACCACTGATGCAGGAGCATTTTCTGACTTCCAGTGGCACAGAAGACACAGGGACATTTTTTCCTTTCAGCAACACCACTGACAAAGGGTCATTTTTTCCCCACTAACACTGGTGAAGTGCCATTTTCCTCTTAGCAACACCACAGACACAGGGGCATTTTTTCTTCCAGTGACACCTCCAACAAAGGGACACTAATTCATTTTAGTGCCACCACTGACACAGGGAAACATTTTTCTTTCAGTAAAACCAACCCAGGGGCATGTTTTCCTTTGCCACTGATAACCCCATATCTGTATATCAATTTTAAACTCTTCAGTTTGCTTTAGTGTACCATAAACATTGATACGATTTCATAGCATACCCTAAGCATTACATACACTAATGTGTGCCTCTATTGACTCGGGCACATCCTCCTTCTCCACCCAGTGCTGGTGTTGGTGCAGTTTCTCATCTTTGTTCTGGACACTGGATCTCCTTGTCCCACCATTACCTTTTATGTGAAGTGTATGGCTCCCATGCTATGATTAGTCAGTTTTGTGAATGGATTCCAAATTCCACATGCAATACACTTTCCTGTCCTTGTCATTCACCTGTATGGATAGGACCAGATACTGTATTTGTAGTGTTTTTTTATTGGCAACTATGGAAAGATCAGTAACCACCTTTTTTGAGTTAAATAGTCAACTGTACCTTCTACCTTCCTAAGCCCTCTCCTTCACATACTATGTGCTGTCGTACCATCCACAATTCCCTTCTGCCTATGCGTCCCATTATTTCACCCTCCACAGTCCTCTCTTGCACATACTACCTGCTGTTATACCCTTCATCCGACTTTCTAGCATGTTGGGTACTACACCCATATGAGCTGCTAGGTGATGCTTGCCCTTTGGTGCTGCCTTGACCCTGTCAACTCCTCAGCCCTTCTGACACTCTAGATTCTGACCTATTAAGCACCCCTTTAACTGATTAGCAAATGCAATTCAGATTTAGCACTGCACATGATAATAATAATGATAATATGTGGGCAGTTCAGATTTTAGAGGCAGGTGGTATGTTCACCGGCACGGTGGAGATCAGGAATGAAGAGTGAATCTTTGGAGTCCTGAGGGATCATTAGATGCAAGACTGGACTGGCAATATAAACAATTCCTGGATTCTGATGTCTGCATGCAGTGTCTCCATGCCATGGAGTAACAGAATGGGGGATTTTGTGCATCCACCCTTTCACCAAGCCTGGCTGAAAGGCAACCTCCGCGGAAACAAGAGATGCGGTGCAGGATCTGTAGTTCACCTGGGATGGAGGCCCACTGTATAGCGAGGTTCAGAATACTTGTTGGGGCCTGCTGTGGCAGCCCTGGGCTGAAGAACAGTGGAGACACCCAGTCTCATAAGCTGTGCTCCAGGATGCAGGCCCACGGTGTGTAATGCTGCTGTAGCTAGCAGGACCACAACAGTGCACTGCTACTCTATAGAGGGCCACAGTCCCAACCATCCGTGGCCCAAGAGAGTGAGCCCACCAGAAGCAGTTTAATATATAGCATCTTACACAGTCCTTTTCGCAGGCAGTTTTTCTGAAGTGCGTTGTCTAGTAGGGATTTAGAAATACAGGCATGGTTGACCGCAGGACTACAGGTCCCAAGATCCTCTGCTCTAATCCAGGAAGAGGAACTCAACTGCTCTATAGTCAGGAAGTGATGTAATGGTCTGAGTGCAAGCACTAGAGGGGAACTAGTTGGTCTGTGGTCCCAAGGATTATGTCTTCTGAATATGGCTTGCAGTAGCTTGCACCTGGCTACACACATCTCTGTACTCCACTATTGTACACACTGCTTGATGTTATACACTCGACACTCCTCTCCTGTACATACTGTCCATTATAGTACCCTCTGCATTCCCCTGTTACACATACTGACCTCTGTCATATCTTCTGCACTCCTCTCCATCACATACTGCCTGGCAACATATCCTCTGCACTCCCCCCTGTACATACTGTCCACTGTCATACCCTCCACACTCCCCTCCTGTACATACTGCCCACTGTCATGCCCTCCACACTCCCCTCCAGTACATACTGCCCACTGTCATGCCCTCCACACTCCCCTCCTGTACATACTGCCCACTGTCATGCCCTCCACACTCCCTTCCTGTACATACTGCCCACTGTCATACCCTCCACACTCCCCTCCTGTACATACTGCCCACTGTCATACCCTCCACACTCCCCTCCTGTACATATTGCCCACCTTTATACCCTCCACACTCCCTTACTGTACATACTGCCCACCTTCATACCCTCCACACTCCCTTCCTGTACATACTGCCCACCTTCATACCCTCCACACTCCCCTCCTGTACATACTGCCCGCCTTCATACCCTCCACACTCCCCTCCTGTACATACTGCCCACCTTCATACCCTCCACACTCCCCTCCTGTACATACTGCCCGCCTTCATACCCTCCACACTCCCCTCCTGTACATACTGCCCACCTTCAAACCCTCCACACTCCCCTCCTGTACATACTGCCCGCCTTCATATCCTCCACACTCCCCTCCGGTACATACTGCCCACCTTTATACCCTCCACACTCCTCTCCTGTACATACTGCCCACCTTCATACCCTCCACACTCCCCTCCTGTACATACTGCCCACCTTCATACCCTCCACACTCCCCTCCTGTACATACTGCCCACCTTCATACCCTCCACACTCCCCTCCTGTACATACTGCCCACCTTCATACCCTCCACACTCCCCTCCTGTACATACTGCCCACCTTTATACCCTCCACACTCCTCTCCTGTACATACTGCCCACCTTCATACCCTCCACACTCCCCTCCTGTACATACTGCCCACCTTTATACCCTCCACACTCCCCTCCTGTACATACTGCCCACCTTCATACCCTCCACACTCCCCTCCTGTACATACTGCCCACTGTCATACCCTCCACACTCCCCTCCTCTACATATTGCCCACTGTCATACCCTCCACACTCCCCTCCTGTACATATTGCCCACCTTTATACCCTCCACACTCCCTTCCTGTACATACTGCCCACCTTCATACCCTCCACACTCCCTTCCTGTACATACTGCCCACCTTCATACCCTCCACACTCCCCTCCTGTACATACTGCCCACCTTCATACCCTCCACACTCCCCTCCTGTACATACTGCCCACCTTCATACCCTCCGCACTCCCCTCCTGTACATACTGCCCACCTTCATACCCTCCACACTCCCCTCCTGTACATACTGCCCACCGTCATACCCTCCACACTCCCCTCCTGTACATATTGCCCACCTTTATACCCTCCACACTCCCTTCCTGTACATACTGCCCACCTTCATACCCTCCACACTCCCTTCCTGTACATACTGACCACTGTCATACCCTCCACACTCCCCTCCTGTACATACTGCCCACCTTCATACCCTCCACACTCCCCTCCTGTACATACTGCCCACCTTCATACCCTCCACACTCCCCTCCTGTACATACTGCCCACCTTCATACCCTCCACACTCCCCTCCTGTACATACTGCCCACCTTTATACCCTCCACACTCCTTTCCTGTACATACTGCCCACCTTCATACCCTCCACACTCCCCTCCTGTACATACTGCCCACCTTCATACCATCCACACTCCTTTCCTGTACATACTGCCCACCTTCATACCCTCCACACTCCCCTCCTGTGCATACTGCCCACCTTCATACCCTCCACACTCCTTTCCTGTACATACTGCTCACCTTCATACCCTCCACACTCCCCTCCTGTACATACTGCCCACCTTCATACCCTCCACACTCCCCTCCTGTACATACTGCCCACCTTCATACCCTCCACACTCCTTTCCTGTACATACTGCCCACCTTCATACCCTCCACACTCCTTTCCTGTACATACTGCCCACCTTCATACCCTCCACACTCCTTTCCTGTACATACTGCCCACCTTCATACCCTCCACACTCCTTTCCTGTACATACTGCCCACCTTCATACCCTCCACACTCCTCCCCTGCCCATTGATCTTGCCAGCAATACAGTGTCCTTTTTACTTTCTGTGAGCTGGTCTGAAAGAAAGAATACACTTTTTTTTATAAATAAACTACTAACCCCCCCTTCCTGTACATACTGCCCACCTTCATACCCTCCACACTCCTTTCCTGTACATACTGCCCACCTTCATACCCTCCACACTCCTTTCCTGTACATACTGCCCACCTTCATACCCTCCACACTCCTTTCCTGTACATACTGCCCACCTTCATACCCTCCACACTCCTCCCCTGCCCATTGATCTTGCCAGCAATACAGTGTCCTTTTTACTTTCTGTGAGCTGGTCTGAAAGAAAGAATACACTTTTTTTTATAAATAAACTACTAACCCCCCCTCCTGTACATACTGCCCACCTTCATACCCTCCACACTCCCCTCCTGTACATACTGCCCACCTTCATACCCTCCACACTCCCCTCCTGTACATACTGCCCACCTTCATACCCTCCACACTCCCCTCCTGTACATACTGCCCACCTTTATACCTTCCACACTCCCCTCCTGTACATACTGCCCACCTTCATACCCTCCACACTCCCCTCCTGTACATACTGCCCACTGTCATACCCTCCACACTCCCCTCCTGTACATATTGCCCACCTTTATACCCTCCACACTCCTCTCCTGTACATACTGCCCACCTTCATACCCTCCACACTCCCCTCCTGTACATACTGCCCACCTTTATACCCTCCACACTCCCCTCCTGTACATACTGCCCACCTTCATACCCTCCACACTCCCCTCCTGTACATACTGCCCACTGTCATACCCTCCACACTCCCCTCCTGTACATATTGCCCACCTTTATACCCTCCACACTCCCTTCCTGTACATACTGCCCACCTTCATACCCTCCACACTCCCTTCCTGTACATACTGCCCACCTTCATACCCTCCACACTCCCCTCCTGTACATACTGCCCACCTTCATACCCTCCACACTCCCCTCCTGTACATACTGCCCACCTTTATACCCTCCACACTCCCCTCCTGTACATACTGCCCACCTTCATACCCTCCACACTCCCCTCCTGTACATACTGCCCACTGTCATACCCTCCACACTCCCCTCCTGTACATATTGCCCACCTTTATACCCTCCACACTCCCTTCCTGTACATACTGCCCACCTTCATACCCTCCACACTCCCTTCCTGTACATACTGCCCACCTTCATACCCTCCACACTCCCCTCCTGTACATACTGCCCACCTTCATACCCTCCACACTCCCCTCCTGTACATACTGCCCACCTTCATACCCTCCGCACTCCCCTCCTGTACATACTGCCCACCTTCATACCCTCCACACTCCCCTCCTGTACATACTGCCCACCGTCATACCCTCCACACTCCCCTCCTGTACATATTGCCCACCTTTATACCCTCCACACTCCCTTCCTGTACATACTGCCCACCTTCATACCCTCCACACTCCCTTCCTGTACATACTGACCACTGTCATACCCTCCACACTCCCCTCCTGTACATACTGCCCACCTTCATACCCTCCACACTCCCCTCCTGTACATACTGCCCACCTTCATACCCTCCACACTCCCCTCCTGTACATACTGCCCACCTTCATACCCTCCACACTCCCCTCCTGTACATACTGCCCACCTTTATACCCTCCACACTCCTTTCCTGTACATACTGCCCACCTTCATACCCTCCACACTCCCCTCCTGTACATACTGCCCACCTTCATACCATCCACACTCCTTTCCTGTACATACTGCCCACCTTCATACCCTCCACACTCCCCTCCTGTACATACTGCCCACCTTCATACCCTCCACACTCCTTTCCTGTACATACTGCTCACCTTCATACCCTCCACACTCCCCTCCTGTACATACTGCCCACCTTCATACCCTCCACACTCCCCTCCTGTACATACTGCCCACCTTCATACCCTCCACACTCCTTTCCTGTACATACTGCCCACCTTCATACCCTCCACACTCCTTTCCTGTACATACTGCCCACCTTCATACCCTCCACACTCCTTTCCTGTACATACTGCCCACCTTCATACCCTCCACACTCCTCCCCTGCCCATTGATCTTGCCAGCAATACAGTGTCCTTTTTACTTTCTGTGAGCTGGTCTGAAAGAAAGAATACACTTTTTTTTATAAATAAACTACTAACCCCCCCTTCCTGTACATACTGCCCACCTTCATACCCTCCACACTCCTTTCCTGTACATACTGCCCACCTTCATACCCTCCACACTCCCCTCCTGTACATACTGCCCACCTTCATACCCTCCACACTCCTTTTCTGTACATACTGCCCACCTTCATACCCTCCACACTCCTTTCCTGTACATACTGCCCACCTTCATACCCTCCACACTCCTTTCCTGTACATACTGCCCACCTTCATACCCTCCACACTCCTCCCCTGCCCATTGATCTTGCCAGCAATACAGTGTCCTTTTTACTTTCTGTGAGCTGGTCTGAAAGAAAGAATACACTTTTTTTTATAAATAAACTACTAACCCCCCCTCCTGTACATACTGCCCACCTTCATACCCTCCACACTCCTTTCCTGTACATACTGCCCACCTTCATACCCTCCACACTCCCCTCCTGTACATACTGCCCACCTTCATACCCTCCACACTCCCCTCCTGTACATACTGCCCACCTTCATACCCTCCACACTCCCCTCCTGTACATACTGCCCACCTTCATACCCTCCACACTCCCCTCCTGTACATACTGCCCACGTTCATACCCTCCACACTCCCCTCCTGTACATACTGCCCACCTTCATAACCTCCACACTCCTTTCCTGTACATACTGCCCACCTTCATACCCTCCACACTCCTCCCCTGCCCATTGATCTTGCCAGCAAGTCAGTGTCCTTTTTACTTCCTGTGAGCTGGTCTGAAAGAAAGAATACACTTTTTTTAATAAATAAACTACTAACCCCCCTATCCCTCAAGCGATGGATATGAGGAAAGGCAGACTAATTTTTGTAGTACAGCCTAGGTGATGATCCAGGGAGAGGAAATGTGTTTTTCACAGGATCACCAGGTGAAAATAAAGGAAAACAAGCCTGAAATATTTAATGCAGGTGTCTGATGTAAGGATTGGTAAATTGCAGTATATTACATTTTTGTTTTTGCTTTTAGCTACGACTCTCCCTACACACACACACGCACGCGCGCGCGCACACACACACACACATTTTTTGTCAAGTGTATCAAGTGGAGATAACTTCACTGGATTCCTACTTAAGGAGTGAGGGTGGGAGATCACTGTGACTATTTTTGACTCTTTGTTTCGACTTTCAACAGTTTATTTGGACTTTTAGGCTTGGTTCACACTGCTGACGTCCATCGCGACTTGCTTGCAATTTATTGCAACTTCAATGCGACTAAAGTTTGACTTTGATGTTTAGTGACTTTGCAAAGATGAGAGAAAGATACCACTACCTCGCAACTTTGTGATTTTTAACATTGCAGTCTATGGCACTCATGTCGCTTCAAGATGCAGAAAAGTAGTGCAAGAGCTATTTTTTTTTGTCATTCCAACTTGAGTCACAGCAATGTCACCCATTGAATTAATGTGTTTTTACTTGTCTTGTGACTTTCTGTGTGGCAGGTCGCAGCAAGTTGCTCCAGATGTCACAGCAGTGTGAACTGGGCTTAAGGCAATAGCAGAAATTCTGTCATCCATAAAGACGTACAAGTTATGGTACCCGGAGACATTATGCAAAAAGGTACTGATGGTATTGGTAAATGTGAAAAATGTTATGTATTATTGAATGTTTCTATGAATGAAGTTTTGGTGGCACAGGGTAGCCACAAAAGGGTTGATGAACTCAAAAGAACATAGAGAGTTGTAGAAGTTGATGCAAATGAGTGGGGAAAGTGGCTCTGCGTTAAGCACAGTGGGTTCCCTACAGTTTCAGGACAGGGATTTCGTAAAAGGAAACAGGAAGCCAGAGCACCCCCACAAGATGAGGATAAGCCTAGAGCAGGGGCGGACTGACAACTCATGGGGCCCCCTGGCAATAGGGGATCATGGGGCCCCTGTGTCCTTGCCCAAACTCAAAAAAGAATATGAAAAAGGTACCAGGGGCATCTCATGGGGCCTCCTACTGATCCCGGGCACCTCAGGTAGTGCCCAAGTTTCCAAATGGTCCATCCGCCCCTGGCCCAGAGACACCGTCAGCAGAAGGAGAAGGCTAAGTCTAGAGAACAGTAGTATCCCATTGAGATTTAGGGTAACGTGTACCTGGAAACACACCAAGAAAAAAGGTTGGGCCTATGCAGCTGGCAGCCAGCGCAGAGGTGCCCCAACCTACATTTTGCCCTCTGGATCGAAACAAAGGAGGGAATATATGACAGTATGAGGCTCTGCCATAGTGTGAGTTTACGAAATGGATGTGGAAATTACAAAGGATTTTCAAATCTACAATTTGCGAAGCATTGCAGTATTTGTTATGAGCACAGAAAGATGTGTTTTACGCTTTATAATCCCAGATTGGGGCCTCAAGTTTGAAGGTTATAAAGTGCCTTGGGTGGGATGGAATCTTCAGTCCAATGTCTGGGTTTTGCTGAAGGCCAGCAGCCTGTGTGAGTACACAGGTGTGCAGGGTCATTATAAGCCAAGCCCAAGGATAGCTCAGGCCTCCAATTTTGCAGACAGAGGCCTTTCAGAAGACAGGTGTGTGTTCCTGCTGGAGACTGCACACCCTGTTGGAGGGATTCCTTGGCAGGGGATGGGGAAAGTTAGGACGGCTCTGGGAGACCAAGAGAGAATCTGTGAGACTGAGAGAGCTGAGGCAGCTAGTGTGTCCAGGGGCCTGGAGGGAGTCTGGAAGTCTATGGGAGCGTAAGAGAGCCTGTGGTGCTAGGGGAACCCTATCTGGAGGCCAGGAGTGGGCCTGTACAGTGAGGGGCTGTGACCAAAAGCTGAGTGAGCCAAGACAGCATTTTTCAATAAAAGTGGACTGCCATGTCCTTAAGGTAAAAACATTTTAGCTTCATAGCCACTTTAAGTCCTGTATTAATCCAGCACTGTGCCCAACTGCCTGTCTTCTCTCACATCTATGTGCACTCACTATACTGAGAGCAGTGGGAGTCATTGGCTCCTGCTGCTGTCAGTCAAAGAATGTGAGAAGCGAGGGAGGAATTAGGCCGATCCATGCTGTATGTGTCAGTTGACACACACAGCCAAGCTTACGGTCAAACCTGAATGCGTGCCCCCATAGCAATTGGCTTGCTAAGGGGGCATCCAGAGAAGAGGAGGCGCCAAGAGTACTGGCATGTTTCCCTAGTAAAACACACAGTACATTATGTTAAACAGCACACGGTTAACCCTTTGATCGCCTCAGATGTTATCCCCTGCCTGCTCAGTGTCAGTGCTTTTTATCAGTGGCAGTTACTCAATTCGCCAACATTACTGTTATATAAAAAAAAATTCCAGTATATATTTACCGCCATTTGTAGACGCTAAAACTTTCGCGAAAACAAATTAATTTACAAGCATTGGGATTTTTTTTTAGCAGAATACATTTTGGCCTAAATTTATGATGAAATTTGATTTTTAAAATTTATTTTCTGCACATGTTTAACCAATTCAATCCCGGGCAATTTTACACCTTCCTGCCCAGGCCAGTTTTCAGGTTTCAGCGCTCTCACACTTTGAATGACAATTGCGCAGTCATACAACATTGTACCCAAACTAAAATTTTATCATTTTCTTCACACAACTAGAGCTTTCTTTTGGTGGTATTTAATCACCGCCAGGGTTTTTATTTTTTGCTAAATTAACAAAAAAAAGACCAAACATTTTGAAAAAAACACGTTTTTCTTTGTTTCTGTTCTAAAAGTTTGCAAATAAAAATTTGTTCTTCATAAATTTAGGCCGAGATGTATTCTGCTACATGTCTTTGGTGAAAATAACCCAAATTAGGATGTATTTTTTAGTTTGTAGGAAAGTTATAGAGTTCACAAACTATGGTATAGATCTGAAAATTGATCAATCCTGAAGTACTGACAGCCAATCTAATTTCTTGAGGTCCAAGAATGTCAGAACAGTACAGATATCCCCCAAATGACCCCTTTTTGCAGAGTAGACAGTCCGACGTACTTCATAAGAGGCATGGCGAGTTTTTTGAAGTTGTATTTTTTTGTCATAGTTTTTCGGAAAATTAAAAAATTAAAAAAATTAGTTTCACTATTTTGTTTTTACATATTGTCACCAGTGCAGTACAGCGTCATCATATAACTGGCATGGCGGTGATCAGGGACACTGACTGGTGACAGCATGAAAAAAAAAATATATATATTTTTTTTATTTTTTATTAAATTTTTTCAGGATTTGTTTTTCTTATTACACTATGATCAAAGTAGTACAATGTTACCATAGTAACATTGTACTACTTTGGGGAATTGATCAGGTTTTTTTTTTTACACAATTTGCTTATAGCAAAGAATTACTTCGCTATAAGCAAGCATTTACCTGAATGACATCGATTCATTCAGGTTTTTTTTTTTTTTTTGTGCTTAGCTGTGATTTGGCCACAGCTAATCGCATGACATGTGCATGTGATCGCTGTGACCATTCACAGCTAGGCACTAGTATACAATGGATGGCATGAATGAAGCCATCCATTGTATACAACTGTCATGTGACCTGCTGTGATTGGTCACAGCAGGTCACATGGTACCAGCAATGGGGGCCAATACTCAGATCTGTCATCGGCCGTGTCCGAGGTACACGGCCGGTGACAGATCGAGCCGCTGCACGGCTCTGCAGGAGCGCAATCTGCGCATATGCGGGAGGACGCCATATGGCGTCCACCCGGAACGCTGATGACATTTGCCAGCCACCATTCGGCCATAGGGCGGGCAGCAAATAGTTAATAGCAAAAATTCTAAAATATAGTTTTTTTTTCAAAATGCTCGGTCTTTTTTTGTTTATAGCGCAAAAAATAAAAACTGCACCGGTGATCAAATGCCACCGAAAGAAAGCTCTATTTGTGAAAAAAAGGACATAAATTTCATGGCGCTGCTTTACTTTAACTGACAATTGTGCAGTCATGTAACGATAAGTACAGCGTTGCATGACCGTACAATTGTCAGTTAAAGTAAAGCAGCGCCGTATCGCAAAAAATGGTCTGGTCAGGAAGGGGGGTAAATCCTCTGGAGGGTAAGTGGTTAAACTGTAGTTTGAACTGACATGACTCATTAAAAAACACACCTAACACATTAGCTAATGATCCCTCAGATAGCAGTAATTATGTAATACAAAACAGGCCTTACGGGCTCCAGTATCAGACGGGAGCTTAGCCCAACCAAACTTACTCAATTATTAATTTATGCATTGGTTTTCAAAAAACAGAAAAATGTAAAAAAATTGCAGTAGTGTATAAAAGTTAGGGTATGGCAGTATAATCTTACAACAGCTGACGCCATAGAGGTATGTACAAAGATCGTCAAGTATCAAACAATCAGATGTCTGGGTATTGAGTTTCTGAGGGCCTTTGCTGGGAATACATTGTGATGTAAAAGAAAAAATATGCTGTATGTTTGGGGATTACCCTATACATACATTTTTGGGGTATTTTGTGTACTTGGGTCCAGAAAGCATGTCAGGGCCTGGACTTGGACCCGATACCTCTACTATATTTGGCAATCACTCTTTTCATTGAGCTACCTGAGGTGCTGGACAGCACTCCATTGGACAATCCTGCCTTATTTTCTGCTGAACCTTGAACTCAGCGCATGAACTGTGTGCATGCTCATAATAATTCTTGAGTGACAACTAGACATGTCCTTGTAAGCCGTGTACCGGGGTGGGCTCCCCAGGATACAGTGAAGTCACGAACGAGGAAAGCAACCCCAACATCAGCTTTTGCCACAACAGAATTTTACTTAGATGTGGCAAATAAACACAACCACAAATGCTGGGAACATACAATAAATTTACATACACCCAGCCCAAAGGCTGAGACCCTTGTGCTGCACAGCACGGCGCCTCCTGATGGATGAAGGTAGAAATTGAAGTCATTTACCTACTGGCGGGCACAACTAAGCTGCCACACCTTACCTGTTATTACCCTAAAAGAGCAGGAATCAGTGTATGGGTGTACGGTATGGGCTAGCCTGCAGTGCAGCACAACAGCTTACAATCTTACACAAATCTACAGTATTCCCCCTCCCATAACTGGTCCTGTAGCACGTGCCTGAGTATTCCTTCTGAGCAAAACGCCAGTCCGGCTTGAGTTTGTAGGATTTTATCAGCTCTCCAATGTGAAATGTCACTTTAAGTGGTGGAGTCCTTCCAATGATCAGTAACAACACTTGTGGCCTGACACAGAGACCCTAACTAACTAATTATCGGCCTGGACTCAGTCTCTGGGCGCCAACACTGAAATGAGGTGCGTGCACGATCTTACCGACCCGGGTCTGCTTTGTATCCGCTGGTGACTCTGAACAGAACAAATGTTGCTTAGTTTCTCTGCTCTCATCAGCCTTCCTGGCAGCAATCTCTGGTTAGTGAGGGACACTTTCACACCTGGATGTCATCGAGTTCTCAGCTCACAAGGCCCCTGCATTCAGCATCGTCCAAAACATGGCTGCGGTCTCTTCTTCCTGTTCACTAAAACCCCAACTCTGTGTGAAAACCCCACCTCTTCATGAATATACAAATATCTATGCAGTTTGAGCCTGTGTTAGAAAAACAGTGGCATCTTGTGGTTAAACCGCAGAATGTCAGTCAAAACATTAATTTACTCCACACAATAATTTACTGCACACAAACAATGTTCAAACAATGAGAGCTGTTTCCCCATCTCACACCCTAACTGACGCACAAATCTGCGCATGTGCACATGCGCATTAGCGTGAGGGAGTGTGAATACTTGGCGCTCACTTGCCTATTTAAAGTGGCTCCAGAGAACAGAAGATTGCTGAGTGGTCACCAGCTTCTACTGTTTGTGATTTTATCCTGTGCTACCCAGCTTGTCTTGACCCTGCTTGCTCCTGATGTCTCTTAGCTGACTCTGGCTTGTGACCTGATGCTGCCTTCTGTCTGCTGTTCTGGCACCTTCCCTGCTCCACCGACACTGACTCTGGCCTGGCTCTGACTCTACTTCCACTGTTTGGCTGATACCAACTCCTGCCTGCCTGACTACCTGAGATCCTGCATCTGCTCACTTGCCAGCCTGCTTCCTGCCCATGGTTCTGCACCTGCTTCTGTGTCCTCTCATCGATCAGCTCATCAATCCACCTGCTGTTCAGCACCTGCTGCAAGGTTCTTCTGGCCAAGATCTCCTAAACGGCACCCATGCCACTCTGTGCCCTGTTATATCCTGTCGCTATAATATACAAAAAGAAAAAGAGGCCAGGGAGTCCACCAAAATTTAAAATATGGTGAGGTGCGACCAGATGTATGTCGAAATTGGTTTCCGTATCTCCGATGCAATGTGTTTTTACTTTTTATATCTCATTTATATACAATAAATACAAGTTTGAGGGAAGTCTTATAGATGTGTAGCCTACTTTCTTTTGGTATATCCTGTCACCACCTTCAGGAAAAACAGGACAGATGAGCAAAACCTGCAAGACAAGTTACCTCCTGGTCTGTGCCCGATGATGTCATTAAGCCTCACCCAATCTGTTTCTGTAAGGGACCGCCCGACAGCACCTCTATCAGTCCCCTGATAGAGTCTCTCCAGCGTGCGGAGTCTAAGTTCCAGAGCACTTGTTCACCAGGGCCCCTGATGGTGGGGATGGACTTGGAGCGCTCCGGGACCAGGTCGCAGCTACTGGATATCTCTATCAGTGGTAGAGGAGTCTGCCGGAGGCTCCTGCAGGGTAACAATCTGATGTGAGGGGACCTGGGGATCCCTGAGGGATGGATGGATGGAGGAATGAGCAAGGGCAGAGTCACACAAGCCGTGTCGGTAGCCGGGGGGTCGGTGCGGTACAAAACAGTAGGCAAAGAATGGTCGGGTCACACGCAGGGTCAATAACAGGAGATCAAATCTAAAGGGGAACATCCAGGAGCAGAGTCAGGCAAGCCAAGGGGTCAGGACAGGAGAAGGCAGCTAGGTCAGATAATCCGGATCAAAGTACTCACAACACAGGTAACAGGATATGCAGAAAGACCATTCGGCAACAAGTGTCTGTGCAGGGCTGGTTTAAGTAGCCCGCCCTGCACCTGACAGGTGCAGCCTAGGTCCTAGTGCCTGCCCAGTACTGTCATAGACGACGGGTGCGCCTGGGTCCTAGTGCCCTGCTGCCTGCATGTCTTGACAGACACCTACACATGTGTAGACCCATGCGTCGCGATGGTCCCTGACAGTTTCTTTACTGTCTCGTGACTTCATCAGGGAATCCCCTATCAGGCAGCTCTATGTAAATGAAAACATCTGATTCCATCACTGGAAGATGATCAATGAGAACATCTTGAACTTGCTTAGTATAAAGACATCATTATAACAGATTAATGTATTACATTTAAATGGATGTGTTTGCTAGAGTTACATGTCAAAGATGTCCTATGTCAAGTGCATATACAATTTATGTATTCTTGTCATTTAACTATGTCTCAGAGTTCTGGAACCAAGTGTTCCATTTCATGGAGGTTGGTTTAAATTTCAGGGGGCCCAGAACTCCTGAAGTTGGTCTGCTCAGCCTGATAGACATCTTTGAGGTTTCCAGTACCCATAAAACCATTATTTGTTCTATGCAAGGAAATGTATTCTGTTAATTTGGAGGAGCACAACACCTCGGTGGTTTACTCAACTACAGAGGCTCATTAATGGTATGAAAAATAATATATGATAGCAGGGCTTCTGCCTTCCATGGATTGATGCACTTGGTGACCTGACCTGACCTGGTAGTCTGATGTTAGGAATGGGTCACCCCCCACATGGGGTCTGTTTTACAGAATATACAATATTTTGCATGCTGGAAAGCAATACTTTAATATTTGCATGCCCACGGAACACTTTTCTTAAATTTACATGAATGATGCGAGAAAATTTCCTACATTACATCTAGTGTATCCAAATCATTACACCTAGCCTGCTGCAAGACTTTGAATCTAATAATTTGCAGACACTATTCCATTTAATATGATGGATTTCTTTCTTCGGATAATATTTACCGCTGTTCGGTTGGGTGAACACTTTATAGGAATCACAATAAATACCTTTATTGTGGCAGTTCACTTCATGAAATGGATGGTGCTGAAATCTCTGGAGATCTGTGAAAAGATCCTCACGTGCTTTGGGGTCTTCAGAAATTTTTGTCATCTCCTTAGTTTGTTTACTTTTTTCTTTTACTATATTTTTTTGGTTATATCAATAACATGCTTTTTTCTCAGTAGCTTTAGCATTAAGTATAATTTTGCACATCACCAACCTCTGGATCACCACTGTCCTGTGTATTTTACAGTGTAAAGATTACAAACTACAGCCAAAAAATGATTTATCTTCCTGAAGACCAGAATCTGCAGATTAGTCCCTGATGTTACTGATGTTGTCCCTGCTGATGTCTTTCTTCTTCAGCTTTCCAGCTGGTTGGTGTATTGTGCATGTACAAAATTCAACAGTTGGTACCATGAACAATATGACCATAGTCAATGTTTTGATACTAAATGGCCGCAACCATTTGATAATAATTCTTGTGCCCTCCTCATTCCTAGTTATTATATTTTGTGTTGTAGTCAGTCTGTTAATACACTCCTTTTGGATTCACAGCATACAGATGAAAAACAGTGGGGTAGTTTTCGAAGCCTAGACTTAGAGGTCCATTTCAATGTTGTAAAGAGTATGGTCCTCTTCTTACTCTGTCACATGCTGTACTTTACAAGTACATTTCTTTCAGTGTTTTTCTCACAGCAGAGACAGTCCATGGAATGTGTTCATTAGAATTGTAATGAACACTACCCCATTACTCCATTCAGCCTTTATAATAGAGACCAATTCAAAACTTAAAAATACATGTTTAGCAATTTACAAAATTTTGCTGAAAGTTCTAACTGCCTGGATTCTTCACATGAGCTTTTTTGTTGTGTGTTTTTGTAAGGGTAAGTTCACCCCATTCCTGTATCTCTCCATTTTAGTGAAATCTATCTTGGTCTAACAACAATGATAGAATTGCCGAGGGCAAAAAACTTTCTGCTGCTGATGGCCTCATTCAAACAACCATGAGTCAGCTACCAGCATCAATCTGTAACAAAAATGTCTTGTTTGGATAGATGAAGCCTTTTACGAATCTTCAAAACATTCCTTCTCTGGGTTCAGTCTTTTTAGAAAATTTGTTGCAGATATTAATGACTGCCTAGCTCTGTACAAAAAAATAAATGGATACTAATATTTCTAAAACATAATATTGTAGTATGCTAATCCCAGGACTACTTGACTTTGAGAATTAGGAACTTTTTCCCCATTGGAGCAAATTGGACCTGTTTCCTTCATTCCTCTAGATCAGGGGTCTCCAAACTATGGCCCTCCAGGTGTTGAGGAACTGCAAGTCCCATGTGACCTTGCAAGAGTCTGACAGCCATAGGCAAGACTCCCAGAGACAGAGGCATGGTGGGGCTTGTAGTACTTCAACAACTGGAGGGCCATAGTTTGGAGACCCCTGCTCTAGATTTACAGTTCTAAGGATGTGTTTTTTTTTTTTTCAAATTAAACTCAGTGGGCATGTCCCCTTTCTAGCGTAAATTAGAAATTCAGTTAAACACTAACTATGCTTAAATCTACTCCAACACCCATTCTAAGTCTATTCTATCTACCCTGTGATAAGAAACATCTGTATACTTACATATTATGAGGGCTTTCCGGTCCAATCACATGATCGGGTCACAACACTGGCTTCAGTGTAGAGGATGGACAGCCAACAACAGATGTCCCAAATGTATGGGTTACGTCATTGCCCAGGCTCTTCAGCCATTGTCAGCAGTCTCTCCTCTTCACTGAAGCCTATATTCTCCTATTTTGATAAGTTCATTACTTCCCTATAATCATGTTGATGTGTTTTGTGGTTATGCTGCTTCTTCAGGACTGGGCAAAGCCTGAGACACCCTAATCTTCAAAGGATAAAACCATCTAGGAGAGGATAATATCATAAAAACACAATATTCTGTATTTACATATAGTAGATATAATCATACAAAACAATAAATGGTAGTGCATTTTGGGAGGTACCAATGAGTTCAGTACTTCAACTGGATTTTCAGCAACTTCTTCCTGATTGCAAGTAGTATCAGTAGAACACAAAGTTACAGAATTTCCAGTCAAAAAGTCAAGAAGCAACTCAATTTTATTTACATATTTGATTTATGGCATTGATATAGAACATTGGCAAAGCCAATTAGAGGTTTTGGAGTGTATATTTGTAATGTCTGGATACAAAGCTTAAAGCGGAACTATACTCACCTGTTCTCCAGCACTGAGATCCTCCAGAGTTCCCCGCTGGCCACTGACATCTTCAGCCTGGTGGCTTCTGGGTATTGATGCCCGGCTGTTTTACACTGGCTGGACCAAAATAATTCCACTTTAAATGAGATGTAGAGTAGTAATGGGCTACATATTCAAGTCAAACCTAACTTGGGCCATTTGTGTGTTTGGCAAACACATGAACGGTGCTGGCTATTCATCTGCCGCGCCCCACAATGCACTGCACCCTGACAGTGCATTGTGATTGGTCAAAACAATGCACCTGACCACAGGTCAGGTGCAATGCTTTGGCCAATCGCAGCATAGGTGAACCCCACCCCCTTGTGATGTCATGACAGTATTTAAGAACTGTCATCACGGGGTGCAGCTGTCAGACTGCAGGAGCCAACGGAGTGGGTTTTCGTTTCTTTTGTTCAGGTAGCAGCGGTAGCGGGAATCATGTTTGACGTTGGATCTACTTTGGGGGACTTTTTTTTATTTTTATTTTTAATAAAGGACTTGTCAAACACTGTCTCCTGTCTTTTTTTACATTACACTTTTATTTTTTTGTGAATGGGTAGCGGTACCATGTACATGGGGGGTGGGGGTGGGATCTGGGGCCCCTTTGTTAAAGGGGGCTTACAGATTCTGATAAGCTCCACAACCACAGCCCAGGGTTGTGGGGAAGAGGCCCTGGTATGGTTCAGGAGGGGGACACTCGCTCGTCCCCCCCCCTTTCCTGACCTGCCGGGCTGCATGCTAGGACAAAGGTCTGGTATAAAATTTGGGGGGACCCCACACCATTTTTTTTTACATTTTGACGTGGGGATCCCCTCAAAGTCCATACCAGACCCGAAGGACTTGGTATGGATGGGAGGGGGGACCCCACGCCGTTTTTTGAAATTTTTTTTTTAATTGTCAGGCAATGCCAGCAATTCTTTTTACATTCAGCTGTCAACGCGGCACCGCACTGACAACTAAAACATGAATGAATGTTTCACTACTAAAATACTGCATGACTTCATAATATAACTCATGCAGTATTTTAGTAACTGAGCATATCCCTCCTAGATTGTAAGCTCCAAGGAGCATGGCCCTCGAACTGCTTGTGTATTGTATTGTATTGTTACTGTACTGTCTCGTGTACTGTCTCCCATTATACATGTACAGCGCTGAGCAAACTGTTGGCGCTATATAAATACTGTATAATAATAATAATAATCTTACCGCATACTCAGATGCGGGAAGATACCTCTCAGTGTATTGTTCGTGTTCGAAGTTCACAGTGGATTGCTTTAAAAAAGGTCTGGATTCTTTCTTGAATACACAGAATATAACTGGATATAACATTTATAGGTAAAGTTGATCCAGGGAATATCCGATGGCCTCTCGGGGGATCAGGAAGGAATTTTTTTCCCTGCAGGAGCAAATTGGGACATGCTTTGATGGGTTTTTTTGCCTTCCTCTGGATCAACTGTGGGTGTAGGATTATAACTTTTTTTTTTTTAATGGTTGAACTGGATGGACTTTTGTCTTTTTTTCAGCCAGACTAACTATGTAACTATGTAAAGTCATGAAACTGAGAGTTTAGTGGAAAATGATAAGTAAGAAGGCAATAAAGTCAATGCATCAAACCTATATATAGTGGAGAATGGGTACTGCCAATGGAATAAGGAAAAGGATAGGTAACTCAGGCTTGGTAAACGACTGCTATATTAAGAAAAAATGAAAGTTTAATTGAAGA
The DNA here is from genome assembly GCF_062004578.1 of Staurois parvus. Classification (NCBI taxonomy): domain Eukaryota; kingdom Metazoa; phylum Chordata; class Amphibia; order Anura; family Ranidae; genus Staurois; species Staurois parvus. The sequence continues at coordinate 30,028 of NW_028319113.1, read as the reverse complement.
GAAATTAGATCAGCTTATGCCGGAGGGCATCTAGCAGGCATAGTAACAGGCAGGCATGTACAGTATTTCAGGCCAACACCCCTCTTGTATTTTTTTACTACATTTTAAATACAGATGTATTTTTTGGAGGTTTGCTATGTAAATGTTACAGTTTTTAGTCATCACCTAGTTTTTGACCTTTTTAATGGCACATTATTGAAGGAAATTGTTGCATAGATATCATAAAAACATAGAATGATGACAGAAAAAGACTAAGTGGTCCATCAAATCTCCCCACCCCTTTTTTAAAATATTTTTAAACATTGTGTCTATGTATAGACTTATTGTTTTTCTGAACATTTTTAAGTTCACTTTCTGATAATTTTTGCAATTTATTTAACAAGGACACATTTGCAAGTGGTAAATACAGCTTTACCAAAAGCGTAAAATAAAAAAAAAGTAGCTAGACAGCGCATGCTATGTTGTCCTAGAAGAAAGCAATTCATGCAAATGAAACACTTTTCTTGAATTTACATGAGCAATGGGAGCAAGTTCTCTATATAACTTGATTCAGTGTATTCTGATCATTACACACTGTGGGACACTACAGCCAAGTCTTTGCCTACAGTATCCATACAGTATCCAAGAAAGGAGATCTGCTGGCTGAGTATTTGTGGGTGTCAAAATAAATGTCTTTATTGTGACTGTTCGCTTGAGGAAATGGAAGGAGATGCAATAACTGGAAATCTGTAAAAAGATACTTACCTGTCTGGGGACCTTCAGAGGCTTTTGTATGCTCTACAGTTTGACATATTTCCTTTTAATACCATTTCCTTGGCGATTACATGGTCTTACAAAATGTGCATCAAAAAAAGACATCAAAGCAACCTTGATTGCTAACAGAATGGTTGTTTTAAGGTCCAGGCCACTCTTACTCCTATACCTTTCAAGGTTGGTGAAATCTCTGCCTGAATCTCTGTCTACATCCACCTTCTCCAGCCATTACTAAGTGAATTTACTCAAAACTGGTGGAACCAAAGTACATTTCTTGGCTTCATACCAATGGTGGTGAGGAGAAAACCAAGGAACAGCCTGCTGTTGAAACCTACAAGTGATGTTTAAAACCAATAGGTATATCAACCACCAATATCAGTCTTTACAAAAACGTTCACTGTTGACTGGATGAAGCCTTCTTCAAAATGTGTCGACTTTTTCAAAATCTAGCAAAATTTGAGTATACATTGGATAAAACATTTTTCAAAATATTATTTTTCATGTTAATTTCTTTTTAGTTTATTTGTGGCAGACATTTAAAATGGGAAAAGTACATCTTAGATCTTCACAAAATATAAATATCTACTAATATTTTAGTATACTAAAATATTTAGTAGGAGAGTTATCTGAATACATCATTTAAATTTATAAAAAAAATCATTTAAAGTCACATACTTTTTGTAAGACTCTAATGCAGTAAGTGGTGATAAACATTTCAAAGTACTGTATATTTTAAGCCATTTTGAGGGGTGATAGCATAAGGTAGAGTAGGAACCTCTGTTATGTTTTTAGAAATACACAAAGGAGCATCAGCCCGAAGAGATGAAAGAGTCCAAGATCATTTTAACCTCCCTGGCGGTATTCCCGAGTGTAGCTCGGGGTAAAATTTCAGTACCAAAAGCGGTAACCCCGAGCTACACTCGGGCTTACCATGCGGCATTGCTCAGGGGGTCCCTGCAGCACTTACCTTGTCCTTCGCTTCCACGATGTGTCCCCTGCAGCGTCCCTGGCCATCTCCTCCGGCCGATGCCGGCATCCGGCTTCCGTGTTCCGGTCCCTGTGACGTCGGGATGTACGGGCGTCGGAACCGGCGGCAAATTTGAAATTTTTAAAAAATGTCATTTTTTTAAAAATGAATATTACATAGTAAAACATTGCTGTTTCAATGCATTTCACATACATTTTGTCCCTACTGCTTTGTCCTGTGCCCTGCCTGCATTTTGACTGTTCTTTCTGGCGTCCAAAAAGCGTCCCTTTACATCAAAAGCGGTTTTAGATCAGCTAGAGAACAGCGATAGTAAATCAGAACCACTTGCAGAATTGAGTGATAATGATTCGTGGGGGAAATTCATCATCAGACACTGAAAACGATTTTGCGACTTTGCTCAGTGATGTGCAAATTTGCCTCTGTATTTCAAGTGTTTTTGGTTTGAATTTATTATTGAATTAAATTTTTTATTATTATTATATTATTATTTTTTATGATTATTAATTAAATTATAATTTATGATTTCGTGTTTCAAATTTTATCCTACCTGGGATGTTTACTAGACTCTTGTTCGGACAGATTTCAGTGAGTTATTCCTAAGAATTACAGGCCTGCAATAAAAAACTACATATTTCCATGCAAAATAATGGTACCGCTTTCAGCACAAAAAAATCAGAAATAATCAGACCGCCGAGGAGGTTAATTGTTGGTAAAAAAGTAATAGAAGTGTTTTGAAGCAACATCTCTCCCCCTTCATCAGGGCTCAACACAGGATGAAACTTAGAAGAACTCGGAGAAACATTCATTGCTGCTCAGTAACCACTGTCAAGTTGCTACTGTATGTGGAGAGTTCAGTAGTGGTTCTAAAAGGTTATAGAGCTACAGTTGTGCTCAAAAGTTTGCATACCCTGGCAGAAATCGGCAATTTTTTGCACTGATATTGAAAATATGACTGATCATGCCAAAAACTGTCTTTTTTTAAGGATAGTGATGATATGAATCCATTTATTATCACACAGTTGTTTGGCTCCTTTTTTAAATCATATAGATAACAGAAATCACCCAAATGACCCTGATAAAAATGTTACATCTGGAATGTTTGGTACAGACACACAAGGTGACACGCACACATTTTAAAATGGCAATTGAAGGGTAATTTCTTACATCTGTGGCTTTTTAAATTACAATTAGTGGCTGTGTATAAAGAGTCAATGAGTTTATTAGTTCTCACCTAGATGCACTGAGCAGGCTAGATACTGAGCCATGGGGAGCAGAAGAGGACTGTCAAAAGACCTGTGTAACAAGGTAATACAACTTTATAAAGATGGAAAAATATATAAAAGGATATCCAAAGACTTGGATATACCAGTCAGTACTGTTCAATCACTTAGTAGCCTCCCTGGCGGTATTCTCGAGTGTAGTTCGGGGTAAAGTTTTAGTACCACAAGCGGTAACTCCGAGCTACACTCGGGCTTACCATGTGGCGCTGCTCCGCAATCCCTCGATCACTTACCTTGTCCTGCGCTCCCACGATGTCCCTCCTGCAGTGCCCCCGGCAATGTAATCTGGTGGATGCCGGCATCTGTCATCTGGGTTCCGTCCTCTGCGAGCGTCAGGACGTACGGGGGACGGAACGGCGGGAAATTAGAAAATGACAAAAAGTGACATTCACTAAAATCACATAGTAAAACATTCCTGTATCAAACCATTTCGCATACATTTTGTCCCGAGTGCTTTGTCCTGTGCCCTGCCTGCATTTTTACTGTTCTTTCTGCCTGGAAACGTCCATGGCGTTCAAAAAGTGTCCCTTTAGGTCAAAAGCGGTTTTAGATCAGCTAGAGAACAGCGATAGTAAATCAGAACCACTTGCAGAATTGAGTGATAATGATTCGTGGGGAAATTCGTCATCAGACACTGAAAACGATTTTGCGACTTTGCTCAGTGATGTGCAAACTTGGTGCTATATTTCACATTTCAGTGTTTTTGGTTTGATTATATTATTGAATTAAATTTATTATTATTATATTATTTTTTATTATTATTTATTAAATTATGATTTATGATTTTGTGTTTCAAATTTTATCATACCCGGGATGTTTACTAGACTCTTGTTAGGACAGATTTCAGTGAGTTATTCTTAAAAATTACAGGCCTACAATAAAAAAAATACATATTTCCATGCAAAAAAATGTACTGCTTTGAGCACAGAAATATGGACATAATCAGACCGCTAGGGAGGTTGAGAAGTGGAAAATTCATGGATCTCTTGATACCAAGTCAAGATCAGGTAGAGTTAATAGGCCAAACCAATGTAAGCTTAACTTTTATTTTTACTATGGGGGGTGGGGGAGAACTCTCTGCTTTTTCTAGAGGCCTGGAAGCACACTTCTGTATCCCACTACTTATGGGCACATCAGTGGCTAGGCAGACTACAGATACCAGCATATTTTTTTCAACAATTCAATTAAAGTAGAAAAAGCAAATGGAGCATAAAACCAGAGGTAAACCACACTATGTGGTAACAATATGTGATAATTCTCAGCAAGCAGGAGAGTAGGGAAACTGCCCTACTCATTCCTTTTCATAATATTTTGTATTGCAGTCAGTCTATTAATTTTTGATCTTTTTGAATGCACAACCTACAGATGAGAAGCACTGGGACAAGCTTTAGAAACCCACACTTAGAGGTCCACGTCAACATTGTAAAAGGTATGTTCCTCTTCTTATTCTGTCAAATGCTGTATATTACAAGTGCATGTTTTACTATATCACATCCTAGAGCTAGTCCCTGTAAAGTATTTATTAAGAGTGTAATGAATTATCCTACATTGTTCCATTCAGCAATGCAAAATGAAAAGAAACATGTCTTGGAATGTGTTATGGTCTTACAAAATCTGCTAAGATATCTCAGTTCTAACAAATTGGATTTGTAACTAAGGTGTTGTTTGAAGGATCAAGACACCCCCTAAACCAGGGGTGGGCAAACTTTTTGACTTGAGGGCCGCAATGGGTTCATATATTGGACCCGGGGGCTGGACTAAGAGTAGATGAATGATGTGTATGTGTCATCCATAGTAAGTATAGTAATATTCCCCCATAGTAAGCATAGTAATTCATCCCCCATATAGTAATTCATCCCCCATAGTAATTCATCCCCCATATAGTAATTCATCCCCCCTATAGTAATTCACCCCCCATAGTAATTCATCCCCCATAGTAATTAATCCCCCATATAGTAATTCATCCCCCATAGTAATTCATCCCCCATATAGTAATTCATCCCCCATATAGTAATTTATCCCCCCTATAGTAATTCATTCCCCATATAGTAATTCATCCCCCATAGTAATTCATCCCCCATATAGTAATTCATCCCCCATAGTAATTCATCCCCCATATAGTAATTCATCCCCCATAGTAATTCATCCCCCATATAGTAATTCATCCCCCATAGTAATTCATCCCCCATATAGTAATTCATCCCCCATAGTAATTCATCCCCCATATAGTAATTCATCCCCCCTATAGTAATTCATCCCCCATAGTAATTCATCCCCCATATAGTAATTCATCCCCCATAGTAATTCATCCCCCATAGTAATTCATCCCCCCTATAGTAATTCATCCCCTATAGTAATTCATCCCCTATAGTAATTCATCCCCCCTATAGTAATTCATTCCCCATATAGTAATTCATCCCCCATAGTAATTCATCCCCCATATAGTAATTCATCCCCCATATAGTAATTCATCCCCCATAGTAATTCATCCCCCATATAGTAATTCATCCCCCCTATAGTATTTCATCCCCTATAGTAATTCATCCCCCTATAGTAATTCATCCCCCATATAGTAATTCATCCCCCATATAGTAATTCATCCCCCATAGTAATTCATCCCCCATATAGTAATTCATCCCCCATATTAATTCATCCCCCATATTAAGTCCCCAAGTCCCCCCTGTGTCAATTCACTTACCTTTGCTCCGCACGTTCCTCTCGCCGTGTTCCCGCGCCGTTCCGGTGTAGCATGAAAATCTGTCTCCTATGAGGATCTGTCCCCCTCGACGTATCTGCGCATGTGCCAGTTTCAGGCATTAGCAGCCGATCGGCGATCTCCGGCACATGCGCAGATACGTCGAGGGGGACAGATCCTCATAGTAGACAGATTTTCATGCTACACCGGTCTTCAGGGCGGACTGTGAGAGGAGCCTAGCTCCGCGGGCCGGATTAAAAGGTCCGCCGGGCCGTATACGGCCCGCGGGCCATAGTTTGCCCATTGCTGGTATATATCTAAACTTGAAATCTCTTCTTGAATCCCTGTCTATATCAACTTGCTCTGGCCAATGCCAAGGGACTCTGAAACTGATGGAACCAAATTGCCTTTCTTGGCTTCACAATGGTAGTGGTGGGAAGAAGACCAAGAAATGTGCATCTATTGAAGCCCTCAAGTATTGTTAACAACCATCAATATCAACCTATAACAAATGTTGAGTGTCAAGTGGATGAAGGCTTTTATAATTCTTCAAAATGTTCTTTTATGGTTTATGTATTTGTAATATATTTAATACATTTGTTACAGACATTTAATATTGATAATGTACTATTTAGCTCTACACAAAATATGAATAACTATTATTATTGCAGAATGTTAACATAGAGAGTTATTGATTGTCTTCGCAGACCAAGACCTTATTTTGTTTTCTTTTTGGAGCAAATTGGACCTTTTTACCTTTCTATGGATCAACTGCATGTTTAATATATGCAATCTTTTATGTATTTTAGTTGAATTTCATGAAGATTTCTTCAGTTTATGAAACTACTAGCTCTTTTTATTTTCCTAACATTAAAAATAGCTTGACTAATTTCTGTAACTTCTAATCTAATCTAACATCTAATGAAAAAAAAAAAACAATAATCTTGGTAACTGACATGTGGGTGGGACAATAAGAGTGGTGTGGAGGTGCTCACGGACACTGTAAATTGAGTGGCAGTGATCATGGACACCATAACTGGTGTGGCGCTGACCAGGACCCTGTAACCAGTGTGGTAGTGATTAGGGACTAGGGATGGGCTGCATGTTCAAGTCGAACATAAGTTTGACTCTAACTTGGGCCAAACTTGTGTTCGCCGAACACATGAATGGTACGGGCGTTTGGCGGGCTATTCGCCAGCCATGCCCCACAGGGCACTGCACCCTGACAGTGCATTGTGATTGATCAAAGCACTGCACATAACCACAGTATACCAAAACTACAGTATATACGAACTGTCATTATGGGCGCAGCTGACCTGCTGGGCTGCATGCTTGGATAAGTGTCTGGTAAGGATTTTGGGGGGACCCCCATGCCATTTTTTATTAATTTTGGAGTGGGGGTTCCCCTCAAAATTCACACCAGACCCAAAGGGCTTGGTATTGATGGGAGGGGGGACCCCATGTTCTTTTTTGTTTAATTTTTTCATTGTCATTGACGGGCAATGCCGACAATTCTTTTGACATTCAGCTGTCAGCGGGGAACCCCAAAGAAGAAGCTAGAGGCTCCGAGCGCGTAGCCTGTTTCATTGTCTGTGTTCCTGGTATCCTCCACATCTGACCTTCTGCCTCTTACAGTGACATCATTTACGCTGGTGCGTTCCACACCGTTAGCGTGGACTCTTCCTGGTTTAGATGCCATCAGATCAGCTCCACTGTACTCCAACACATCAGGGAGATCTCACCTACTGCACCAATGGCTCCATACCATCTTAGCCAACACCCATGGCATGATCAGTGGTACCTGCAGGACGGAGAGGAGCGGTCATATCCCCCTACACAGATGAGCTTGTTTATCTATTTCCTCTTGTGAGTGTTTTTAATCCTATATTAATAAATACACCATTTACCACTGCACTTACACTGGCGCCTTCTGTTTTCTTCTTTCCTGATTTTGAAAAGGCAACTACATTTAGGAATAGATTTAAGGAATAGGAAGATCTAATGATGAATAGCTTACCAAGGCTTACAGATTAGCCAAGCATTAGAACAGAAGGTTAACAACATGTAATGGCAGGACTTTATTTACTCAGAGTATTGATGCAGGAACTCCTTTCTGAGTCACCCCTCGTCTTTGCCCCTACCCACCTCCGAGTACCGTCCCTTGATTCCACCCTCTAGCTACCTCCCAGCACCACCCCTTTAAGAGGATATAGAACCAAATATCATTTTGTGGTGTTAAGTAATTTGTCCAGACTTTGTTAATGCTAACAAGAAAAGCAGTCACATAGATCCCCAGCAGCCAGCAACAATAGACATCCCAGAAACAATGGACCACCTGCAACAAAATACCCCCCTCAGAAACAATAGACTTTTGGCAGCGGCAACAGATTTCCCCAAAGATAGCATCAATAGACCCCTCCCTCAACAGTAGATCTCTCCCAGCAACAAGTGATCCCTCCAGCAACATAAGATTCACCACCAACAATAATAGGCCTCCCCAGGGGCAATAGCTGCCCACAAAAAATAGATCACTCCAGCAACAATAGATTCCCAACAGCCAGCATCAATAGACTCTGCAGCACACCCCAGCACCCTTTGCCATTGCATACATTCAGTGCTGGAAGTGCCGGAACTGCGTTCTCCTGAAAAAAAAAAGCCCTGTGTAAGGGTAAAAACCAAGATGTGGGATATGTCATATTTCATTTTGGCACATTCTCAACCAGATGCTAAAAATCTTACATGGGCATTGGTAAGGCAAAATTTATCATGGACCAATATCAGTAGTGTTTAGAAACCACCATCTTTGGTGAGAAGTCCTTATGTCATGAAGCTAAAATTACAGTAATGAGAAAGAGAGTAATGAAGCTGATGTACATATAGACAGAGAGAAGTATGTAAGAACAAGAAAAGGAAAGGGAAAGTCAGGTTTGGTCAATGGCTGCTATAGCAAGACAAGATAAAAACGTATTTGGAGAAGAATCAGAAAATTTCAGAAACGTAGATCAGCTGAGAGAATGGACAGACTGGTTGTTGTGACATTCAGATGGTAGGGTCAGAATTTGGCATAAACAACATGAAAGCATGGATCCATCCTGCCTTGTATCAACGGTTCAGACTGGTGGTGGTGTAATAGTGTTGGGGATGTTTTATTGGCACTAGCAAGGTGTACCTAATAAAGTGGCCGGTGAGTGTATATTTCAGACTAATATCCCACATGCTGGTTTTTTAACATTGTTTAACCACTTGAGCTCCAGAGGATTTACCCCCCTTAATGACCAGGCCTCATTTTGCTACTCGGCGCTGCACTAACTCAACTGATAATTGCGCGGTCATGCAATACTGCACCCAAACAAAATTTATGTCCTTTTTTTCACACAAATAGAGCTTTCTTTCGGTGGTATTTGATCATCTGTGCACTTTTTATTTTTCACGCTATAAACAAAAAAAGGCCAAAAAGTTTGAAGAAAAACAATATTTTTTACTTTCAGCTATAAAAAATATATAGTAAACTCAAAGTTGGTTATAAATTTAGGCCAAAATGTATTCTGCTACGTGTTTTTGGTAAAAACAAATCCCAATAAGTGTATATTGATTGCTTTGTGTGGAAGTTATAGCGTCTACAAACTATGGTATAAATACTGCAATTTACGCCATTTTTCTGCTATACAGCGCTGCGCTAGTTTAACGGACAATTGCGCAGCTATGCAATACGGTACATAAATGAAATTTACATCCTTTTTTTCCCCCACAAATTGAGCTTTCTTTCGGTGGTATTTGATCGCCTGTGCGGTTTTTATTTTTTGCGCTATAAAAAAAAGGCTGACAATTTTGAGGAAAAAAAAACAATATTTTGGACTTTTTGCTATAAAACACGTCCAGTAAAAAAAAATGTAAAAATCAAATTTAGTCATAAATTTCTGCCAAAATGTATTCTGCGACATGTCTTTGCTAAAAAAAAACCCAATACATGTAAATTAATTGGTTTACGTGAAAGTTATAGCGTTTACAAATGGTGGGAAAGATACTGGGATTTTTAGGTTTTTCTTATACTAATAATGGCGGCGATCAGCGAATTATGGCGGTGATCAGTGACTTATGGCGGCGACCAGCGACTTATGACGGGACTGCGGCGGACATTCTGACATTGGGGGGTACTAACTTGGGGTCACTGACATCCCCAAAAACACTAATACAGTGATCAGTGCAAAAAAAAAAAACACTGACAGTGTACTAATGGCAATGGGGAGGAAGGGGTTAACTTTATTTTGCAGGGAAGGGTTATAGGAGTGAGGGGAGTGTTTCACTAGGGGGCGGGGGGGGTGTACTGCATGGGACACCGCTGATCGAGAAAGAGAAACTCTTCTTTCTCGATCAGCTTGTCCTCGAGCTGCCAGGGAAGTGACAGACAGCACAGCTACTGCAGCTGTGCTCTCTGTCACTGTTTGCCGCCGATCGCCGGGAAACAGCCGGTAAGGACCGGCTGTGACTCGGCAACTGACATCCGCGGCGGTGATCGGCGGGACAGATAGGGTGGCGGCGTGCCTCGCGCACGCCCCCTATCTGTTTGCAAAATACACGTTTTAAAACGTGGTTTTGCCTGCCTGTGCCGCCCTGCCGCCATATTTCTACAGTGGCAGAGCGGCAAGTGGTTAAAAGAATTTAAACTGCTTGACACCTCACAGCACATTTACTAGGAGTGGGCGGCAGCTAGTGGCTTGGCAATGTACAAGTACGCTGCTACCTGCTTCTGGGTTTTTGAACATGTGTGCACATGCTCCCTGCTGACGCGTGCTGTGATTGGAACCAGCACAAGTTTCTCAGCAGGTTTCATCCAATGCTTTTGGCTGAAACCTGTTGATCAACTGTGTCCAAAAACAGCACAGAGCTCTGTGTTTACAAACACACAGAACTCTTTGTAAACAGAATAGTGATCTGACTGTTTCTTCTTCCTGAAAAGCAGGGAGAAAAAAAGCCTGATCTGTAAGTAAAAGCAGCACACATTACACACATTACATTTGTTAGGCACATGGTTCCCCCTTTATTGTACAAACCCCCAACTGTCCCTTCTAACACAAATCCTCTTTCCCATAACCCCTCCCAACATAAATCCTCCTAAATTACTACTACTATCACCTCCTCCCAAATTTCCCCTCCTAAAACAATTCTTGCCCCCCTGCCATCCCCCTCCGAACACAAATCCCCTCCCCCAACCTCTTTGCAATGCCCCCCACCTAACATGATACCACAGTGCCCAGGGCAGTCGCCCCTTCTGGCCATCCCTTTTCCCGGCCATGATTGAAGGAAACTGTTAAGCAGGCAATAACAGGAACAGCAGAAAAAGACCAAATGGTCAATAAAGTTGTTTAACATATTTTTTCTAACCCTTCTGCCTGACCTATGTTTATGCCAAGCATGATAAAATTCACTTTCTTAACATTTCTATATTTTTTCCATTTCATTGACGGGAACACATTTGCAAGTGGTAAATACAGCTGTGACAGAAACGCAAAAAAATAAACAGCTGCACACGATATTTTCCATGGAGAAAGCAATGCATGCAAATGAAACTATTTTCTTGAATTTACATGAGTGATGGGAAGGAGTTTTCTATATAGCATTCATTGTATCCTGATCATTACACATAGCCTACTGCACAACTCTACAGCCAAGTCTCTATAGTCAGTATCCATCTGAGACGGTCTCAGTTCATACTATGGATTTCTTTCTGAAGAAGATATTTACAGCTGTCCTGTTGGCTGAGTGCTTTGTGGGAATCAAAATAAATACCTTTATTGCTGCTGTTTACTTGAGGAAATGGAAGGAGCTGAAATCTCTGGAAACCTGCGAAAAAATCATCACCTGTCTGGGGATCTTCAGAAGCTTTCGCATGCTCTTCAGTTTAACATATGATGTCCTTTTAATGTACTTTCCTTGGCTGAGTCGAACATATGCTTTTCTCTCAGTAACTTTAGTAATAAGTTCATTTTTGGACCTTACCAATGTTTGCATCACCACTGTCCTCTGTGTATTTTACTGTGTAAAGATTACAATCTTCAGCCATAAATTCTTCATCTTCCTGAAGCCCAGGATCTCCAGACTAGTCTCTTGGTTATTGATGGCGTCTCTTTTGATATCACTGCTTTTAAGCTTTCCAGCTGCTTGGTGTATTGTGCAAGTAGAGCTACAAAACTCAACAGTTGGTGCCATGAACAATATGACCAGTCGTGAAGTTTTGATATTAAATGGTCACAACCGATTACCAATCTTTTTTGTGCCCTCCTCATTCCTATTCATAATATTTTGTATTGCAGTCAATCTATTAATTCGATCTCTTTGGATGCACAACATACAGATGAGAAGCAGTGGGACAAGCTTTAGAAACCCACATTTAGAGGTCCACCTCAATGTTGTAAAGAGTATGGTCCTCTTTTTACTCTGTCATATGGTGTATTTTATATGTGCTAGTTTTCTTGCATCCGAATCACAGCCTAGAGGCAGCCCCTGGGAAGTGTTCAGCAGCATTGTATTGAATGCTCCCCCAGTAATCCATTCAGCCTTTATCATAGTAAGCAATTCAACACTAAAAAAGGCATGTCTAGAAATGTGGCATGGTCTTACAAAATGTGCCAAGACATCAACGTTCTAACAACCTGGATTGCTAACAAGAGGGGTTCTTTTACTTCTGTAACTCTCATGAGAAATTAAATGTCTGCCTGAGTCTCTATCTAAAGACTCCAGAGAGAAAGATATCATTTCCCCCGGTACAAATCATTAGTAATACCTCATCTGGAATATGCAGTTCAGTTTTGGGCACCAATTCAAAAAAAGAACATCGGGGAACTGGAGAAAGTACAGAGAAGGCCAACCAAACTGATAAGAAGCATGGAGGAGCTCAGCTATGAGGAAAGATTAGAGGAACTGAATTTATTCTCTCTTGAGAAGAGGAGATTAAGGGGGGATATGATCACCATGTATAATACATAAGGGGGGATATGATCTCCATGTATAATACATAAGGGGGATATGATCTCCATGTATAATACATAAGGGGGGATATGATCTCCATGTATAATACATAAGGGGGGATATGATCTCCATGTATAATACATAAGGGGGGATATGATCTCCATGTATAATACATAAGGGGGGATATGATCTCCATGTATAATACATAAGGGGGGACATGATCTCCATGTATAATACATAAGGGGGGACATGATCTCCATGTATAATACATAAGGGGGGATATGATCTCCATGTATAATACATAAGGGGGGATATGATCTCCATGTATAATACATAAGGGGGGATATGATCACCATGTATAATACATAAGGGGGGATATGATCTCCATGTATAATACATAAGGGGGGATATGATCTCCATGTATAATACATAAGGGGGGATATGATCTCCATGTATAATACATAAGGGGGGATATGATCACCACATATAATACATAAGGGGGGGGTATGATCTCCATGTATAATACATAAGGGGGATATGATCACCATGTATAATACATAAGGGGGGATATGATCTCCATGTATAATACATAAGGGGGGATATGATCTCCATGTATAATACATAAGGGGGGATATGATCACCATGTATAATACATAAGGGGGGATATGATCACCATATATAATACATAAGGGGGGGTATGATCTCCATGTATAATACATAAGGGGGATATGATCACCATATATAATACATAAGGGGGGGTATGATCTCCATGTATAAATACATAAGGGGGGATATGATCTCCATGTATAATACATAAGGGGGATATGATCTCCATGTATAATACATAAGGGGGGATATGATCACCATGTATAATACATAAGGGGGGATATGATCTCCATGTATAATACATAAGGGGGGATATGATCACCATGTATAATACATAAGGGGGATATGATCACCATGTATAATACATAAGGGGGGATATGATCTCCATGTATAATACATAAGGGGGGATATGATCTCCATGTATAATACATAAGGGGGGATATGATCTCCATGTATAATACATAAGGGGGGATATGATCTCCATGTATAATACATAAGGGGGGATATGATCACCATGTATAATACATAAGGGGGATATGATCACCATGTATAATACATAAGGGGGGATATGATCTCCATGTATAATACGTAAGGGGGGATATGATCTCCATGTATAATACATAAGGGGGGATATGATCTCCATGTATAATACGTAAGGGGGATATGATCTCCATGTATAATACATAAGGGGGATATGATCTCCATGTATAATACATAAGGGGGGATATGATCTCCATGTATAATACATAAGGGGGGATATGATCTCCATGTATAATACATAAGGGGGGATATGATCTCCATGTATAATACATAAGGGGGATATGATCACCATGTATAATACATAAGGGGGGATATGATCTCCATGTATAATACATAAGGGGGGATATGATCTCCATGTATAATACATAAGGGGGATATGATCTCCATGTATAATACATAAGGGGGGATATGATCAACATGTATAAATACATCAGTGGTTCATATAGTGAACTCGGTGTAGAGCTATTCACCCTGGGATCAACACAGAGGACAAAAGGGCACTCTTTACATCTGGAGGAAAAGAAATTTAATCTCCAAACACGGAAAGGTTTCTTCACAGTGAGAGCTGTGAGAATGTGGAATAGACTTCCTCAAGAGTTGGTTCTGGCCAGCTCAGTGGATTGCTTCAAAAAAAGTCCTGGATTCTTTCTTAGATACACAGAATATAACTGGATACTAATATTTATAGGTAAAGTTGATCCAGGGAATATCCGATTGCCTCTCGGGGGATCAGGTGCAAATTGGATCATGGTTTGCTGGGGTTTTTTTGCCTTCCTCTGGATCAACTGTGGGTGTAGGATTATAACTTTTTTTTTTTTCTATGGTTGAACTGGATGGACTTTTGTCTTTTTTCAGCCAGACTATGTAACTATGTAAATCCATGTGCTCCAGCCATCACTAAGAGACTTTCTTTCTGAAACTGGCTTCTTAACTCTACAGCAATGGTGGTTGGGGGGAAGACCAAAAGTAGTTCTACTACTGAAACTCTCAACTGATGTAAAAACCAGTGGGTGAGTCAACCGCCAGAAGCAACCTATAACAAATATGCTGACTGGATGACGACTTCATAATTCTTGTTCTAATTTTTTTTTTAATTTGCAATGTATTGTTTATCTCTATACAAAATACAGATAGCTACTTATAGTTTCATAAATAGCATTGCGGAATGTTGATATAGCGAGTTATTTGAATGCCACTGGGGATCCGGATGTTATTTTGTTTACATGCTGGAGGAGATCGCACCTTTTATTTTACTTCTTATTGAACAACGACATGTTCTGTGGATGATTTTTTTCATTTTTAGTTGAACTTGTTTTTTTTTAAATATCATTTTTATATTATTACATTTAAAAACAGCACCTGGAACCTTATATATGATGAAAAAAACATCTTAGTCTTGGAAACTGATACTTCTCATTGAGATGATGTTTTTCCCTTTTCAAGTTATCTGTATAATCTAATTTTCTTTGTATTTAAAGGATAAGTTCACGTTTTTGGTAAAAATAATAAATGCTATTTTTTTTGCAGGTAAAAAATGTGCATTTTTTTTATTTTTGTCTGCAGCAGCCTGGAAAGGATTGCACCAGCGATCAGTAGATCACTGATGCCATGCAGGTCTCCTGCTGACCTGTCAGAATATCCACTTGCCGTACAGGGATGTATGGCCAAGCAGATATTCTAACAGGAGGCTTCAAAGAACTAATTACCATTTAAAAACAACGCCTGTAACTTTATATATGATGAAAAAAACATCTTGGTCTTGGAAACAGATACTTCTCATTCAGCTGATGTTTTTCCCTTTTTCAAGTTATCTGTATAATCTAATTTTCTTTGTATTTAAAGGATAAGTTCACGTTTTTGGTAAAAATAATAAATGCTAATTTTTTTGCAGGTAAAAAAATGTGCATTGATTATCTTTGTCTGCAGGAGCCTGGAAAGCATTGCAACAGCGATCAGTAGATTGCTGATGCCATGCAGGTCTCCTGCAGACCTGTCAGATATCCACTTGCCGTACAGGGATGTACGGCCAAGCAGATATTCTGACAGGAGGCTTTAAAGAACTACCACGGAGGCATGGTAGTTCACTGAAAACTACAAGCCGAAAGCCACTAAGGCTGCCTGGACTTGTAGGCACTCATTCACAGAACTCTGCGAATGAGTGACGCAGTCGTGTGGGTGGAGACACGCACAGCCACGCCATTTTCAAATTTGACAGCTAGCATGGGGAGACTTCTCCCCGTATTATCTGTCGTCTGGGGGGCGGGCACGGGTAGAACATGTAACATGTTCCCGAAGGTGCACTTATCCTTTGAGAATTATGAAGCAAGAGGGAATACAATAAGTAGTACACATTTCCAAGACAAAAAGGAATATTTGTGGTATTCTAATATACAGACTGACACATGGATATAAGCCTCTGAAATGTTATTTTCTTACACAAAAGGAAGAGTTCTATGAAATGTGTAAATATCTTGGTTTAAGATCATACAATACATAGATCCATTGCAACATTATTGTATACATCACCAGCCACTGACCACCATAGCCGAACTTCCACCTATTTCAAGCTGTGGATGGTGTTGCCTGTAGGACAATCCACAATTCTTATAAGAAGCTATAGAATAACTAGTTAACATTTAACGAATGCAAAAGTCATTTTAGGTAACCTGCTGTTTTGTTAGACTGTATTAACCACAAGACGGTTATTTAAAAAAAAAAAAAAAAAGGTAAAAAAACTCAAGAACAAATTTTCAGAATAATTCAGAATTAGTATTCATAGTTGAAGTAAAAGCCTATGGATGAACCAAACATGAGAATAGGAAGTTGACAACCTGTAAGACTAAAAAAACAAAATGTGATATTTTGAAATATTCTTAACATCAACAACATTCACAAATGCAAAATCTTAGAAAGGCATTGGTATATTATATGGAAGAATAAATGGTAGAACGATTTATCAGGAACCAACTATCAATAGTGTTTAGAAGGCAACATCGTAAGTGATTGTTTGGTGAGATGTTCCTAAAACTTTAAGTTGAGAATGTAGTAGAGGGTGATGAGTGGCAGGCTAATGAAGCTGATTCACAGACACCTGGTGTACAGAGCCAACAGGTGAGAAATAGAAATTTCCCATAGTGTTCCCACAAGAACAAGGGTTCCTGGACGTGGCTGCATGCTGAATGAAGCCATTTTTAACAGGATGATGGATTGTCTCCAGGGAGTACTCAATCCCTAGATGTAGAGGGTGAGAGATTGGGTGCAGAGAGTAAAGACCCTGGAATTGGGCTCTGTTCTCTGGTACTTAGAAACAATTGTGTGAAAGATTCTATGCATGAAAGTCAATCTGTTATATTATAACCCGCACCCTCCATTTCTATCCACCTTTACAATTTGGCATCACAAACATGATATAACTAATCAAACAAGGAAAGGGATGGATGAAGCAGGCTCTGGGTAAAGAATGTGTAAAGCCCAGAATTCAGTAGTCAAGAGAAAGCCTTCTATGGAAAAATTCCCCTCCCCTCCTACCTATACTCTACAAACCATGAAAAAACACCAGCAGAAATTCCCTCCATTGCATTGCATCTGCTGGTGAGCTCCCCCTGGTTTTGATGACACTTTTTTTATATGCCACTTATGCTGCAGAATACATAGGTAACAAATGTTAAATTATGACAACTAGAGATGAGCGAATCGAAGTATCCGAAGTGGAATTCGAGTCGAATATCGGAAAAATTTCGATTCGTGCCGAATCCGAAAAACAGCCTAATTCGGACGCGCGAATCGAAATTTTTCAGAAAATGGCGGCTGACATGTGCGGCGACGGAGCGGGGATGTCGGGGAAGGCGCGCAGACAAGGCGCGCTGCCCCATAATGCATTCCTCAACGACATGTGATCGCATCAGCCAATCAGCAGCCAGCCAGCCAGCACTGTGTAATGGTCGAGGTATATATAGCGGCCATTTTGGAAATCTTCATTTGCCTGCAGTCATTGAACAGAGGCAGACCGCTCTGTACTAGGGACAGGGACAGAGTTAGGGCCACAGAAACGAGAATTGGGGACAGAGAGAAGTTACTTAGGGACAGAGAACCATTACTCAGGGACACAGACTTGTTAATGAGGGCCACAGAATCGTTATTTAGGGACAAAGAAACGCTAGTTAGGGCCACAGAATTCATACTCAGGGACAGACAGAATTGTTACTCAGTGCCAGAGAATTGTTACTTAGGGCCACAGAAACGTTATTAGGGCCACAGAATTTTTACTCAGGGACAGACAGAATTGTTACTGAGTGCCAGAGAATTGTTACTCAGGGACAGACAGAATTGTTACTGAGTGCCAGAGAATTCTTACTCAGGGCCACAGAATTCATTCTCAGGGACAGACAGAATTGTTACTCAGGGACAGACAGAATTGTTACTGAGTGCCAGAGAATTGTTACTCAGGGACAGACAGAATTGTTACTGAGTGCCAGAGAATTGTTACTCAGGGACAGACAGAATTGTTACTGAGTGCCAGAGAATTGTTACTCAGGGACAGACAGAATTGTTACTGAGTGCCAGAGAATTGTTACTCAGGGACAGACAGAATTGTTACTGAGTGCCAGAGAATTGTTACTCAGGGACAGACAGAATTGTTACTGAGTGCCAGAGAATTGTTACTCAGGGACAGACAGAATTGTTACTGAGTGCCAGAGAATTGTTACTCGCACAGACACAAAATTGTTACTTGCACAGACACAGAATTGTTACTCGCGCAGACACAGAATTGTTACTCAGGGCCACAGAATTCATACTCAGGGACAGACAGAATTGTTACTGAGTGCCAGAGAATTGTTACTCAGGGACAGACAGAATTGTTACTGAGTGCCAGAGAATTGTTACTCAGGGACAGACAGAATTGTTACTGAGTGCCAGAGAATTGTTACTCGCACAGACACAAAATTGTTACTTGCACAGACACAGAATTGTTACTCGCACAGACACAGAATTGTTACTCAGGGCCACAGAATTCATACTCAGGGACAGACAGAATTGTTACTGAGTGCCAGAGAATTGTTACTCAGGGACAGACAGAATTGTTACTGAGTGCCAGAGAATTGTTACTCGCACAGACACAAAATTGTTACTTGCACAGACACAGAATTGTTACTCGCACAGACACAGAATTGTTACTCAGGGCCACAGAATTCATACTCAGGGACAGACAGAATTGTTACTGAGTGCCAGAGAATTGTTACTCAGGGACAGACAGAATTGTTACTGAGTGCCAGAGAATTCTTACTCAGGGACAGACAGAATTGTTACTGAGTGCCAGAGAATTGTTACTCTCACAGACACAAAATTGTTACTTGCACAGACACAGAATTGTTACTCGCACAGAGACAGAATTGTTACTCAGGGCCACAGAATTCATACTCAGGGACAGACAGAATTGTTACTGAGTGCCAGAGAATTGTTACTCAGGGACAGACAGAATTGTTACTGAGTGCCAGAGAATTGTTACTCTCACAGACACAAAATTGTTACTTGCACAGACACAGAATTGTTACTTGCACAGACACACAATTGTTACTCAGGGCCACAGAATTCATACTCAGGGACAGACAGAATTGTTACTGAGTGCCAGAGAATTCTTACTCAGGGCCACAGAATTCATACTCAGGGACAGACAGAATTGTTACTCAGGGACAGACAGAATTGTTACTGAGTGCCAGAGAATTGTTACTCAGGGACAGACAGAATTGTTACTGAGTGCCAGAGAATTCTTACTCAGGGACAGACAGAATTGTTACTGAGTGCCAGAGAATTGTTACTCTCACAGACACAAAATTGTTACTTGCACAGACACAGAATTGTTACTCGCACAGAGACAGAATTGTTACTCAGGGCCACAGAATTCATACTCAGGGACAGACAGAATTGTTACTGAGTGCCAGAGAATTGTTACTCAGGGACAGACAGAATTGTTACTGAGTGCCAGAGAATTGTTACTCTCACAGACACAAAATTGTTACTTGCACAGACACAGAATTGTTACTTGCACAGACACACAATTGTTACTCAGGGCCACAGAATTCATACTCAGGGACAGACAGAATTGTTACTGAGTGCCAGAGAATTCTTACTCAGGGCCACAGAATTCATACTCAGGGACAGACAGAATTGTTACTCAGGGACAGACAGAATTGTTACTGAGTGCCAGAGAATTGTTACTCAGGGACAGACAGAATTGTTACTGAGTGCCAGAGAATTGTTACTCTCACAGACACAAAATTGTTACTTGCACAGACACAGAATTGTTACTTGCACAGACACACAATTGTTACTCAGGGCCACAGAATTCATACTCAGGGACAGACAGAATTGTTACTGAGTGCCAGAGAATTGTTACTCAGGGACAGACAGAATTGTTACTGAGTGCCAGAGAATTGTTACTCTCACAGACACAAAATTGTTACTTGCACAGACACAGAATTGTTACTCGCACAGAGACAGAATTGTTACTCAGGGCCACAGAATTCATACTCAGGGACAGACAGAATTGTTACTGAGTGCCAGAGAATTGTTACTCGCACAGACACAAAATTGTTACTTGCACAGACACAGAATTGTTACTCGCGCAGACACAGAATTGTTACTCAGGGCCACAGAATTCATACTCAGGGACAGACAGAATTGTTACTGAGTGCCAGAGAATTGTTACTCAGGGACAGACAGAATTGTTACTGAGTGCCAGAGAATTCTTACTCAGGGACAGACAGAATTGTTACTGAGTGCCAGAGAATTGTTACTCTCACAGACACAAAATTGTTACTTGCACAGACACAGAATTGTTACTCGCACAGAGACAGAATTGTTACTCAGGGCCACAGAATTCATACTCAGGGACAGACAGAATTGTTACTGAGTGCCAGAGAATTGTTACTCAGGGACAGACAGAATTGTTACTGAGTGCCAGAGAATTGTTACTCTCACAGACACAAAATTGTTACTTGCACAGACACAGAATTGTTACTTGCACAGACACACAATTGTTACTCAGGGCCACAGAATTCATACTCAGGGACAGACAGAATTGTTACTGAGTGCCAGAGAATTCTTACTCAGGGCCACAGAATTCATACTCAGGGACAGACAGAATTGTTACTCAGGGACAGACAGAATTGTTACTGAGTGCCAGAGAATTGTTACTCAGGGACAGACAGAATTGTTACTGAGTGCCAGAGAATTCTTACTCAGGGACAGACAGAATTGTTACTGAGTGCCAGAGAATTGTTACTCTCACAGACACAAAATTGTTACTTGCACAGACACAGAATTGTTACTCGCACAGAGACAGAATTGTTACTCAGGGCCACAGAATTCATACTCAGGGACAGACAGAATTGTTACTGAGTGCCAGAGAATTGTTACTCAGGGACAGACAGAATTGTTACTGAGTGCCAGAGAATTGTTACTCTCACAGACACAAAATTGTTACTTGCACAGACACAGAATTGTTACTTGCACAGACACACAATTGTTACTCAGGGCCACAGAATTCATACTCAGGGACAGACAGAATTGTTACTGAGTGCCAGAGAATTCTTACTCAGGGCCACAGAATTCATACTCAGGGACAGACAGAATTGTTACTCAGGGACAGACAGAATTGTTACTGAGTGCCAGAGAATTGTTACTCAGGGACAGACAGAATTGTTACTGAGTGCCAGAGAATTGTTACTCTCACAGACACAAAATTGTTACTTGCACAGACACAGAATTGTTACTTGCACAGACACACAATTGTTACTCAGGGCCACAGAATTCATACTCAGGGACAGACAGAATTGTTACTGAGTGCCAGAGAATTGTTACTCAGGGACAGACAGAATTGTTACTGAGTGCCAGAGAATTGTTACTCTCACAGACACAAAATTGTTACTTGCACAGACACAGAATTGTTACTCGCACAGAGACAGAATTGTTACTCAGGGCCACAGAATTCATACTCAGGGACAGACAGAATTGTTACTGAGTGCCAGAGAATTGTTACTCGCACAGACACAAAATTGTTACTTGCACAGACACAGAATTGTTACTCGCGCAGACACAGAATTGTTACTCAGGGCCACAGAATTCATACTCAGGGACAGACAGAATTGTTACTGAGTGCCAGAGAATTGTTACTCAGGGACAGACAGAATTGTTACTGAGTGCCAGAGAATTGTTACTCAGGGACAGACAGAATTGTTACTGAGTGCCAGAGAATTGTTACTCAGGGACAGACAGAATTGTTACTGAGTGCCAGAGAATTGTTACTCAGGGACAGACAGAATTGTTACTGAGTGCCAGAGAATTGTTACTCAGGGACAGACAGAATTGTTACTGAGTGCCAGAGAATTGTTACTCAGGGACAGACAGAATTGTTACTGAGTGCCAGAGAATTGTTACTCGCACAGACACAAAATTGTTACTTGCACAGACACAGAATTGTTACTCGCACAGACACAGAATTGTTACTCGCACAGACACAGAATTGTTACTCAGGGCCACAGAATTCATACTCAGGGACAGACAGAATTGTTACTGAGTGCCAGAGAATTGTTACTCAGGGACACCTAATCGTTGAATTAAATAGTATGTCAGACAACATGCAGAGGAGTGGCAGAGGAGGCAATGTTTTAGGAGCGAGCAGACGTGGCAGCAGAGGAAGGGGTCGAGGCAGCAGTATTCGCAGCCAGAGGCCAGTGCTCCCGGTGTCATCCAGCGGTCGTGTCTCCACCGACAACCCTGCCGTCATTGATTGGTTGGCTCGGTCGTCTTCCTCTTCCCAGGTCACCTCTGACACCTACAGCCAACGGTCGGTGGGTACGTCAGACACAACCGTTAGTTGGCATGGCCCGGGACCAAGCCCACTGAAATCACGTGTCCTCTACCTGCCCCTGTCCTTTGCTGTTCCCTCACCAAGCGAAGTATCGCATGCTGTGGGCTCAGCCCCACTGTACAGTGAGGAAGAGCTAACAGAGGGCGGTCAGGAACGGGGGGAGACATCGGCCTTTTCAGCAGCCAAGTGAACAAGTACTGGCGAGGAGAGTGGCTCGGTAGCCGGTCTAGAGACAGGTCTGTCTCCTGACCCAGACGCAGCCGAGGGGGCTAGTAGTGAGGCGGAGACCCTACTTGATGATGAGGAGGTTGATCGCACTTGGCAGCCTCGTCGTCATCAGGCAATTTCTTCCGCATCATCAGGAGAAGAGGGTGGCAGCTTGGCAGCGAGCAAAACAGTCGGTGGGTTGCCCAGGAGACAGCAGCAGGGTCGCATCAGTGTCAGTGGAGCCAAACGTCCACGGAGTAGAGCACCAGCTCCACTGCAGCCTACCACCACGGCCAGTAGTGGTGCCGGTGCGCACGGAGGAAGTAGCAGTCAGCCAGTGAAGAGTAGCGGGGGCAAAGTTTCCTACTCGGTGGTGTGGCAATTTTTCCTCAAGCCGCCCGAGGAAGTAAACGTAGCCGTATGTCGACTATGTGGCCAGAAATGCAAGCGTGGCCAGGGGGCCCATGTTGGGACTACAGCGTTGCGTCAGCATATGCAGCGTCACCATTCGGTGGCCTGGGAAAACCGTGATAAACATACGGCGGTTCTGCCTGCCCCAGCCCCCGCTCCATCACCCGCTCCGTTACTTGCTCCGTCACCCGACGTCGTCAATCGCCCTCTATCAGCCAGTCAAGGCTCCAACACCTCTGCTGAGGGGAGTTGTCGCTCATTGGCATCTTCCGCTCGTTCAGATGCTCCTTCTCCTGCTACTCCTCTTCTCGGATTCCGTCAACAGTCTTTCTTGGAATCCGTATCCAAGAGACAACAGTTTGCGAGCACGCACCCGACGGTGCAAAAGCTGAACGTCCTCCTGTCCAAGTTGCTGGTGCTGCAGTCCCTCCCTTTCCAACTGGTGGACTCAGCACCTTTCCGAGAAATGATGGCTTGTGCCGCGCCGCGGTGGAGAGTGCCAAGCCGTCATTTCTTTGCCCAAAAGGCAGTGCCAGCCCTGCATTCACATGTAGAAGAGATGGTGGGCCAGTCTTTGAGCATGTCGGTCTCTGCCAAAGTGCACGGCAGCGCCGACGTGTGGAGCTGTAACTACGGTCAGGGACAGTACATGTCATTTACGGCCCACTGGGTGAACGTGGTGCCGGCACAGCCGCACCAGCAACTTGGACAGGTCACGACGCTTTTGCCTCCACGTTTGCACGTCCTTGGTCCAGCAAGCATGTCCGCCTCTACCACCTCTTTTTCCGCCGTGTCCTCAGCCGCCACCCCCGTGCCAAGTCCCATTACCCGACCGGCATATCACATGTGCAGGGCGCAACGGTGTCACGCTGTGCTGCACCTGGTATGCCTTGGCGAACGTAGTCACACAGGGGAGGAACTGCTGAGTGTAATGAACAGAGAAATCGACAGATGGCTGTCTCCGCGCAAACTAAAAATCGGAACCATGTTGACTGACAACGGAAAGAACATGGTGTCTGCTCTGCGTCAAGGAAGGTTGTGCCATGCGCCATGCATGGCTCACGTGTTCAATCTGGTTGTCAAGCGGTTCCTAAAATCCACCATCCCACTGCAAGACATCCTTAAAATGTCACGTAAACTGTGCATGCATTTCAGCCATTCCTACACCGCAAAGAACACCCTCATTGAGCTGCAGCGGCAGAACGGAATTCCACAGCATCGCCTGATCTGCGACGTTGCAACAAGGTGGAATTCAACCCTACACATGTTAGACCGCCTTTACGAGCAGCGAAAGGCCATCACCGATTTCCTGATGTTACAAGCGGATAAAGGTACTCCCCTGTGTAACTTAGATGTCAGCCATTGGCAGCTCATGCGTGACACCTGCCGCTTGCTCAGGCCCTTTGAGGAGGCCACGCTATTCGTGAGTCGGCAGGACTATGGGATGAACGACGTCATTCCTCTGTTGCACGTCCTGGAACAAATGCTGTTAACAATGGCTGGTCAGGGTGCGGTAGACGTGGCGCACAGATCTCAACGCCACATGACCCCTGTGGGGGCAGGACAGGAAGAAGAGGAGGAGGTAGAGGAGGACATTTGTGCTCAGGAATTATTGAGTGAAATGGGTGGTTTTTCCACTCAGCGGACAGGAGTGGAGGAGCAGGAGCATCTGGTAGAGGAGGAGGAGGAGGAGACAGAGGACCCAGACGCACCGTGGCAGTATGCTGTGGAGATGGAGGCAGGGAGTCCCTCGCATTCCTTGGCACAAATGGCCCATAGCATGCTCGGTTGCTTGCGTAGCGACAGCCGAATAATAACCATCAGACAGAGGGATGACTTTTGGCTGTCCACCTTGTTGGACCCTCGCTACCGGTCCAAAATGGTGGCCTTTTTCACACCTGCTGAGAGGGAGGCCAAAATTACGTACTATAAAAACCACCTATGTAGTCAGTTGGTCTCTGCCTTTGTGCGCCATCGTCCATCCTCAGACACTGTGGGCCCTGTGCGCTCGCGTTCCGCTGGCATGGCAGCAGGGGAGGGGTGGGGTGGTAGGAGCAGTGGCAGCTCCACCAGCAGCGGCTGCCTCAGTCTGCAGTCGATGATGAGTAGCTTTCTTCACCAGCGCAGTGAGGAAACTACTAACCAGCCGCAGCAGCAGCAGCAGCATCAGGTGGACCTGGAGCAGGAGCTCAAACAACAGGCTTGGGCCTACTTGGACAGCACCCTGCCAACCGAGGTAGACAATCCCCTTGACTACTGGGCAACGAAACTTGACCTTTGGCCCCAACTAGCTGAATTTGCCCTTGAAAGGCTGTCATGCCCGGCCAGTAGCGTGGCATCGGAGCGCGTGTTTAGTGCGGCAGGAGGTATTGTAACTCCGCGGAGGACACGACTGTCCACCCAAAGTGTGGAGAGACTCACGTTTGTGAAAATGAATCAGGCGTGGATTAGTCTGGATTTCAAACCACCAGTTCCTGACACAACTGACTAAATCCGCCATGAATCATGCCTCAAACATGTGCCACTTTCAGGTCTCCTCACACTGCTGGTGTGTTGAATTTTTTGACATAGGGTGCTGGCAGATTACGGGCCTCCTATAGCTGCTGCCAGGCCCCTAATCTGCCATAGGCCCCTATATACCACCTCCTCCTGCTGCTGCCAGGTCCAGAGTCTCTCATGGGTCCCTGTACGGCCTCCCATTGCTGCTGTCTCCATCGCCACACTCTGCTGCCATGTGCCACTTTCAGGTCTCTTCACACTGCTGGTGTGTTAAATTTTTTGACATAGGGTGCAGGCAGATTACGGGCCTCACATAGCTGCTGCCAGGCCCCTAATCTGCCATGGGCCCCTATATACCACCTCCTCCTGCTGCTGCCAGGTCCAGAGTCTCTCATGGGTCCCTGTACGGCCTCCCATTGCTGCTGTCTCCATCGCCACACTCTGCTGCCATGTGCCACTTTCAGGTCTCTTCACACTGCTGGTGTGTTAAATTTTTTGACATAGGGTGCTGCAAGATAACGGGCCTCACATAGCTGCTGCCAGGCCCCTAATCAGCCATGGGCCCCTATACCGCCTCCTCCTGCTGCTGCCAGGTCCAGAGTCTCTCATGCCATGTGCCACTTTCAGGTCTCTTCACACTGCTGGTGTGTTAAATTTTTTGACATAGGGTGCTGGCAGATTACGGGCCTCACATAGCTGCTGCCAGGCCCCTAATCTGCCATGGGCCCCTATATACCGCCTCCTCATGCTGCTGCCAAGTCTAGAGTCTCTCATGGGTCCCTGTACGGCCTCCCATTGCTGCTGTCTCCATCGCCACACTCTGCTGCCATGTGCCACTTTCAGGTCTCTTCACACTGCTGGTGTGTTAAATTTTTTGACATAGGGTGCAGGCAGATTACGGGCCTCACATAGCTGCTGCCAGGCCCCTAATCTGCCATGGGCCCCTATATACCGCCTCCTCATGCTGCTGCCAAGTCCAGAGTCTGTCATGGTCCCTGTACGGCCTCCCATTGCTGCTGTCTCCATCGCCACACTCTGCTGCCATGTGCCACTTTCAGGTCTCTTCACACTGCTGGTGTGTTAAATTTTTTGACATAGGGTGCAGGCAGATTACGGGCCTCACATAGCTGCTGCCAGGCCCCTAATCTGCCATGGGCCCCTATATACCGCCTCCTCATGCTGCTGCCAAGTCCAGAGTCTGTCATGGTCCCTGTACGGCCTCCCATTGCTGCTGTCTCCATCGCCACACTCTGCTGCCATGTGCCACTTTCAGGTCTCTTCACACTGCTGGTGTGTTAAATTTTTTGACATAGGGTGCAGGCAGATTACGGGCCTCACATAGCTGCTGCCAGGCCCCTAATCTGCCATGGGCCCCTATATACCGCCTCCTCATGCTGCTGCCAAGTCCAGAGTCTGTCATGGTCCCTGTACGGCCTCCCATTGCTGCTGTCTCCATCGCCACACTCTGCTGCCATGTGCCACTTTCAGGTCTCTTCACACTGCTGGTGTGTTTAATTTTTTGACATAGGGTGCAGGCAGATTACGGGCCTCACATAGCTGCTGCCAGGCCCCTAATCTGCCATGGGCCCCTATATACCGCCTCCTCATGCTGCTGCCAAGTCTAGAGTCTCTCATGGGTCCCTGTACGGCCTCCCATTGCTGCTGTCTCCATCGCCACACTCTGCTGCCATGTGCCACTTTCAGGTCTCTTCACACTGCTGGTGTGTTTAATTTTTTGACATAGGGTGCAGGCAGATTACGGGCCTCACATAGCTGCTGCCAGGCCCCTAATCTGCCATAGGCCCCTATATACCGCCTCCTCATGCTGCTGCCAGGTCCAGAGTCTCTCATGGGTCCCTGTACGGCCTCCCATTGCTGCTTTCTCCATCGCCACACTCTGCCATGTGCCACTTTCAGGTCTCCTCACACACTGCTGGTGTGTTGAATTTTTTGACATAGGGTGCTGGCAGATTACGGGCCTCCCATAGCTGCTGCCAGGCCCCTAATCTGCCATGGGCCCCTATATACCGCCTCCTCATGCTGCTGCCAAGTCCAGAGTCTGTCATGGTCCCTGTACGGCCTCCCATTGCTGCTGTCTCCATCGCCACACTCTGCTGCCATGTGCCACTTTCAGGTCTCTTCACACTGCTGGTGTGTTAAATTTTTTGACATAGGGTGCAGGCAGATTACGGGCCTCACATAGCTGCTGCCAGGCCCCTAATCTGCCATGGGCCCCTATATACCGCCTCCTCATGCTGCTGCCAAGTCTAGAGTCTCTCATGGGTCCCTGTACGGCCTCCCATTGCTGCTGTCTCCATCGCCACACTCTGCTGCCATGTGCCACTTTCAGGTCTCTTCACACTGCTGGTGTGTTTAATTTTTTGACATAGGGTGCAGGCAGATTACGGGCCTCACATAGCTGCTGCCAGGCCCCTAATCTGCCATAGGCCCCTATATACCGCCTCCTCATGCTGCTGCCAGGTCCAGAGTCTCTCATGGGTCCCTGTACGGCCTCCCATTGCTGCTTTCTCCATCGCCACACTCTGCCATGTGCCACTTTCAGGTCTCCTCACACACTGCTGGTGTGTTGAATTTTTTGACATAGGGTGCTGGCAGATTACGGGCCTCCCATAGCTGCTGCCAGGCCCCTAATCTGCCATGGGCCCCTATATACCGCCTCCTCATGCTGCTGCCAAGTCCAGAGTCTGTCATGGTCCCTGTACGGCCTCCCATTGCTGCTGTCTCCATCGCCACACTCTGCTGCCATGTGCCACTTTCAGGTCTCTTCACACTGCTGGTGTGTTTAATTTTTTGACATAGGGTGCAGGCAGATTACGGGCCTCACATAGCTGCTGCCAGGCCCCTAATCTGCCATGGGCCCCTATATACCGCCTCCTCATGCTGCTGCCAAGTCTAGAGTCTCTCATGGGTCCCTGTACGGCCTCCCATTGCTGCTGTCTCCATCGCCACACTCTGCTGCCATGTGCCACTTTCAGGTCTCTTCACACTGCTGGTGTGTTTAATTTTTTGACATAGGGTGCAGGCAGATTACGGGCCTCACATAGCTGCTGCCAGGCCCCTAATCTGCCATGGGCCCCTATATACCGCCTCCTCATGCTGCTGCCAAGTCCAGAGTCTGTCATGGTCCCTGTACGGCCTCCCATTGCTGCTGTCTCCATCGCCACACTCTGCTGCCATGTGCCACTTTCAGGTCTCTTCACACTGCTGGTGTGTTAAATTTTTTGACATAGGGTGCAGGCAGATTACGGGCCTCACATAGCTGCTGCCAGGCCCCTAATCTGCCATGGGCCCCTATATACCGCCTCCTCATGCTGCTGCCAAGTCCAGAGTCTGTCATGGTCCCTGTACGGCCTCCCATTGCTGCTGTCTCCATCGCCACACTCTGCTGCCATGTGCCACTTTCAGGTCTCTTCACACTGCTGGTGTGTTTAATTTTTTGACATAGGGTGCAGGCAGATTACGGGCCTCACATAGCTGCTGCCAGGCCCCTAATCTGCCATGGGCCCCTATATACCGCCTCCTCATGCTGCTGCCAAGTCCAGAGTCTGTCATGGTCCCTGTACGGCCTCCCATTGCTGCTGTCTCCATCGCCACACTCTGCTGCCATGTGCCACTTTCAGGTCTCTTCACACTGCTGGTGTGTTAAATTTTTTGACATAGGGTGCAGGCAGATTACGGGCCTCACATAGCTGCTGCCAGGCCCCTAATCTGCCATGGGCCCCTATATACCGCCTCCTCATGCTGCTGCCAAGTCCAGAGTCTGTCATGGTCCCTGTACGGCCTCCCATTGCTGCTGTCTCCATCGCCACACTCTGCTGCCATGTGCCACTTTCAGGTCTCTTCACACTGCTGGTGTGTTTAATTTTTTGACATAGGGTGCAGGCAGATTACGGGCCTCACATAGCTGCTGCCAGGCCCCTAATCTGCCATGGGCCCCTATATACCGCCTCCTCATGCTGCTGCCAAGTCTAGAGTCTCTCATGGGTCCCTGTACGGCCTCCCATTGCTGCTGTCTCCATCGCCACACTCTGCTGCCATGTGCCACTTTCAGGTCTCTTCACACTGCTGGTGTGTTTAATTTTTTGACATAGGGTGCAGGCAGATTACGGGCCTCACATAGCTGCTGCCAGGCCCCTAATCTGCCATGGGCCCCTATATACCGCCTCCTCATGCTGCTGCCAAGTCTAGAGTCT